>NC_066583.1:141817511-142128596 GCF_024323335.1 Lathyrus oleraceus | reverse complement strand
TGCCTAAGCCGCCCTTGCGGGTTTTCGACTTACCGGGTGTACGTTTTTTCATTTTTATCCCTAACTTTTGCCCGAACCTTTTCTTTCTGTTTTTTGGTTCGCCGGGATGCCCATTTTTGCCTGGACTATTTTGTTCTTTTTGTCCAGCGGGTCAATTTACGCGAAGTATTTTTTGACTACATCTGAGTTGACAGGGGAAGGAAAATCTTCACCGTCCATAGTTGTAAGCATCAAGGCTCCACCGGAGAAGACCTTCTTCACAACATATGGACCCTCGTAATTAGGAGTCCATTTGCCCCTGTTATCTGTACCGGGAGGAAGGATCCTCTTCAAAACTAGATCGCCAGTTTGAAATGTCCGAGGACGCACTTTCTGATCAAAGGCTCGCTTCATCCTTCTCTGATACAACTGCCCATGGCAAACAGCTGCTAAACGTCTTTCTTCAATGAGGCTTAACTCATTAAACCTTGTACGAATCCACTCGGCTTCGTCCAGTTTGACATCCAATAGTACCCTCAGAGAAGGGATCTCCACTTCAACTGGTAGGACTGCTTCCATACCATACACAAGGGAGTAGGGGGTTGCCCCGGTCGACGTACGCACTGAGGTACGGTATCCATGCAAAGCGAAAGGCAACATCTCATGCCAATCTTTGTACGTAACGACCATTTTCTGCACAATCTTCTTGATGTTTTTGTTAGCCGCCTCTACAGCACCGTTCATCTTTGGTCTGTAAGGAGAAGAATTGTGATGTTCAATCTTGAAATCTCTGCATAAGTCTTTCATCATTTTGTTATTGAGATTCGAACCATTGTCAGTGATGATTCTCTCGGGAACTCCATAACGACAGATGATTTCTTTCTTGATGAACCGAGCAACCACTTGTTTGGTGACGTTGGCATAGGAAACTGCTTCCACCCATTTGGTGAAGTAATCAATCGCAACCAAGATGAAGCGATGTCCATTAGAAGCAGTTGGCTCTATCCTCCCAATCATGTCAATGCCCCACATGGCGAACGGCCAAGGCGAGTTCATGACATTCAACGGGCTTGGTGGTACATGCACCTTATCAGCATAGATTTGACACTTATGGCATTTCCGAGCATATTTGAAGCAATCGGATTCCATAGTCATCCAGTAATATCCGGCTCTCAGCAATTTCTTCGACATTGCATGACCACCAGCGTGGGTACCAAACGAACCCTCGTGCACTTCTTGCATTAACATGTCTGCTTCGTGTCTATCCACGCATCTGAGCAAGACCATGTCAAAGTTCCGCTTGTATAGCACATCATCCTGATTCAGATAAAAGCTTCCAGCAAGCCTTCTCAGGGTCTTCCTATCATTCTTCGACGCACCCCCAGGATACTCTTGAGTCTTGAGGAAATTCTTGATGTCATAATACCACGGCTTATCATCAATAGCATTAACAGACTCGGCTGCGAACACATATGCAGGCCTCTCGAGTCGATTCACAGCAACATGTGGCACATGGTTCCACCAATGAACCTTTATCATGGAAGATAAAGTAGCCAAGGCATCAGCCATCTGATTCTCGTCTCGCGGGACATGATACAACTTCACCTTTTTGAAGAACGTCAGTATTCTTCTGGTGTAGTCTCTATACGGAATCAGATGTGGCTGGTTTGTATTCCAATCTCCATTGACCTGATTGATCACCAGAGCAGAATCTCCGAATATGTCGAGTGTTTTGATCCTCAGATCAATGGCTTCTTCTATTCCCATGATACAAGCCTCGTACTCAGCTTCATTGTTGGTGACGTCGAATGTCAATCTGGCAGAGAAAGGTATATGAGCACCTTTGGGATTGATCAACACTGCACCAACACCGTTACCGTTCATATTCACAGCCCCATCGAACATCAGTGTCCACTTGTCATCAGGATCCGGTCCTTCCTCGACAAGCGGCTCTTCACAGTCTTTCGTCTTCAGATACATGATGTCTTCATCAGGGAATTCAAACATCATAGGCTGATAGTCGTTGATCGGTTGTTCGGCAAGGTAGTCTGACAGAATACTACCCTTGATGGCCTTCTGCGACGTGTACTGAATGTCGTACTCGGTTAAGATCATCTGCCAACGGGCAACACGTCCGGTGAGAGCTGGCTTCTCAAAGATGTATTTCACAGGATCCATCCTAGAAATCAACAGAGTAGTATGGTTCAACATATACTGCCTTAGTCGGCGAGCAGCCCAGGCCAAAGCACAGCAAGTTTTCTCGAGCAGTGAATATCTTGTTTCACAGTCGGTAAACTTTTTGCTCAGGTAGTATATGGCATGCTCTTTTCGACCAGACTCGTCATGCTGACCCAATACACACCCCATCGAAGTCTCGGTGACTGATAGGTACATGATCAGTGGTCTCCCTGGAACTGGAGGGATAAGGATTGGAGGGTTTTGCAAGTATTCTTTGATTTTGTCAAAAGCTTCCTGACAGTCACCATTCCATTTGATCGCCTGATTCTTTCTGAGCAGTTTGAAAATAGGTTCACATGTGGCAGTTAGGTGAGATATGAACCTTGCAATGTAGTTCAACCTCCCTAAAAACCCACGGACTTGCTTTTCCGTCTTCGGTTCAGGCATCTCTTGAATAGCTTTGACTTTTGCTGGATCAACCTCAATCCCTTTTTCACTGACAATGAAGCCTAAGAGCTTCCCGGATCTCACTCCAAACGTGCACTTGTTCGGATTCAGCCTCAGTTTGAACTTGACCAGTCTGTCAAACAACTTCTGCAGATTTACCAGGTGCTCCTCTTCCGTCTGCGACTTCGCAATCATATCATCCACGTACACTTCGATTTCGTTGTGCATCATGTCATGAAAGAGAGTCGTCATTGCCCTCTGATAGGTAGCACCGGCATTCTTCAGCCCAAATGGCATCACTTTGTAGCAGAACGTGCCCCAAGGTGTAATGAATGTCGTCTTTTCCATGTCCTCTGGCGCCATCTTGATCTGGTTGTAGCCTGAGAAACCGTCCATGAAAGAGAATACCGAGGACTGAGCCGTATTATCCACCAACACATCGATGTGAGGTAATGGGAAATCATCTTTCGGACTCGCCCTATTCAGATCTCGGTAATCGACACACATTCTGACTTTGCCATCCTTCTTTGGCACGGGAACAATGTTGGCAACCCACGGCGGGTAGCTAGTGACAGCTAGGAAACCTGCGTCCCACTGCTTCTGAACCTCTTCTTTGATTTTGACAGCCATATCGGGACTAGTTCTGCGAAGCTTCTGCTTGACTGACGGACACTCTTCTCGGAGAGGTAACCGATGCACCACGATGTCTGTATCCAACCCAGGCATATCTTGGTATGACCAGGCGAATATTTCCACATATTCTTTCAGCATCTCGATTAGCCTCCTCTTGACAGAGTCTTCTAAAGCAGCCCCAATCTTGATCTCCTTTCTGGCGTCCTCAGTACCCAGATTGACGACCTCCAACTCTTCCTGGTGAGGTTGGATGACCCTTTCCTCTTGCTTCAGTAGTCTGACCAATTCTGCAGGGAGTTCACAGTCTTCCTCACTCTCCTCTTCAGCTTGGTAGATGGGATTGTTGAAATCATACTGAGCCATAACAGAGTCGTTCACAGTGGGTGCCAAAAGATCACTTCTGCATGTTTAATGTTTGGTTTTTAGAAAAAGATTTCAATAAAGTCACAAAAAACAAAAACATTGCCATTTTTACTGTTTTTGGAAAAAATGTGAAAAACAGAAAATAGAAAGACAAAGATCTCAAAATTTGATTGAAAAACGTCCTTTATTTATAAACATTGAACATGATGTGGCCCTACAATGAACCACTACGCCCTGGGCGGAACGTAGGGTTTTCATGCAAAATGAAGAAAAACAAAAGAAAATTACTCTGTCAGTAGAGCAACTTGGACCACTTCTTCTGCTGTCCAGTTGTTGATAACCTCGCCTGGTGCACAAGGGCGGACCCAGACATCCAACTCATGATCACTGTCTTCACCATTAGTAGCAAAGACGTCCCCATGGTTCATCAGCCCAGCGCTGGTGAAGGTGCTCGGACCTGCTTGTACCTGCTCTGCTGCGAGAGGCTCGTACCCAATGCCGAACTTGTCTTCTTTGACAGGAAGGTCAACCATTTTGCCCCAGCCTTCCGCTTTGCCGGAGTCAACAACCTCTTTGGCTTGCTTGTACGACGATATTGAAGCACCTGGCTTCCTCTGCTCTGCACAAGCTACACCTTCTAGTGCCACAGTCTCGAATGCCTGGCACAGGGTTTCGTGGATCTCGCCATCCACCTCCACATACTTGAATGAGGAGAGATGACTCACCAGAATCTCCTCTTCACCGCAGACGGTCACAATCTGACCGTTCCAGACATATTTGAGCTTCTGATGGAGAGTTGACGAGACTGCTCCAGCGGCGTGAATCCAAGGACGCCCCAACAAACAGCTATAAGCAGGCTGAATGTCCATCACATAAAATACGATGTCGAAGACTTCAGGACCTATCTTCACCGGCAATGTGACTTCACCAAAGACAGAACGCTTGGATCCATCAAATGCACGAACTATCAGGTCACTGGGAGTGAGCACAACTCCCTCGACATCGATCTTCTTCAGTATTTGCTTTGGAAGGACATTCAGGGACGACCCGGTGTCCACTAGCACGTGAGATAGAACAGCGCCCTTGCATTCCATAGTGATATGCAAGGCCTTGTTGTGATTACGACCCTCAGGCGTTAGGTCTAGGTCAGTGAAACCTACACCATGCCTGGTACTCACGTTTGCTAGCACACCCTCCAGTTGGTTGACCGATATCTCTTGCGGGACGTATGCCATATTCAGCATCTTGAGCAAAGCGTCCCGATGTGCCTCAGAACACATCAGCAAGGAGAGTATCGAGATTTTCGACGGAGTCTGGTTGAGCTGATCCACAATTTTGTAGTCACTCTTTTTGATGATCTTCATGAACTCCTCAACATCTTTCTGAAAAGAACCATCAGCCTCCTTCTGAGCCGGTTCTTCGTCAACCACTGCCTGTTTGCCCTTAGCTCTTGCGGATGACTCAGCAGCAGCATCCCTCACAGGCTGAGGCGCAAACAGTCGTCCACTCCTTGTGAAGCCTCCCTGTCCTCCAACATTGTCCACCACCGGACTTGCAACAGCAGGGATCCTCACAGGAGCACTGATCGTAACCGGTGCTTGGTTAACTGGCCTTGTCTGATTACCAGCCCTCCTATCTCGGCGATAGGCATTGTCATAACTCCAGGGCACAGCTCTACTATTTTCATTCTGCCTCCTGCCAGGCGCAACAATAGTAGCAGGTGCTCTGATGGTTACCGGAGCAGAAATGGTAACCGGAGTATTGCTGGTGGTGGGTGTACTGACAGCCCCACGTCCTCTTCCTTCAGCCGGCTTATAAAAAATGGTGACAGTAGACACTGCCCCATTATCTCTGGTAGCACGGCTAAACTGCAAACAGCCCTCATCTATTAACCTCTGAATACCAGCCTTCAACTGGTCACAACCATTGGTAGATTCTGAACAACCCACACAATCTTCATCGCAGCCCGGGTCAACACCCCCCTTCAACAATCGGCCCTTGACGACCAACAGAGACGTCTGAACATCTTCAACATTCATTACCAGGTCTTCAGCTTCCCCATCTTCAATGTTATTAACCCTATGCCCCCCATGTTGTGGCATAGGATTGTTCACGACATTCGGGACCGGAGAGAAGTTGATTGTCTTGGAATCAATCAAGTCCTGGACCTTGTGCTGAAACGCCCGGCATCTTTCAGTATGGTGGCCTGGTGCCCCAGAGTGAAAGTCACATCTTACATTTGCATCGTAACCGGGTGGCAGTACGGTAGGAGTTGCCATCGTACGCAACTCTACAAACCCTAACCGGAGTAGTTCGGGTAGTAGCTCTGCGTAAGCCATAGGTAAAGGATCAAATCTTCTATCAGGATTCAACCTCTGTCTCTGCTGAGGCTGGAAAGGACGTTGTTGTTGTTGCTGTTGTTGAGGTCGTTGCGGTTGTTGTTGCTGAACCCTTTGTTGTTGTTGTGGACGTGGTTGTGGTGCAGGAATGGTCACTGCAGCTATTGGACGGTACTGGTCCCTGTTTGTATTAGCTCTGTACACACCCCCTCTGTGCTGTACAGCATTGGTTTCTCCTTCTCTACGGCGAGGTGCCCCAGAGAAGGGTTTCTTTGATGACGACGAGGAACCAGTATCGTGGATCCTCCCAGCCTTGATCAGGCTCTCAGTTCTTTCGCCGCAGATTACGACGTCAGAAAAGCTTCCGAATGGGCAGCTTCCCATCCGGTCCATGTAGACACCTTGTAGAGTGCTAATGAACATGTCAGTCAACTCCCTTTCCAGCATAGGGGGTTGAACTCTCGCAGCTAGTTCGCGCCATCTCTGGGCGTACTCTTTAAAACTTTCATTGTTCTTCTGACATAAACTTTGTAACTGAGTTCTGGTTGGAGCCATGTCCATATTGTGCTTATACTGCCTGAGGAACGCCTCACCCAGGTCTCTCCAGCACCGAATTGAATCCCGCTTCAATTCCATGTACCAATCCAAGGATGCCCCAGATAGACTATCCTGGAAGAAATACATCCACATCTTCTCATCGTCTGTATATGCGGATATCTTTCTATAGTACGCCTGCACATGGGTGCGAGGGCAAGAGGTACCGTTGTATTTGTCGAATGACGGCGCCTTGAATTTATGCGGGATCCTAAGTCCTTCAACTAATCCCATGTTTGTAACATCAAAACCGAGGGAGTTTTGACATTCCATTGCCCGGATTTTCTCAGCTAGGGCCTCTACTTTGCGATCTCTCGCATCATTTCTACCCAACATGTTGTCGTCTTCACTGAGCATTGTAAACAAATCCTCTTGTCTGTCAACAATTGGAATTCTATTACGGACCGGAGCATGGATGACTCTGGGACTAACAGCATCTGGAGCAATCGGTTGACCGTCGACTCGGATACCCCTCAACTCTTCACCCACAGCGTAGTTGTTGACGGGAATAGCAGCGGCAGGGACCTCGGGAACTGGGTTTCCTTCTTGCAGAGGCTGGTTGGGCGGTGGCAATGTAGCTTCTTGCCTCTGGACCATTGCTCGGAGCTCTTCTTGGCCTTGCGCGACCCCTTGCATCATGTGGATGAATTGGGCCATGCTTGCCCTCATTTCTGCCAACTCGGCCTGTACTTGATCCATGTTACGTTGATGGTTGAGCCTCGTTGAGTAGCGGTGCGGCCTTTGGTCAGCTATCCTGTCTGGACACAGGAATCAAAGTGAGAAGATGGCCTGAGAACACCTGTTATGCAAATGAGATGAGTATGATGCATGCAATGCTTGTGCAAATGCTTTGTTTTCAAGGAACCCTTAGGGTATTGTTTGCAATATTTTGAATATTTAGACATTTTTGTTTGCTCACGGAAATATTTCATTCAATATATTGAGACAAAGAAATACAGCATTCCTGATTTATTACAAAGAGAAAAGGTAAATGACATCCTATGGATCCCTAGAAGCTCGGGATGCTGGAAGACGGGAAGTGCACAACTTCTTGATCTCCCTCTCATAGGCAGCCTCCATGTCAGCTTTCTCTTTGGCAAGTCGATCATACTTCCTCTTCCAGAATTTGGATGACTGAGGAAGCAGAGAAGTCCAAGTGTCATTCGGATCGTCGATCACTCGGTGCTCGAGAAACTCGATCATAGCATCCTTCTCCTTGAGCTGCTGCAGCAATTCCTCCCTCTCACGGATCCAGGCACGCGAAAGGTCCTCCTCTCTCAACTCCTCTACACGTTGGGTAGGGAGGGTTGAAGGCCCAGCCACATCCAACAGTGCAGGTCCTGGATGATCGTACGGCATCAGGTAGGTTGCAACTCTCTGTCTAACCCAAGAAGTATAGGGCTCCAAAGCAATGCAGTTCTTTGGACCCAATTCATTCCTACTTTTCTTGTGAATACTGCGCCAAGCACGGACAAATCTGGCTTTCAGGCCTTGGGGATCTTTACCCTCCTGAAAGAACGCGCCTTCTAACAGAATGTTATTAGGTTTATCCTTCAGGGGGAACCCAAGCTGACGTCGTGCAAGAATAGGATTGTAAGTAATCCCACCACATGTACCAAGAAGAGGCACATTAGGGAATTCCCCACAATAGTCGATGATCTGAACGGTATCGTACACGCGATCATACCAGGTGATATCATCATTGGTGAGAGACATGAGTCTCTGAGACCACCGTAGACATCCCTTATTCTCCTTGAAAGCGACTGTCTGCGGCAAGTGCGAAATAAACCACTTGTACAGCAGGGGTAAACAGCAGACAATGACTCCTCCATTCTTCATATTCCTCAGATGCATGGAGACATATGCATCACCCAACAAGGTCGGAACCGGATTAAGGACTGAAAAAATCCTAATGGCGTTCATGTCCACGAACTTGTCGAAGTTGGGGAATAGTACCAATCCATAGATGAGCAGCACAAACAGAGCCTCAAAGGCGTCCTCACTCATGGCCTTCCCATAAAAAGTAGCTTGGGAAATGAGGAACTCGGAAGGAAAACCTTGAATTCCGCCTTTGGTAGTCAGGTTAGCTCCAATCAGATCTTCATCTATGTGCAACAGACTAGCAATCTCTCGAGCAGATGGAATACTCTCTAGGCCACTGAACGGCACTTGATCCAGAATAGGAATCCCAATGAGGTGAGAGTATTCTTCCAAAGTCGGTAGTAGCTGGAAGTCTGGAAATAAGAAGCAACGATGCAACGGATCGTAGAACTGAGCAAGAGTACTCATCAACCCTTCGTCAACCTGAGTGGTGAGCAGAGGCAGAAGCTTCCCATAGCGAGCTTTGAAACCCAAAGGATCTAATACATATGATGTCAGATTCCTTAACTCTTTTACATCAGGCTGCTTGAAGCTGTATTTCTTTGTATGTCTTTTTGGTCTTTCCATTGTCTGAAAAATTTGCAAATAAACCCTTTAAGTTCCTTGAACATTTTCTTTTTCTGATGATGACATGTATGCGGATGAGTGCATGAATGTATGAATGCAACAAACACACTCAAGAATCAAGCAAGTCACACCAAACAAAGGTCGTGGGAAAGCTCTATGTATCCCTAATATCAATCATCCATTTTGGTGGATTTAGGTTTTCACCTTATCGACACCCAAGTTCCATTGATATTAACGGTACATGAACCGGTTCAAACATCCCTAATATCAACCAGCCGCTTTGGTGGATTTTAGGTTTTGCACCCGATCCGGGATCCATTGATATTAACGGTGTTTGAACGACTCAACCACGAATCAAGGGTTTGTTGAGAGTCACGAGCATGGGGTCTCGGTTAAGAACCACCCAAAAGGAGTGTACTAGGGTTTAAACCTGCCAGACATGTTCTATCAGAGGTTCCCACAATCATCGTTCCATCTTTCGAATATTATCGGAGGAACGAATACTCGTATTCCAAGAATATTCTCAAGAGAAACTCTTATGAGTGTAGTATCGCGTGACAATCGTATCAGAACTGACATCTGAACGACCTCCGCACTACGGTCCTAAAAATAGGCCCAGATGGGTTTGGTAAACTAAGGTCCTTGGCTTCTGCGGCACATGATTGAAAGAATAATGCCTAACCACAAATAACTTGTGTGACATTATTAGTTCAACATGACCTCCACCAAGTGAATGGGCTCGCAAGTCAACTGGCTAAGGACTACTCCACACCAGTCAACGAGACTATGCCATTCTCCTATCCTAGAGTGCACTCGAGTTCGGGTATAGAACTCATCTCACAGACCACCAAAGCAAACAGCATTGTATATCAAGCAATTCACACATTACAATCAATACAGTGATCCCAAATGGTACAAGAATAAATCAAATAACAAATAACAATATATCACAACAAAGGTGAAAAGTAGGCACTACCGCCAAGGAAACTAGATTCCCCAGCAGAGTCGCCACTTTTCTGTAGCGGTGTATTCGTCGCCATATGATTTATCGATTAAACCATAAGCAAAGCATACAATGAAGTTTCGAGTCGCCACCGCACTTTTATTTATCCAAAGGATTGGCTAAAAAGCGAACAAAAGCCTAAGAAGTTTTACACGTAGAAAACTAATAAAAGATCAGAGATTCCGGGTAAGGGGTAAGTTACGCAATGGGAAGGTGTTAGGCACCCACTACGTCCTAGGTACTCCTAGGGAGCCCTTTTCACACTTGTTGGAAAAGATTGTTATTTGTTAAGACATATGCATTGTGCAAACAGGAGTGAGATGATGAGAAAAGAATGTACAAGTTTTATTGGGTTTGAGCGGATGAACCCGCTGCCTACGTACCTTCCATCAAAGGTAAGGATCAAAACACCGTAGTTCGGCTAAAAGATTTCCAAAAGTGAGTTGGATTCAATTTTAAACAACAGCACTGAGGCTTTTCATTATCAATGGGAGAACACTCGACCAAAACCAACATCCACCATGCGAGGATAGCTTCGACGTACGAGAGGGGTTAACCCTATTTTCGGTACGGAAGTCTTACTGTCAACTCACTAAAGATAAGGTGAGGTTTACATCAACCACAATGATAATTGAAACCTACGGCTAATGCATGAAAAGATTAATGGACATGGCCAAAACAAGTGAATGAGTGAAGTTAATTGATTGTGATTATGAAAGTGAAGTCAAAGTATGATTAAGATTAATTCAAAAGAAGTATTATGAAATGGAGTTTGCAAAAAAGAGCCAAGGACTTGAGTCCAGGTTTTTAGTTTGAAAAAACATGAAGATGTTTGCACAGTGTCTAAGTCAAGTTTAAGATCAAAGTGTGAAAAGGTTCTAGGACACAGTGAGGATGAATGAGTGAGGATGGAAAGTAAAGCTTCTCAGGAGGTTCACTTCTTGAGATCATATGAGAAATGATTCAAGGGTGTCCTTTGGAATGGAAAGTAAGTAATGATGAAATAAACAAACAAATGATACCGGATGCCACTCAATGGTCTTGCTCCAGTCTCACAAACAAAAGCGGATATCGGATACCAATAGCTGGATTTACACCAATCTCCATAAACAGAAAAGGATATCAGAGGCCACTCAATGGTCTTACACTAATCTCCTCAAAAAGAAAACAATGAAGAAATATGGAAGTCAACTGCCAGCTCGTGGGACTTAGGTTAACCCCACACACGATCATAGGGAAAGCAAAAACAGGGGTGTCAGATGCCAACTTGTGGGACTTACTCTAACACACAGTATGATCCTAGGAAGACAAATGCCAACTCGTGGGACTTACAATTGTATCCTCACATACAAACAGTACAACAAGATAAGATGAGTGGCCAATGTGATGGACTTATACTCACTTCCATATCATAGGAACAAATGCCAACTCGTGGGACTCACAATTGTCCTCAATGGGTAAACAACAATGATGATGTCAAACAGACAAAAGAGATGCTCATGCATTAATGACAATTGATGGTGATAAATGCATAACATATAGGCAAGCAAATGCACATAGAGCAAGCAATCAGTCAATGAATAGCAAACAGCACACTCTATAGCCAAACAATGGGGGCTCACACAAGAGGGTTTGACTTTAAAAGTCCACTGTAATAGGTGAAGGTCGCTCTTAACCTGGCCATTGAGGGGCTCAGGTGAAGCAGATGAACAGGAGATGAGGGGTGTGCCTCATTGCTTCTATCTCAAATCAGAGAGAGCATCAAAGAAAGTGTGGGAGTTCAGAAAGTAGGAACTCTCTCCACATTATTGACTCGATTAGATCTTGGGTATTTATCTCAATGCTTCAACCAGGTACTGGGAGCAAAGAGAGGACACACTGAATAGTGGGGGATAGATTGCTTATCCCTACCTTCCACCAATTGCCTTACTTGAAGGACTTTTCCTGCTTAGGACAAATATAAACAAACACAGGCATTGCCTCTTAAGGAGGGCTTCAGACAGTTTGCCCGGTCAAATAACAGACCGGGTCTCCAGACTACATGAAGAAGAAATATTTATACCTCAAAAGCAAATGCTAAATTAGCAAAGCAAGCAAGTTCAAAGAACTTAGGCAACTAAAGTACCTGAAAAAAGTCAAACTCATTAGTAAACAAGTCAACAGTCAAAATCAAAAGAAATGGATAAACAGTCAACCACAGGAGGTCAACTGTGCAAGGCAAGACTCAAGTTACATGAGTCACCTACAAAACAAAAGGTTAGCACAATATAGACAAACAAACATCAATCAAATTGGTATGATCTTGGAAGCACTATGCTCAACCTGAAACAGATAAACTCAACATAAGTCCAAAGGACCACTAGGACTAGCCTAGGGTCAAACATGAAAGAAAAAGTCAAGGCAGCAAGGAAAAGTCAACTCAAAGTCAAAGTCAACCAATTAGAAAGCAAACACAATTGGGCCCACATTCAAATCATGAATCATTGTCATTTCATGGATATCTGAAGTCAAAACATGGCAAAGGAAAGCATACAAAAGTCAACAGAATGACTTGCATCAAAAGTCAACCTAAGCAATCTCAAAAATCATGAAATAAATCACACTCAATCCTAACATCTAACATGGTATACATGTAAAATTTCATGGCATTTGGATGAGAGGAAGGCAGTCAATTAAAATCATGAAGTCAACACAATTTCAAGTAAGCACAATGAAAGTCAACAAGCATGGGTCAACTTCAAAAAATCATATCAAATTGAAAACAAAAAAAGAAATGAGTGAGATTAACACCAATGCAAAGCTTGAGGTGTCTAGTTATCACATATGAAATTTCATGATCATGTGATAAAGTATGAGAATTTCCCAAAAGATTTGGCAACATGTAGCACAAAAAGTCAACCATGGACTAGGCAGGGAAGAAAAATCACAATCAAATGGAAAATTGCACAATAAATTCCAAGAAAATTCATACATGAATTAGACATATGATAGATGATTCATGCAAAAAATGGGGTCATTTGGATGCAAGGAAACATGTGAACAAAATTAGGGAAAATGCATGTTCATGTTGTGACACCAAATGTAACACATGACTTCAAAAAATCATAACCAGCGAACCACAAATGGGAAATCCACAAACTTTATACCAAAATGAAGGTGAACATGTCTAGTTTCATCACAAAAAAATTCAAAGTCATTGGACATAACATGAGTATTTCACAATTGAAATGGTAAGATGTATCATTTATGCACACATATTGGGAAAACAATTGTCAATAAAAATCCAGTCAATGAAAAAATGATTAAAAATCATAATTATAAACTAGACTCAATCATGGACATTGTGGAAAAAGAATCATAATTTTTGGATTTAATTTGAATGAAAAATTAATTTTTGAAGATGAGGAAATAATTGGAATAAGCATGAACAAGTTAACATGGCAACAAGTCAAACAAAGAAGTCAACGTGGCAAAGGTAAATAGAGCATCACCTAATCAAAACGCACAGCACCAGGGAGACACGTGAAATGTCTTTATTGGTTAGCATGAAAACGCACAGTAAACAAGGGACGTGCATTGCATAATGGTCAACAAAGTCAATTGGATAGCATATTTGTAAATAAACTTCCATTTAATCAAAACGCACAGTACCATGAAGGACACACGAAATGTTATTATTGGCCAATATGGGACTGTACAGTAAATGGCCATATGCAACACGGGAAACAGGGCTTCCTGGGAATTTTTTAGGGTTTGGAACAATAGTGAAGTTTATGTACAGTATGCTTCATCAACCAACATCAGTGAAAAACGATTTTAACTCAAATTATACAAACAGCACGGCATTGAAATCACCAAACAAAACACATTAAGAATATCAAGTTCATTTTCACGGAATCAAACCAATCAAACAGTATCACACAAAAACATGTTTGAGCATCAACAATCAATTTCACATTTCTCCCTAATTAATCAATCATTTTAGGTGGTTCAAAGCTCATTGTTCTCAGCATCAAAAAATTTACAACAAGCATCTCATGATTTTTTAAAAGAGAGAAATCGAAATCATACCAAAACTGAAACTAGGTGATGGAACGGCTGTCGTTTGGCTATGAGGTACTGCAACAGATGAATCTTGTAGCCCCAAATGATGGATGCTCGAGGAATGTGAACTTAATCGTGTCTATTCCAACTTAAAACCCCACCTGCCATTGTTGTAGCTTGAGAAAACAGAATGTGAAAATGGTTGTACAGCCGGTGTTGGATGCCACAAATCACTTTTAGATGATGTCCAAGTGATGAATCAACCAAGGGTTACTCGAAGGTTTTGGCCATTTTGTGCAGAAAATCAATTTTGGTTCAGATGCAAATTGAGAGAATGGAGGTTTTCTGTGTGTTTCCAAGTGGTGGCTAGGGTTAGAAAGAGCAGGAAATGTGTTTTTATATGTCTGTTTAGCAATGGTTAATCGAGTGCTAAGCTAACTTAATTCAAAAATCACCAATTGCCATTTTTGCTAATTGCTCACAAGTGGAAAATGGAGGGTATAAGTTGGTCGAATGGGCCTTGAATAATGCTGCAAACAGATCACTCAATTGCTGTTTTGTAGTCTACTTATGAGTGGTTAACTTGCTTGGTTTAAAATGCATCACTTGCATATTTACCAATTGTGTGCACAAGTGAAAAGGAGGGTATGGATTGCCCGAGCTGGGCCTCAAAACAGGCTGCATGTGGCAATTGTATTTGCTGTTTGATGTCTGTACATGAAGTGCTTGGCTTGGATTTGCTTAATGAACCAAAATGCAAAAAAAAGCTAGGATGCACATAAGTGAAAAGGGAGGTGTGTTACTGCACGCTTGGGCCTTGGAAACAGGCTGCAATTGGCCTTAGCAAAAGCTGTTTCTAGTCTGCTTGGGAATTGCTCACTTGGTTCTTGCTCTTTGAAAACAATTGCACACTTTTGTCAATTTTGCATTTTGGCCAAAATAGTGATATGACAATGGTATGAACATGATTTTAGAATTGGAACAAGTCACAAATATGGTATAAAGTGAATCCCAATTGACCAAATCAAGAAAAAGTCAAAAACTCAAAAAGTCAAAGTTTGGTCAAACTTTGAATTTAAATGAGAAAAGTCCAAAAATGCCATTTTGATTGGCAAGGTTTTAGGTCATGAAATTTATATTTTTGGAAAGAGGATGAAAAATGTGGTTTGTAGGAAAAAACCCCACCAAATTTGGCCTTCTGGTTTGAGAGATATGCTCAGTTGAAGTTCACAAATTGATGAAAATGATTTGATCATATCTTGACAACCACACATGGGATTTGAGAGTTCTTGGACTTTTTGAAAATGGGAGAACAAGATCTTCAACTTTCATGTTGGGCAAAAATTAATTTGAAGCTTGTATCATGATGCAAGTTGAGGATCAAGAAGTTTCTATTTTTGGCAGTTGAAATTACAGGTCCAGTTTCTATTTCAGGAAATTTTCTGATTGGCTCCAAATCCTTCCATGATGTTGATTGCCATGACATATGAGGTTTATTAGGACATGAATAAACTCCTTCAAACCATTTCCATCCATCAGAACCAAAGAATCAACCACAGTTGACCAACTTTGACTTTCTAGGGTTTTTGACTGTCTATGCATGAACTGATGAATTCCAAACCCTAGTTCTTTGAGACTTTGACTTCAAATGATGTAACAAGACATATGAACTCTTGATTGATGACCATGGTGCCCAAATTCCACAAGAATGGCCACCATCCACTGCTTTGATTGACTGTTGATTATCTAGGGTTTCTGTCCTGGCTTTGCACTGACTGCTGACCTCTGAGCCTTCAACCCTTGACTTGAACACTTCAAAAAGACCCCCAAGGCATGTGAACTTGATGGACAAACCCTAGGGCCTTTGCTCCTTGTGAAACAACTTTGCTTGAATGGTGGACTGACCTCCTGATCAGTTTGACCTAATTCCTGCTTGCTTGCACTTGAGGCAACTGAGGAACAATGCAAATGCTATGCAATGGATTATGCTATGCTATGACCTAATATGAAATGAGATGTACAATGATAGGTGCAAATTTGAGGTGCTACAAGAAGGAGAAAGCCATTTCACGAGGGAAAGGTACCACAATCAGAAACCGAATAGGACGTCTACTGGGGATTCTGGCTGGGAATCAACCAGACATTAATGAATGACTGGGAACAGGGTATACAATCAGACGTCATCGGACGAATGAGAAAAACTCGACGTTTATCGAAACCAACGGAGAAGGTAAATCCGCATGGGGAAGGGTACAACTAGACGTCATCGGACGAATAGGAAAAACTCGATGTTTATCGACACCAACGGAGAAGGAGAACTCTGAGGGGAATCATCTAGATATCAACGGATAACTAGGAAAAACTCGACGTTTATCGACACCAACGGAGAGGAGGATTCTTCTGGGGACGACCCTGTGGGGAAAGATACCAACTATACGTCAACGGACGCATAGGAAAAACTCGACGTTTATCGACACCAACGGAGAGGAGGACTCTGGGGAAGAAAGACGACGTTACGAACATCGAAAAATGATGTTTACCGACACCAAAGAAGACCAGACACTTACGCATGACTGGGAAAGCACCGAAAGATGGTGTTTACCGACACCAAAGAAGACCAGACACTTACGCATGACTGGGAAAGCCGAAAGATGGTGTTTACCGACACCAAAGAAACAACACACGCGGGTGCTGACAGGATACTGACATCTACATGTGTCAAGGCAAGGATACACACTTGCAGGGGATCTCACTGGGGATCAAGGTCACAACAGTGAGCAAACAGGAGGTGCACCAAGAATACCGGGTTGCAGGTATGAAACGGGTGACCGACCAAAGCGTGAATTGGTTTGTGTTCCAAAACACTCATCATCCTGGAGAGGGCTAGAAAAGCGATCTTGTTAAAGGATGGACATCCGATTCCATAGGGAATGTGAATCTTACTCTGCTGGAGAAAACAATCAAAAGATTGACCAAAGAGTGCATGAGATATATCATCTATAGCCTGTCAAAACGTAGACAATACACTCGCATGGAAGATTATCCATAACCGGATTGGTTGTTAAATGGATAAATCAACCGACATCATCCTGAAGAGTGCAAAGGCAAACTTGTTAAAGGATGGACATTCGATTCCGAACAAAGGAATACGAATCTTACTCAACTGGGGAGGACGACTTCGACCCAAGAGCGCATGAGATATATTATCTATAGCCGTCAAAACGTAGATAATATACTCGCATGGAAGATTATCCATAACCGGGTTGGTTGTTAGATGGATAAACGACCGAAAAGAAAGGCATCGGGGTACCAGACTAGGTATGCAAAGATGACCCATCAAGAGGGATAAAGTTGCTTACTCAAAGCAAATACCCAAGAGGTGAAAGGAATATCGATACCGAGACAGGATAATGATAACCACAAAGAGGGGATTACATCTACCGGTTAGTAGGCAGAAAAGCACGGAAACAGAAACCGTCATCAACTAGGATGAGCACAAAGGGTTGACTCCACGAAGGGGAGCACAGAGGATTCACATCTACCGGTTATTAGGTAGAAGACCACAAAGATATGACTTACAGCTACCGGTTAGTAGGTAGAGGCCACAAAGATAGTCCGCTGAGAGACAGAGTGAGGAAAAAAAAGATTCACAACTACCGGGTAGTAGGTAGAAGACCGCAAAGATAGGACTTACAGCTACCGGTTAGTAGGTAGAGGCCACAAAATCCGCCAACAATCAGAATGAACCACAAAGGTTACCTCTGCTAGGGGATGAAAGTGGGATTTTACAACTACCAGGAGTAGGTAGAAAACCACAAAGATAGGACTTACAACTACCGGGTTATAGGTAGAGGCCCCAAATTCCACTAAGGACGAGATGAATGAGTGTCGGTTAGTAAGCAACTATTCATTTATACCACAGGGAATCACAAGAGACAGCCACAAGGAAGCCAATTCATGATCGATCTGAAAAGGCAAACTGAATCAAGACATCCTAATGAGGAACAACCCAATAGGGAAAACCCTTCCCAAGGGGAGGGAACGGAAACAACCGTCATCCACGAGGATCTAACTCAGTGGGGAGCGCAGAAGGAAATGATCGACACTTTCTGCCTAAGGGGTCGACTCTATATGGAGAGATCAGACACACCCGCATCTGCTGGGGGAATGGATCCAAGTTTGCAAGATGCTGCCAACTTCTGGAGTAACAATGCTGGGGATACCCACTCGACTAAAGAGTCACTTGTTGGGGAAACACTTCTCTCAACCCTGCTGGGGATATCCACTTCTGAAATCGATCCAAGCGATGCTAAACTCTTTCCAACGATCCATTCTCGGTCACCACGGCTAAGGGCTAATGGATATGCTTGCAATGCAGATGCATGAGAGTTTTTTTTTTTTTTTTTTAGCGCCATGCCCCATGATCATGGAAATGCTACGCACTAGTGATGCAATATGCTATGCTTATCTAAATGATGAATGCATAAAACACATGTCTCCTCCAGAGACAACACCGGGGAGCTCCAGGAACTGTGCTGAGGATCTCATTACCACGTCAATTTACACCCCGCTGGGGAAAGACAAACCTCGCTGGGGATGACCTCTATCGAACCCGATCCGCTTGGAGATTACCCTGCTAGGGGAGGCAGCCCATGCTTATCTCTACCGGGGATAGCCCCGCCGAACCCGATCCGCTTGTGGACCTTGCTGAGGGAAAACCATCAACACAACCTCTGCTGGGAGGACAGCTTCAGACTTGGAAAACAATCACAACTCCGTTGGGGATATGGTAACCTTCAGGCTTGCTGAGGAGGCACCGATCTCGAATCTTCTAGGGAGATGACACTCTCAAACCCATTGGGGAAATACGGCCAATCGGACACGGTCCGCCCTTCGATTCGTCGAACACTGGTGTTCACCATCCTACCGCAGTGTTGACTTTCCACTTTTGAGAACTCTCAGACTCATCTGAACTCTTCTGATTCATCACCTTGTATTCCCGGCTCCTCCGTACTCCATGGGGATCGAACTCCTGGGATTCATACAACTTTCCAGTCCTCAGACTTTGAAGAGTCTTCTTGATTAACTCCTTCCAGGATCGTCGTCCTTCTTTCGCCGTCTTTTCATTGTTCTTCTATCCCTTGCCCCTAGTTGGACTCTGTGGGGATTTCTTTTTTTTCAAAAGGCTTCATATCACCACCTGTCAGCGAATGAAGATATCTAACAGCGCCTGCACAAGAGATTGTTAGATAAAAGCGTGCCCCAAGCGTGCCAACACTTCAACATCTGGGTCACTCAAACTTCCGATTAAGACTTCCGGATTTCAATCTTATAAGCATGCATCGGAAGGGACCTCTTATGTTTCAAAATGCAAATATTCTTATCAAAAATGAACGGATGTTTTCGTAATCAAAGCGGTAATGAAAACAAAAACAAAACTATTTGACAGAACGCATTTATTGACTGAAACAAAAAGGTGGCCCAGAATCGAGCAACACACAGGAAGCAAACCCTGAAAAGAGGTGATTGCGCATAAAAGGCAAAATCTACCCTAATGGCAATGTGAAACCGTGATCTCATCGGGTTCCAACTCGGTTACACCCCATATGTCCTCAAGACTTTCCGCACTTTCGGCCTTCTGAACCAGACGCTTCCAATCGATCTCTGTCGGAGATTAGCCGAGTCATCTAAAGCTCACACGGTCATGCTAGACGCAGTTGTTCGTTTCAATCCCTCTTTTGCCTGGACCGCCCTTCCGGGTTTCAGTCCACCGGGATACCCTTTTTTGCCCAAGTCGCCCTTGTGGGGTTTTCAACTTGCCGGGTGTACAGTTTTTTTTTTTATTATCCCTAACTTTTGCCCGAACCTTTTCTCCTTTTTTTTTTCGGTTCGCCGGGATGCCCCTTTTTGCCTGGACTCTTTATTATTTTTTTTGTCCAGCGGGTCTCTTTTTACGAAGTATCTTTTAACTGCGTCCGCATTCACAGGGGATGGAAAATCCTCGCCACTCATGGTCGTCAGCAACAAGGCTTTGTCGGAGAAAGCCTTCTTGACCATGCTGGGGATTCATGACTGTATATCCACTTGCCCCACGATCGTCTTGAGGAAGAAGGATCCTTTTCAACACCACATCTCTTCCATGGCACGCACGAGGTCGCACTTCTTAGTTAACAACACGCTTCATTTACTGGGTACAACTGCCCCATGACAAGTAACTGTTAGCCCTTTTTCCTCAATCAGGCTCCATGCGTCATACCGAGTCCTTATCCACTCATCTTTTTTCAAGTTCTCAACCATCAGGACTCTCCACAATGAGATCTAGCATCCAGCAGGCAATATCACTTCCATCCCATACTGAATGAGGAAGGCGTTGCCCCAGTAGATGCACGCATCGAGGTTTGGTGCCCAGGATACAAACTTTGTGCTCAGCCACCATCGTTGGTGCATACAACTGTTATCGGGGAAGCACTAGCTAATTCACTTTAAACTCTCCCCATCAGACATCAGAATCCGTTCGGATTCAGGGTCAGGCCCCTCCTCCGGGATCGGTCACTCTCAATATTTTGATTTGAGTACCTCGAGATGTCCTCATCAGGGACTTCAAACTTCCTGGGTCGAGAATCATCAATGGGTTGTTGGGGTAATCATACAGTACTCCTCTGGATTGCTTTCTGGGAGGTGTGCTGAATATCGTATTCAGTCGACATCATTTGCCCTCTCGCAACCTGTCCGGTCATGCTGACTTCTCGAACATATACTCGATCAGATCCATTTTGGACATCCACAAAGCGGTATGAATCAGCATATTGTCTCAGTCGGCGAGCAGCCTATGCCAAAGTACATCAAGTTTTCTCGAGCAGTGAGTGTATTGTTTCACAGTCGATAAACTTTTTGCTTAGGTAAATTGCATGCTCTTTTCGACAAGACTCGTCATGCTGACCCAATACACACCTCATAGACCCTTCGAGGGCTTTCAAGTACCAGGTTAACACTTGTTTCTTCCATGGAATGTATCAGAATCAGAGGTTCCTGCAACTCATTCTTTTATCTTTCCATGCCCCTTGGCAGTCATCATTCCACCTGACCATCTGATTTCTTTCCTTTTTTTTTTGGTTTTTTGTTCAGGCGTTTCTTGCGTTGTTCCCTTTTTTTTTTTTTTAGCAGGATCGACCTCGACTCCTTTTATCCGCTCACAAGCCTCGGCAGCTTGCTGGACAACACTCCATAAGTGCACTGATTTGGACTCAATAGTCTGGGTTGTCTCAGCCTAGTCAAACAACTTGATCAAGTCCACCGGATGCCCCTCTCTTGCTCGGGACTTTGTCATCATGTCCTCAACATGGCATTTGCTTTCACGATGAATCATATCATGAAACAAAGTCACCGTAGCCCTTTGATCTGTGGCACCGGCCTCCTTCTTCACCTTATAACAAGAAGGTACTCTTTGGTGTGATGGACATTGTTTACTCCATATCATTTGGCGACAATTCAATTTAACTTTGGCCAAGCAAGCCATCCATGAAGGTAAACACCGAGAACTGAGCAATATTATCAACCAATACATCAATATGAAGTACCGGGAATTCATCTCTCAAACTAGCTCTATTTATGTCTCGACAGTCCACACACGTTCTCATTTTTTAGCACCGGATTCCGCTTCACTAGAGGACAGTCTTCTCTCCATGGTAGCTCGTGCCCCACAACATGGGTATTCCACCCTGGTGTATCTTGATGCAACCAGGTGAAGATATCAACCTGCTCTTTCAATAGGGCTACCATTCTGTTCTCGACTCGCCTCTGAAGCGGCTTCAACTTTCATTTCCCTTCTGACCTCGGCGGTACTTGGGATGACAATCTTGACTCGCTCCTCGTGTGGTTGAATCACCTTCTCCTCTTATTTCAACAACCTGGCTAATTCCAGCAGATCACAATCTTCTTCGCCTTCTTCTTCGGCATGATAGATTGGATTGTCGAAGTCATACAGAGGTGTAACCAAATTGTTATCGATGAGATCAGGATGGTAATCACTTTTGAGGTCGAAACCAAATGAATCAAAAGGAAAGAGAATAAAAACATTGCCATTTTTATTTTTATTTTTAAAACTGCAAAAAAGTGAAAAACGGGGAACACCGCTTTTAATCACAAAAACATCCATTTATTACTGATGCAAAATGTTGCACAATGAAACACATGAGATGGCCCTTACAATGGACCATTACGTTTCGGACAAAACGCATGGCTTTCATGCAAACAAAATAAAACCAGAAATCCTACACCTCAAGATGAGTGACAGTGGTGATTTTGGAGGCCTTCCAATTGCCTGGTACGCACGACTTTATCCACAACTCGAGCTCGCGGTCACGGTCGGTCTCTTCACTCACTGAACAAGCAGAATCCAGCATTCCTGCACTGACAAAGATGTACGGCGGACGACGTCCTCTGTTTGGTCTAGACGACTCTTGATCTGGATAACCAATCCCGAACATGTCTGCCTTTACCACTATGTCAATGATCCTGCCCCAACCTCGGGCCTCTTTGTTCTTCACCACTTCTAAGGCTTGCTTATAAGAAGAAATGGATAACTTCTTCTCTTTCTCAACAACAGCATTCTCCACCTTGACGGTTTCGATTGCTTGACTGGGTGTTTCAAATTTTCCACTGTCCATTTCTACTTCTATCATCTTCCAGGTCGTGTCTCTCATCAATACACACCCCTCTGTGGTGACGGTCGCACAACAATTATCAATAGCAGGGAAAGCTCCCTCCCGTACCAGAGGTTTTGGGACCACAGCTATTGGAACCTTTAGCTGATCTTCCTCAGTCACCCCCATTCCTCTCTTGACCTTTTTCACCATCTTCATCTTTACAGGACCCTGCCTGGGTACAGGGTTGGCCTCCCCACTCATTATCTGTGTCAAGCTGATGGTCTTAGAGTCCACCATGTCCTGGACGACATGCTTGAAAGCCCTACAACCTTCAATATTGTGCCCGGGTGCCTCAGAATGGAACTCGCACCTGGCATTCTCATCATAGTGTGCAGGCCTCTTCTGTTGTGCTATGGGAATCAAAATCCTTGGCCGGATTAACCCCAAATCCCTCAATCTCCTGAACAGAAGGGTGTAGGTCACAGGTGGTTCCTCAAACTGACGATCCTCCTTCTTCTTCTTCACCTGGCTCCTAGCTCTCGGTGCCTTCTGTTGAGGTGGTGGTTGTTGCGGTGGTACAAGTGGATTACCAACAGGAGCGGTTACAGCAGCAGCATAAGGATGATAACGGTCCTTACCGCGTTTGTTCTTTACTGGCACACCACTTGAGTCAACCTCTTTTTTGAGCAGGCCACCGCCAGAGGGTTCCTTGGCTACAGAGTCAGAGGGATTTGTCACTTCGGATGATGGAACTTTTCCTTGAACTTTCTCCACCATCAGCCACTTCTCAATCTTTTCCAATCTCTCAGCCATGGCTTTCTGCCCCAAGGCAAGCCCTTGCACAACACTGAACAAATCTCTCACCATCTCTTTCAGTTCGAGGATGTTGGCGTTGGGAAGATCCATCAGTTCGGATTTGTTGCCCCTAGCAGGATATCTGAGCAAACGAGCTATGCACACTAGTTGATACCTACAAAACAGCAAATGGGTCAGTATGACTCACACATGCAATGTCTACCAGTACCAGGAATATCTGTCCTTTGATTCTGGCGTCATCGAGACAAATAAAATTTCATCAACAATTTTCTGACATCTGGGTGTCTCTCAACCTGAATTTCAATCAAAAATAATGGACCCTGAGTACGGATAGACATGAGTTAAATGCAAATGAATGCGAAATGATATGATGCAAATGCATGAATGCAGGTTACTGTGCCATCTAGTCCTCTGAAGACCCATTCTCTGAACCGGTCACAGTCAACTGAGTCACCATAAATCCGACTTGGGAAGTTCCGAAATAAACGGAACCGGAGATTACATCATCATCACAGAAACATCCGCTGAACGGATGACAGCCAGATCCTCTGAACAGGTACTCTCAAATTCAACCCGGGGATCCGAAATAAACGGAACCCGCTGATAAACCACGGACAGAACTCCGGCGTCCCAGAAATAAATGTCCATAATCCATAGTCACCCCCAGTACCAAGAGTCACCAACAAATCACCAACAAGTCAGCAATTGTACCTGTAATAATCATCCCCTCCCACTCACGGGTGTCATCTAGGCCAGGGTAAGGTCGAGAGAAACGCAGGATAAACAACCCTTTCAAGAATATCATCCTGTGCACACCCAATGTATGCACCGATAATACCCCATCAGAGTCTGAACTGCTCGTGATATCAATGTTCCGCTAAGTGGCGTACACCACCCGCTTCCCATGAATCACTCTATTCCTAGGTTTCCTAGATTACACTCATAGCCTGGGTATTAGGCCTTTTACCTCGAGTAACTCCCACCCCAAACAGAGAAACACAGCCAGCACAACAGATGAATATGAATGAATGCAAACATTAATGCACACAATAAATGCAAACAATAAATGAAATGAATGCAATAAATAACAGCACAAAGCAACCAAAGCCCTAACCTAGAGAGCGCTAGGAGAGACTCGCTCGGGGAAGATGGACCAGCAAGAGGTCAACTTCTCTAATCCCCAACAGAGTCGCCAGCTGTCGCATTACGCGAAAAACCGACGGGAAACAAGAACAACAGAGCCGCCACCGTGCGTTATTTATCCCAAAAGAGGGAAAGGAAACGCTCAGAGTAAACCTGGAAAAAGCATGGTCCCGCGACCAAAGAGAATGGGATCGGGAGTCGGTTATGCGAAGGGAAGGTATTAGCACCCCTACGCATCAGTCGTACTCGACGGGATCCACACACAAAAGGAAGGAAAATGGTTGCTAAAACACTGCTCAAACACACACACACTGGCTGAAAGAGACACAAGAAAACAAACAAGACTGACTCGGCAGGATATCGCATCCTGGGCCTACTTAGTCTATCAGGCATAGACATCAGAGTCAAAGTAGTTCGGACTGGGGCAACGACACATGCTCGCTAGGATGTCGCATCCTATGCATACGTATCTCCTTTGGACGAAGGAGAATCAGAGCATTCGTAGCTCGGCTAACACGCACACAAACAAACACAGGCGAAGGCAAACATGGAGCCCGAATGCCAATCACTGGACTTACATCAGCATCCGAACCAAAACACACACAAGAAGGCAAACCTGGAGCCCGAATGTCAATCACTGGACTTACATCAGCATCCGAACCAACAAACCCACACTAGAACCCGAATGCCACTTGATGGACTTACATCAGCTTCCAAGCACACAACAAGACAAAACAAAGACACAGGCGCCCGGAGAGATCTGCTCATCTCCTGCCTACGTACCTCATCTGGTATGAGGATCAGGGCGACGTAGTTCCCCTACGAAGGGACACAGGACTAGCCTAACCAGATAACAGAGGGAGACACAACTAGGGAGACTACGACTCGAGCCTAGATGTTATCATGCAAAATCATCCCTAAGTCAAGGTTTCTAGCTAACTTGCACAGGAAGCAAGCCTATCCTAAAGCACAAGCAATAGCAAACAATCACAAACAGCACACACTATATGCACACAAGTGAGGCTCAAACAAGGGTGGGGCTGCAAGAGCAAGCCATCTGTACAGGGTGAGTTTTGCTCTTAACCTTGACATTGAGAGCCAAGGTGAAGCAGATGAAAGGTGGGTGAAGATAAGACTTCACAGCTCTTATCCCCGGCCAGTGAGAGCTTTAGACAAAGAAGTGTGGGTCCAGAAAGTGGGAACTCTTATACACTTTAAGACACTGACACAACTGTACATTGTACAAGATCTTGGGTTTGTATCCCAATGCATCAACACCTTGGTGTGAGCAGAGGGATGACTCAACAGAAGAGCGGGAGATAGATTGCATATCTCTTATATTCGCCAATTGCCTCATAGAGGTCTTTACCTGCTTGGGGACAATAAATAAACAAGCACAAACATCGCCTCTTAAGGAGGACTTCAGACAGGTGCCTAGCTAGGTAACAAGCCAGGTCTTCCAGACTACATGGAGACAAGAGTGTTATACCTCAGTGCAAATTGCTTATCAAGCAAAGCAAAGCAATCTTAGCAACTAATGTACCTGAAATCAATCAAATACAATCAGTATACCAATCACAGAACTAAACAGCAAATGGTTCACAGTTAACTACACACAGACAAACACAAGCCAATGCACCAAGGTGCAAGCCACTAAAGCTCAAACTCAAGTATCAAACCCTGCAAAACAAAGTCAAAATTAGCTATACACAAGTCACAAATCAAGTCCAATGGAAGCACACCATCAAGCAAAGGCCATTTGTGCTATTAACCTGAAACACAACTCAAAAGTGAGATTACAAACCACTAGTCCAAGACTAGGGCCAAAAGGAGATGAAAAATCCAAAACAGAAAGTGAAAAATGATCAAAACCAAGATAAATTAATTAAGAAGATAATCCAATTGGTCTCACATCAAAGCTATGCACTAAATTCATTTCATGCACAATTTAAGTCAAACTAGGCAAGTGTGAACCACATATGAGCAAACAGAATGATCACAATCAAACAAATACCAAAACAGCTCAATAAATTCCACAAAAATTCCAGTCTAAACAGAACACATTCAATAAGCTTCATATCAAATTTCATGCTATTTGGACAAGAGGAAGTAGGGAAATTAAATTCAACAAGTCAGAACATGAAAAAATCAATCCAAACTAAGTCACAAATGGAGCACCAACTTCAAGCAAATGTAAAACAGTGAAAACAAATGAGAAATGAATGGGACCAAAGCCAACATGAAGTTAGACATGTTAATAACCACTCCACCAAATTTCATCTTCATATGATAAGGTATGGAAATTTCCCAAGGCATGGAAGTTAATCACTCAAGAAAACCCTAAAAATGTCTAAACAGCAAACAAAAATCCCAATCAAATAGGAAATTGGTCAACAAATCCTACAAAGAATCATGATGAAACTAGACATACAGATGGTGTCTCATGCAAAAATTGGGAGCAAATGGCAAAGCATAGGCATGGAAACAAAATTCATGAAGCTGACATAACATAGTGTGACACACATTGTCACACTCAACTTGATTACATCATAACTCTATAACCAGGAACTCAAAATTAGCAAACTATACATCAAAATCACCAGGAAAGAGTCAAGAACAAGCCTATAAAATTTCATTCATTTTGGATAAGGCATCAAGATTTCATGATAGAAATGGTAAAATATACATCAAATTCATACGTGATCAAAGGCATTAGACAAAGTCAAAACAATCACCAGGCACAACTTTGACTATCATACCTAAAAAAAACTAGACAAAATTTGGAGATGGATGCAAAAATTCCCATGTAATTTGGATTAGGGATGATTTAATTATGATTTTTGGAAGATCATTGATGAAATGAAATTTTTATTTAACATTTAAAATGAATTAAAGGCGCTGAATGGCAAATTTGTAAATACTGAGAGCCTGGCCAAAACGCGGCCGTTTCATTAAATGGCCTGGCGCGTTGTGATTCGCTGATTCCGGCGGTAAACACATTTTCAAATTTGGAAAGGCCAAGCGCGGATCAAACAGCTTCTTGGATCTGTTCTTGAGTGTTCTTCAACATCACAATTTCCAGAAATCACGATGAACATTATTCAACCAAAACTAACAAATCATACATGGATGGACTCGTCATTCAATGAGGATTAACAATATCACAATGAAATTTCCTAATTCCTAATGTACTGGACGGATCGAGCGAAAAAAGTATGCACATCCAAACTTCAATTCAAGATTTCTCCATGGATATCCAACGAAATTGCACGATTCAAGTTTCAGATTACTCTATGATGAACGATCTATTGAATCCATATGTTGATTTCAAGAATTGGAGACTTCGAAAATTTACCTCTCGATGCTTGCAGTGTGAAATCCGCGCGAATTTGATCCTGAATGATGAAAACAGATGGAGTAGATTGATGTAGAAGGTGAATAGTGGTGATTGTTTAGCTCAGAAACGCACGAGGTTGATGAATTGTTCAACTGCCATTGAAGCTCAAGCTTTGCACAATGGATGAACTTGCACGATTTCCTCCTCAATCTTGTTCAACAGAACTCCAAAAACACCTGCAGATGAAGAATCACCAAAGAAAATCGCACAAGTATTGATGAATTCTTGATGAAATGATGAAAAATAGTGTATGTGAAAAATGGAGAAAATTGAGAGAATTTTGAGATTTTGTGATTTTGATCTGAATTGTGATTGTGATTAAGCATTTCTGTTACCATTATCTCTTTATACCTCCTGCTAATCCAAAATTTAATCTCAATTAAGCAAATTGGAATGATTAGCATAAAATGCATTTTTCATGATTTTGGCCAAAATGCCCTTTTCCAAACCAGTCAATGTAACAGTCCAAACTTGGTTCAAGCAAGTTCTAAATGTCATTTTGGATGTGTATGAAAAGGTCCCATGTGCAAACTCCATGTAATTCACAAAATCACTATTTCACACCAAAAATGCTAAATAGTTCACTTAAAAAATGCCATTTTGCTATGATAATTTTTAATGAAATGTAATGATGCACCATGAAAGTTCATATGAAATGTGGTTTGCTCAAATAAAACTCAACCAATTTGGCCATTCCATGTGAAAGTTATGGCACTTTGAATTTAGGCATTTTCTGAAAATGAATGGACCATATCTTGCCAACCATACATGGGAATTTCAAGTTCTTGGACTTTTTGGAATGGTGAGATCAAGATCTTCAACTTTCATGTTGGACAAAACTCCATTTGAAGCTTGTATGATGAAATAATTTGAAGGAGCAAAACTTTCCATTTTGGGCAGTTGAAATTACAGGTCACCTGCCATTTTAGGAAACTTCTGATCTGACTTTATTTTCTTCAACCTTGATCTTTGATACGTCGAATGAGACTTGTATGGACATGAATGAAGCCTTTCAAACCATCTCACACCTTCAAATCCATAAAATCAGGCACAGTTGAACACAGTTGACCTCCTAGGGTTTCAGCTGAAATTCAGCTGGACTGTTGGGCTCTGATCATCCAACCTTTGGCCAAACCACTTCAAAATGATCCTTAGACCATATGAACTTGATAAATCAACCCTAGGGCCTTGTCCCAATGGCAATGGCACAAGCTTGCTTGATTGACTGATTCTCCTGACCAGTTTGACCTAATCTTGTCTGCTGACTTGCACTTGGGCAAATGGCTATGCAATGCTATGCAATGGACTTTTTTATGCTAATGACCTAAAAATGAAAATGTATGCACAAAAGGTAGGGTGCAAATTTGAGGTGCTACAATGGGCCACCGAGAAGCTTTTCTCGTAAGGGTCGATACGAGAACCTCACTTAGAGTAGATTCTCTTGGAGACGTTGACGACCGTCAAGCTTTTGGCGTAAGCGGTCAATGTCTTCATTTGGATCCATGACTCTAAAGACCTTTGTAGAACATTAAACCTATGACCTATTAAGATCGATGGTCACGTAGTACGGGTCCCCGAGAAGCTCTTCTCGTGTGGGTCGGTACGAAGATCTCACTCAAAAGAGATTTTCTTGATGGAGTTGACGACCGACAAGCTTTTGCCGTAAGCGGCAAACAGTCAAGGAAGTCCATGACTTTGAGACCCTTGTCTAGAACCCGATGTCGATGGTCGCGTAGTGCGGGGCCCCGAGAAGCTTTTCTCGTGTGGGTCGGTACGAAGATCTCACCCAAAAGAGGCTCATTTAAGGGAGTTGACGACCGGTAAGCTTTTACCGTAAGCGTCAAACAGCCAAATGAATCAATGATTTTGGGGTCCCTATCTAACCCTAGACTTCGACCAGTGAGATCCCAGTTGTGGAAAGCAATCAGAATGTTATCCTCCATCCATATCTCGAATCTATGATCCTGCATAGTTGTGCAAGTTGTGAAGCCATGCTTATGAACTGTACATCCATGGATTCATGCATTCATGCATCATAAATGATACAAGAATATATAATACTCATACATCATTCACATAGCATCCTGCATTTCATGAGACCAATCTCACTATCACTTGGCCTTTTGTCAGACAAACTACTTCCCACAAAGCTGATTGCCCGATATCTATCTTGAACTAGAAGCATGTCACAGACCACCATGGAAGAGTTAAGAAGAAATCAAGAAGCAATGAAGGTTGAAATCAACCAGCTGAAGACTCAGATGAGCCTGATCATGGAGATCCTGCAGTCGATGCTGAGGAAGGAAGGCGATCTCATGCCAACTATTGTACCAGAAGTGGTCACTCGATGAACATGCCTGACCCTCTTCCACCTCAGTGTCGCATCCGCGAAAAAACAACCGGCGGGACTCAAACAAAAACACAACACAGAGCCGCCACTGCGCGTTATTTATCCCAAGATAGGGAAAGGAAACGCTCAGAGAAACCTGGAAAGGAAATGGTCTTGCGACCAAAGAGAAAGGGTAAGGGAGTCGGTTACGCAAGGGGAAGGTATTAGCACCCCTCACGTCCGTCGTACTCGACGGGATCCACGTTCTAAAATAAAGAATAGGTTGCTAAACATCACACACACACACAGGGAACGCAGGTGGGGTTAGGAGATGGGAGCTCGATAGGACATCGCGTCCTATGCCTACATATCTTGTCTGGAACAAGAATCAGAGCCACTGTAGTTCGGCTTACGCACGCCAAACAACATAAAACACACAAACAGATAAGGGTGGCAAACATGGAGCCCGACAACCACTTGATGGAATTACGTCAGCATCCGAACCAAAACGCACTCAAAAGGGCAAACGTGGAGCCCGACAGCCAATCACTGGACTTACGTCGGCATCCGAACCCAACACACAATCAGATAACAAGTAAACACCCACAAAAAAAGAAAAAGGTTGCCCGGAGTGGTCTCGCACGACCACCTGCCTACATACCTTGTCTGGAACAAGGATCAGGGCGATGTAGTTCCCCCTAAAGGGAAAGAAAATCTAGCCAGAAACCGAGGGAAGACACACTACCAGGGAGCTGGACTCGAGCCTAGTGTTGTCATGCATCGTTACCCTAAGTTCAGTTTTCTATCCTACTTGCATAAGCAAACTACTCCTATCCAGGAAAGAAGCAAGCATACAAGCATACAAAATAATTCAAGCATACGTCAAATGAGAACAAGCATCTCAAACAGATATCCACATAGCACGCACTATAACCAAACAAGTGGGCTCACACAATAGGTTTGACTGCCTCAGCAAGTCATCTGTACGGGCTGCGTTTGCTCTTAACCTTGCCATTACGAGGCTAAGGTGAAGCAGATGAAAGGTGAAGTGAGGATCGGACCTCACAGCTCTTATCCCTGACCAGGGAGAGCTTTAGATAAAGGAGCGTGGGTCCAGAATGGAGGGACCCTTCTACGCTCAATGACTCTGACTCGATTGTGCGACAGCACAGATCTTGGGTTTGTGCCCCAATGCATCAACACACAGCCGTGTGAGCAGAGGGACGACTCACAGAATAGTGGGGGATAGATTGCATATCCCTACCTTCCACCAATTGCCTTGATTAAGGACTTTACCTGCTTAGGCACAATATTAAATAATCACAAACATCGCCTCTTAAGGAGGACTTCAGACAGTTTGCCCGGTCAAATAACAGACTGGGTCTCCAGACTACATGAAGAATAGAAGTCCTACCTCAAGTGGTTTTCACAACCAAGCAGCAGCAAGTGAGTTCAATATGAACTATAAGCAACTAAATGTACCTGAAAACAATCAAGTATCATCAGTACTCAGACAGACAAACATAAACAGCAAATGTTAATCAGTCAGACTATACAAACTAATGCACAACAAAGCAAGCTCAAAGCTCAAGCTCAAGCTTCATAACCTACAAAACCAAGTCATGTTAGTGTACAAACATCAACCAAACTCATTTGAATTAACTTGATTCAATCTCCATACACATTGCACCTTTTCATCCTGAAAAATCAATCAAATGTTAGAAACTAGACCACTAGGCCAAGCCTAGGGTCCAAAGGTGGCAAAAATGTCTAAACAGCAAGGGATCTCTAACCAAATTCAAATTAATGTCAAACAAAAGCCAACACAATTAGTCCCATGCTCATACCATTCATTATATTCATTTCATGCACAAAACAATTCAATTTAGGTCAAATGGAACACCAAACATCCAAACAGAACTATTGCATTCAATTCCATGTCAAAACAATTCCAAAAATCCTCAAATAATTTACACCTAAACAGGACATATTCAAGGTATGGCATGTCAAATTTTAGCTCAATTGGACAAAGGGAACCATGTCAATGAAAATCAACAAAAACAGACACAATTATATGAGCCAAATCACAACATCAACACATGCATTCACTTCAAAAATTCATAAGTCAATGAAAACAATAAAGAAATGAATGGGACCAAAAGCATCATGTCATATAATGTGTCTATAACCAGCATACCAAATCTCATGTTCATTCAATACCATATGAGTATTTCATAAAGATAATACCAACCTATGTCACACAAGCTTGCATGTTTGACCAACAGAGATGAAAAATACCAATCAAATTGAAAATGCAATGGAAAAATCCAGAAAAATTCACATAGCATCTTAACATGTTAATGAACATCCATGCAAAATTTCATTCCATTCTAACAAGTCTAGGTCATGAAAATAAATCCAGCAAGTTAACCTAGCTAGGTGTGACACAAATTGTCACACCTAGATTCAAAAATTCATAACTCCATCACCAGGTATCCAAAATTCACAAAATTTACATGTAAATCACCATTGACATGTCTACAATCACCACAAAAATTTCCAGGAATTTCTTTGTAAGCATGAGGATTTCACAATGGAAATGGCAAAATGTATCAAAATTGCATACATGTCAAATAACCCTAGGTCAAACTAAATTTCCATCAAGCACAACTTCCAATAATAGGTCAACAAAATTCTACAGGGAATTAGGAAGTCAACAAAAAAATCCACACATTTTTCTGACTATTAAAACATTTTTTTTGAATTTTTAAAGGTGTTTTTATGATTTTTAATGATTTATTTGAATTAATATAAATTAATTGAATGTCCAATGGCAGTTTTGTAATTAACTTGAACAGTGGCGCGGTAAACATCTCATTCAAAAATTCAAACGAAGAAGTGGATCAAACATGCTAATTTTCCAGAATTTCATTGTCTCCCTCGCGCGTCTTTCCAGAAACTCATGAACACCATGAACATCGAACCATCACCAAAACTCACGTGCGTATAGTCATTGGAACGGTTTCAACACGTAGAATCCAAATATCACAATGATTTAACCTAATTGTTCCTATATCTCACGGATCGATGGAGTTAGGGTTTGGATTCGAAACTTTCAATCAAGATTACATGAGCTACACTAATCCATTCCTAAAACTAGTTATATCATGATAACCTACGTTCTACACTCTTCAAAACACACATAAACATTAAGGCAATGGCAAGATTCGATTCCTGACCTGGATTTGGAAACAGTGAAGATTCGAAGGTCCTTTGCTCTTAATTTCTTGAAACAGATGGAGCTGGATGATGGTGAAGGTGAGTGAAGTGCTTGAATTCGATTGGAGTGGCTTCTAGTGCATGCAAACTCCAAATGCCATTGATGCCTCTTGTATGAGCAGTTGCGAATTGGTATGTGTTTGCCGTTGAATTACCAAAACAGATGTGGAAAATGATGAATAGAGATCAAACCAAAAAGAACTTCAACAATTGATCAAGAATTGAGAAAGTTTGAAGGATTTTTATGTGAAGTGTTCTTGAGAGAATTTTGAGAATTTGGAGAGTTTTGGATCTGATTTTGATGAATTGTGAATTCTGTTATGATTTAGAGATGATTAAGAATATATATGCCAGCTTAATCCATGCTTAACCATGCTAATTAATCAATTGGAATGATTAGTGAAAATGTCATTTTCACACCAAGGGCAAAAATGTAACTTCATATGCCAGCTCATTGCCAGCTCATGGACAGCTCACACACTCTCAAAATGACATGTGTGAGCTGTTGCAACTTGGCTTATGCTCATTGGATGTGTATTTTGGAAATTCCACATGTGAATGGCTATGTGTTCAATTATTCAAGTTCATTTCAAAAACCATTTTCCAAACCATGAAGCCTTAGCATGTTATGAATATTCCAACAACTTTCAAATGCCATTTATGAAGTGTTGCAAAAATCCCCACTCAAAAATTCCAATTATTTCACAAGTTGGACAATTTTGCCCCTGATCCATTTAACTGTCCAGTTGAAATTTGACTTTTTGCATTGACCATTTTTGAGAAAATCCAATTATGCACCATGAAAGTACATGTCAAATGGAGTTTGTGCATATAAATACCTTCTAATTTGGACAATCCATGTGGAAGTTATGGCCTCCTGATTATGGGTCATTTTTGAAATTCACTGGACCACAACTTGACAACCATACATGGGATTTTCAAGTTCTTGGACTTTTTGGAAAGGTGAGAACAATATCTACAACTTTCATGTTGAACAATTTTTCATTTGAAGCTTCCTTAGACATTTTATTTTGAGGTCAAAAACTTTCCATTTTTGGAAACTTCAATTACAAGTCACTTTCTATTTTTGGCAGTTTTTGTCCTGACTTGATTTTCTTCATTCTTAAGCTTTGAGATGTCAAATAACACTTGTTCCAACATGAATGAAGTGTATCCAACTCTCTCCTACCTCCAAATCCACCAGATCATGTACAGTTGACCACAGTTGACTTTTCAACTGATAGATGAATTGGTCAATGCATTGATCAAATTGAGCTCCAATCCTCTGATGGAATGGCTCAAGGATGAAACCCTAGCTTCAATAAGCTCAATATAATCATATTATGAACCCCATAGCCATCATAGACCCCATCTCCTGATCATGCCCTGGCTGGCCCAATGCAACTGATTAGGGTTGACCAATGGCCAAAACCCTAATCTCAAGGAATATGCTTCATTCTCCTGATGATGACAAACCATGATGATGATGATGAATCATTCCAATCAAGATGAAGACCAATATCCTTTGAGAATCACAAAACCCTAATTTGGACCCGCACATCCTCAGATGATTAATGACCAGTCCAATGAAACCCTATCTGGCACTTGACCTCCTCATCTTCTGACCAAGACTTGTGAGGATGACTTGCACAATGTAACCACATGATATGCAATATGCCATGCCTAATGACCTAAAAATGTATGTAATATGTTAATGCTAGTCCCAAGAGAGGAGGGCAAATTTTGAGGTGTTACAGCTGCCCCTATTCAATCCACTATGAACCTGTCGATACGAATAGCCTCGGCTTTCGGATGATCAGGATGAAGAGTGATTGAATACCAAGAACAGACGAACAATTTGCACTCTGATGGGATAATTAACAACGCCTGTCAGAATCGGCGAAGAAACAAACTCAAAAACGTCGACCTGGATACCAAAATAAATGGTAACACAGGGATAACCATGGTCTGATCACCACACATCCGCTCGGGATTGTTATTCTTTCTTCTTTTTATGCTTTTCTTGAACCCCGAAATTTTCTTATTGCACAAACGATCCTCAGATCTCTGCATTTGAACCCCAGAAAATGCCTCAGCACTCCTTTTCTCCATTTGAACCCCGATCTCCAGAAAATGTCGCAACATCTCCTTTTCTCCATTTGAACCCCGGAATCGCGCTGATCGCGTAACGTCTTCTGATATCATTTCCATCTCTGTCCGACGGAAACATTTCCTCCAATATCGCACTACTGGGGGAACACTGCTGATCTGACGTCATGGTACCACACTCCTCAGAGTAACACTTATAACCAGACACTGACTGATGACTGGGAAGAAACTCGACGTTTACTGGACATCGAACAAGGATGTTGACAGGACATCAAACAATGATGTTTACAGGACATCAAACAAGGATGTTGACAGGACATCGAACACTGATGTTGACAGGACATCGAACAATGATGTTGACAGGACATCAAACAATGATGTTGACAGGACATCGAACAATGATGTTGACAGAACATCAAACAATGATGTTTACAGGCATCAAACAATGATGTTGACAGGACATCGAACAATGATGTTGACAGGACATCAAACAATGATGTTTACAGGCATCAAACAATGATGTTTACAGGCATCAAACAATGATGTTGACAGGACATCAAACAATGATGTTTACAGGCATCAAACAATGATGTTTACAGGCATCAAACAATGATGTTTACAGGCATCAAACAATGATCGACCAGACATTAAACAATGACTGGGAAATAACTCGACGTTTACTGGACATCGAATGATGATGTTTACTGACACCAAAGAAAGCTCGACCAGACACTAAACAATGACTGGGAAATACTACTGCTCCAAAATCCCGCTGCTGAACTCCTCGGAGTATCGTCTTCACTGTCCGGCAAAACCAATCCTCGAGCGGTAACCACGGCTTGAATCGCGCTGATAGCGTAACATTCTCTGATTTTATTTCCATCTCTGTCCGACGGAAACATTTCCTCCAATATCGCACTACTGGGGAACATTGTTGATCTGACGTCGTGATGCTAAACTCCTCGGAGTAACATCTTCGCTTCTGGCACAACCACCTCTCAAACGGTAACCACGGCTTGAGACTAGCTTTATGCTTGCAACAATGATGCATGATCTTTTTCTGCGTAATGCTCCATAATTATGGAAATGCTACGCGATTTATTATTATTTTTTTATGCAATATGCTATGCTTATTTACATGATGAATGCATAAAAAGTATCCCCCTTAAGGGATTCTGCTGGGGAGCACGAGACACTCCGTTGAGGAACTCGTCATTACTCCAATCTCCACCCCGCTGGGGAATACCACTGCTGCTGGGAAAGGGTAACCCTTGCTGGGGAAGAACCTCCTTTGCACCCAATCCGCTCGGGAAACTGCTGGGGATAAGCGCCACCAACACTCTGTGGGGATACAACAGTTTTTGACTTGCCGGGGATATCAATCCCGACTCTGCTTGGGGAACCCTCACAGATACCTGTCGACTTTACTGGGGAAGCGCTCACAGATAGCTCTGCTGGGAAACAGCAACCTCCAGGACTGGCTGCTGGGGAAGCATCGATCTGACACCTGCTGGGGATAACCATCCTGACCCTACTAGGGAAGCGAACGCTACTCCGCTGGGAACAACCCATGCAATCCACACATAGGATACACAGCTGGGGATGCAGATATCCGTCTGCTACGGAAACTTGTCCAATCCACTGGTAGGATGAACACTGCTGGAGATATATTTCATTGAAACCCGCTCCACTCGGGGAATAGCAACCTTCTGGCCTGGCTGCTGAGGAAACACCGTTTTAAACCTGCCGGGGATAACCAGCTCGACTCGGCTAGGGAATCCACAGACCTTGGATCTGCTGGGAATTTGGCCCTCTAATTCTGCTTGGGGACTTAGCTAGGGAAATGAGAAAAGTTGGTACAAAACACCCGTCGACTCGTCGAACCCTGGTATCCACCTCCCAATCTCGCATCAGTTTTCCACTTTTGAGAATTCCCAAACTCGTCTGGACCTTTTCTGCTCCATCATCTTGTATTCCAAATCGCTCCGCGCTCGACGGAGAGCGAACTCCTGGGATTTATACAAAAATTTCAATTTTCCGACTTTGAAGAGTCTTCTTGATTAATTTCAAGGGTCGTCGAACGTCTCGTCGTCTCTCCGTCCTTTCTTCATGCACTCGTCCCTGATCGGACTCTGCGGGGAATTTCTACAGACTTTCCAATTTTCCGATTTTGAAGAGTCTTCTTGATTAAAATCAAAGATCGTCGTACGTCTCAACGTCTTCGTCGCTTCTCTACCCATCATTCGTCCCTGATTGGACCCTGCGGGGAATTTCTACAGACTTTCCAATCTTCCGATTTTGAAGAGTCTTCTTGACATCACTCAAGGATCGTCGTACGTCTCGACGTCCTCTCGTCATCCCTTCATATTCTTTCGTCCGTGATTGAACTCCCTGGGGATTTGTTTCAAAGCTTCAACATCACAACCTGCAAGTGAGTGAAAAAATACCTAACAGTTCCTGCAAAACAGATCGTTAGATAAAACCGTGCCCCAGGCGTGTCAAGATTTCAACACTTGGGTCACTCAACCTTCCAAATAAGATTTCAAGTTTTCAATCTTATAAACATGCATTGGAAGGGACCTGTATGTCTTAAAATGCAAGATTCTTTATCAAAAATAATCGGATGTTTTTGCAATCAAAGCGGTAATGAAAAACAAAAACAAAATTATTTGACTGAATATGCATTTTATTGATTGGAAAAGTGTGGCTCAAATTGAGCAATACAAAGGAAGCAATTCCTGAAAAGAGGTAATTGCGCACAAAAGAAAAAATCTATCCTAATGGCAATGTGAAACCCGTAATCTCATCGAGTTCCAACTCGGTTACACCCCATATGTCCTCAGACTCTCCATGCTTTCTGCCTTCTGAACAAGACGATTCTGATTGATCCCTACCGGGTATTATCCATGATGCCTTAACCAAAGCGCAAACAATCATGCGGGACGCAGTCGTTCGTTTCAATCCCTCTTTTGCCTGGACCGCCCTTCCGGGTTTTCAGTCCACCGGGATACCCTTTTTTGCCCAAGTCGCCTTTTCAGGTTTTCGACTTGCCGGGTGTACAGTTTTTCATTTTATCCCTAATTTTTGCCCGAACCTTTCTTTCTGTTTTTGGTTCGCCGGGATGCCCATTTTTGCCTGGACTATTTTATTCTTTTCATCCAGCGGGTCAATTTACACGAAGTATTTTTTAACTGCGTCCGCATTCACAGGGGATGGAAAATCCTCGCCATCCATGGTTGTTAACAACAAGGCTCCTCCAGAGAAAACCTTCTTGACCACGAATGGACCTTCATAATTTGGTGTCCATTTGCCCCTTCGATCGTTTTGAGGAGGAAGGATCCTTTTCAGCACCATATCACCTACATGATATACCCGAGGTCGCACCTTCTTGTCAAAAGCACGCTTCATCCTTTGCTGGTACAACTGCCCATGACAAATAGCTGCTAGCCTCTTTTCCTCTATCAGGCTTAATTCTTCGTACCGGGTTCTCACCCATTCAGCCTCTCGCAACTTCACGTCCCTCAGGACTCTCAAAGAGGGAATCTGAACCTCAACAGGTAATACAGCCTCCATTCCATATACCAATGAGAAAGGAGTTGCCCCAGTAGATGTGCGCACCGACGTTCGATACCCATGCAACGCAAACGGCAGCATCTCATGCCAATCTTTGTAGGTTACCACCATTTTCTGCACAATCTTCTTTATATTCTTGTTGGCTGCCTCAACCGCCCCATTCATCTTCGGACGATAAGGAGAAGAATTGTGATGCTCAATCTTGAATTCCCGGCACAGTTCTGCCATCATCTTATTGTTCAAATTAGAACCATTATCAGTAATGATTCTCTCGGGAATCCCATATCTGCAAATGATGTCTCTCTTGAGAAATCTGGCTACAACCTGCTTTGTCACATTCGTATAAGAGGCTGCTTCAACCCACTTGGTGAAGTAATCAATAGCCACTAATATGAATCTGTGCCCATTCGAAGCCGTAGGTTCAATCTTTCCAATCATATCAATGCCCCACATAGCAAACGGCCATGGAGACGACATCAAGCTCAACGGATTTGGAGGCACGTGCACCTTGTCAGCATAAACCTGGCATTTATGACACTTCCGCACGTAATTGAAACATTGGGCCTCCATTGTCATCCAGTAATAACCTGCTCTCAGCAGCTTCTTTACCATTGCATTCCCACTGGCATGGGTACCGAACGATCCCTCATGAACCTCTTTCATCAACTGGCTTGCTTCTGCATCATCAACACATCTGAGCAAGACCCAATCAAAATTTCTCTTATACAAAACCCCATCCTTATTCAGGTAAAATACCATGGCTAACCTCCGCAGAGTCTTTCTATCTTTCTTTGATGCTCCCTCAGGATATTCTTGCGTCTCAAGATAGCGCTTGATATCATAATACCACGGCTTCTCATCATCAGGCGCTGTATCAACAGCAAACACATAAGCCGGTCTATCCAGACGACCTACTTCAACACTGGGGAACTGATTCCACCACTGCACCTTAATCAAGGCAGCCAGAGTAGCCAAAGCATCTGCCAAAGGATTCTCCTCTCTAGGCACATGATGCATCTTCACCTTGGTGAAAAACGTCAACAATCTCCTCGTATAATCTCGATACGAAACCAAATGAGATTGATGCGTATACCATTTCCCGTTAACCTGATTTATCACCAGAGCTGAATCTCCATATATGACAAGGTTCTTGATCCTCAAATCAATCGCCTCTTCAATCCCCAATATGCAAGCTTCATATTCAGCCACGTTGTTGGTGCACTCAAATGTCAGTCGGGCAGCAAAAGAAATGTGGGATCCTTTCGGCGTAACCAAAACAGCACCAACACCGCTTCCATTCACGTTAACGGCCCCATCAAACATCAGAATCCATTCGGATTCAGGGTCAGGCCCCTCCTCCGGGATCGGTTCCTCGCAATCTTTCGATTTGAGAAACATGATGTCCTCATCAGGGAATTCAAACTTCATCGGTTGATAATCATCAATGGGTTGCTGGGCGAGGTAATCAGACAATACACTCCCCTTAATCGCTTTCTGAGAGGTGTACTGAATATCATATTCAGTTAAAATCATTTGCCACCTCGCAACCCTTCCGGTCAATGCTGGCTTCTCGAAAATGTACTTGATTGGATCCATCTTGGAAATCAATAAAGTGGTATGAACCAACATGTACTGCCTTAGTCGGCGAGCAGCCCAGACCAAAGCACAGCAAGTTTTCTCGAGCAGTGAATATCTTGTTTCACAGTCGGTAAACTTTTTGCTAAGGTAGTATATGGCATGCTCTTTTCGACCAGACTCGTCATGCTGCCCCAATACACACCCCATAAACCCCTCGAGGACTGTCAGGTACAGAATTAACGGTCTTCCCTCCACAGGAGGCATCAGAATCGGAGGCTCCTGCAAATACTCTTTTATCTTTTCAAATGCCGCTTGGCAATCATCATTCCACCTGACCGTTTGATCTTTTCTCAACAACTTAAAAATCGGTTCACACGTGGCTGTTAGGTGAGATATGAACCGTGAAATGTAGTTCAATCTACCTAAGAAACCACGAACCTCTTTCTCTGTTCTCGGTTCAGGCATTTCTTTTATCGCTTTTACTTTTGCAGGATCAACCTCGATTCCTTTCTCACTCACAATGAACCCCACAGCTTACCGGATCGCACTCTGGTAGTGCGCTTACTTGAATTCAACCTCAGTCTGAATTATCTTAACTGGTCAAACGACTTGCCCCCAGTCTGCCAGATGCCCCACTTCTGTGTGGGACTTTGCTATCATGTCATCAACATAGCATTGATTCCATGATGAATCATATCATGAAACAAAGTCACCATGGCTCCCTGATACATGGCACCGGCGTTCTGCTTCTCTAGAGGACAGTCTTCTCTCCATGGCAGCTTGTGCACAACGACACCGGTATCCGACCCTGGCATATCCTGACACGACCAGGTCACGATATCCACATGCTCTTTCAACGGGGCTACCATTCTGCTTTCGACTCGCCTCTGAAGCGGCCCCAAATTTTTTTTGTTCTGACCTCGGCAGTATACAGGTTAACAATCTCAACTCGCTCTTCCTGCGGCTGAATCACCTTCTCCTCTTGTTTAACATCTTGGCTAATTCTAGCAGATCACAATCTTCTTCGTCTTCTTCTTCAACAAGATAGATCGGATTGTCGAAGTCATATGAGGTGTAACCAAATTGTTATCAACGAGATCCGGAGAATTATTTTTTGAATTCGGAACGAGACAAATCAAAAAAGAAGAAAAAATGAAAACAAACATTGCCATTTTTATTTGTTTTTTAAACTGTAAAAATAAATGAAAAACAGGGAACACCGCTTTTTGACTGAAAAACATCCATTTATTAATGATGCAGAAATGCAAATTTAAACATGAGGTGGCCCTTACAATGGACCATTACGTGTCGGGCAACACGTAAGGCTTTCATGCAGATAAAACTGAAAACAAGAAACATTACTCTTCCAGATGAGTGTCGGTGCTGATCCCTTTTTAAGCCTTCCAGCTTCCTGGTACGCACGGCGTTATCCAACCATCAAACTTGCAGTTACCATCAGTCTCTTCACCCACTGTATAGGCGTGACCCGAATCTTCAGCAATTGCACTCACCATCGCCTGACCATGTGCCGGCATGGGATTGGCATTAACGTTGGGAGATGGAGCAAAGTTGATTGCTTTTGAATCCACCAGGTCTCGGACTACGTGCTTAAAAGCTTTGCAGTCCTCTACGCTGTGCCCGAGAGCACCCGAATGGAATTCACATTTGACATTTTCATCAAAACTGGCTGGCCCTTGATCAGGTCCCATAGGTGCCAAAGTCCTCAACTGTATCAGCCCCATATCTTTCAACTTGTTCAATAGGAAAGAATATGTCACAGGCGGCCTGTCAAAATGCTGATCACTCATCCTCCTCCTGACTGGATATCCTACCCTCTGAGACCTCTGCTGAAATGGCTGACGCTGTTGTTGCTGTTGTGCAGGCTGATTGTCAGCAGGAATAGTTACCGCAGCAGTGTGCTGGAAGTAACGATCCCTACTGGGTCCTCTCTGAGCGTAGACCGCACTGGTATCACCCTCATTTTTCCTTTGGCCATTTCCGAAAGGCTTCTTCGATCCTGATGACGAAGCATTACCACCCTGTATTTTCCCCATTTTCAGCCAACTTTCGATTCTCTCCCCTGCCACCACAATGTCAGCAAAGTTGGTAACCGGACATCCAACCATTCTTTCAGCAAAAACCCCTTGCAGGGTACCCATGAATAGATCCGACATCTCCCGATCCACCAACGGAGGTTGAACTCTGGCAGCCAACTCCCTCCATCTTTGTGCATATTCTTTAAACCCCTCGTTATTTTTCTGAGACATACCCTGCAGTTGGGTACGACTCGGAGCCATATCAGCATTGAACTGATACTATTTAAAGAACGCATCTCCCAGATCCTGCCAACTCTTGACATCAGCAGACTTTAGCTTGGTGTACCATTCCAGAGATCCTCCGGACAAACTGTCCTGGAAGAAGTACATCCAGAGCTTCTGATCCGTCGTGTACGCAGAAATCTTGCGAACGAAAGCTTGGAGATGGGTTTCCGGGCAGGAACTCCCATTGTACTTGTCAAATGCAGGCGCTTTGAATTTTTGTGGGATCACAATCCCCTCAACCAACCCCATATTCGACATGTTGATCATCCCTGGAGTGGCATAACTTTCCAACACTTTAATCTTCTCAGCCAGCAGCTGGATCTCCTTGTTCTGAGGCGGACCCCCATATTGACCCAAGGGCTCATTATGCATTGAAAATTGATCTGCTTCCCTATCTTCCTCTCTGTCCTCATCAAACCCGTAGAATGGAGGCAACAGACTATCCTTCAAATTCTGCCCCAGACTGGGCCCAGGTTGACCACCAGCACCAAAACCAGCAGCATTGTTGTTCACCATACCCACGGTTGCTCTTTTTTCACCGTCTCTGGATCCACCCAGCCCCTGATTGGAGACACCATCCAGATTAACAACACTGTTAACAGCTGAAGCCCGCTCGAGCTTTTCAACTTTGTCAGCCAAAGCTTTCTGACCAACTGCAAAACCCTGCATGATGTTGATCAGCTCAGTCATCTTGTCCTTCAGCTCGAGGATATCTGTGTTTGGGAGATCCATGAGTCTGGGAGTATTGCGTCTGGTGAAGTATCTGTGAGGACGGGTTGAGTGCAAAGGTACAACTCTACGAGCGCGAGCAATGATTCCTGCAAAACAGCAAACAGGTTAATATGCATGAATGCAACGTCTATCCATATGAGGAAGATTCTGTCCTTTGATTCTGGTTTCATCGAGACAGATAACATTTTGACATCCATATTCTGAAATTCAAGATGTCTCTCAACCAGATTCTCAATCAATAATACTCCCCATATGGCTAGGCGTAGTTTGGGTGCAGATGAATGCAAAATGAGAATGATGCTGATGAATACAATGCACTGGGCCATCCTCCAAGTCATCTGATCATCTGTTGCTCTGAGTCACAGCCCTGATCTCTGAACCGATCACAACCATCTGAGGAAACAAGTAACCACCAATTCAACCCACGGGTTCCGAAATAAACGGAAGAAAGATACATCATCATCATCATCACCAAACCATCTCTGAGCAGACCCATCACACAATCTCTGAATCGGCCCGGGGAATCCTGAAATAAACGGATCCCCACTAATAAAATCGGCCCGGGGAATCCTGAAATAAACGGATCCCCACTGATAAATCACGGACAGCACTCCGGCGCCACGGCAATAAATGACCATAAATCCGACTTATAAATAGGACTCTGATACACAGAACAAAAAGTCACCATCTGAGTCACCATCTGAACATGCATCTGAAAGAATCACCCTCCCCTCACAGGTAAATTCTAAACAGGTCATCCTAAGGCGGATAATAGTCTCGACAATCGGGCAGAGATACTCAATGGGTTTGCCCTTTCGGGTGTGCCATTGTAGCTCTCCTGAGATCGTCTAAACCAAAAATCCGAGAAATGATCGGTCACCAGAGTCAACAGCTCAGATGAAGTAACTAAGCCAAAGTGGATACTCCACAGAGGAAAGCACTATCAAATGAACCTCGTCCGGCTTGTGGTACATCACGCCGCCAAGCACATGTTAACCTAACACGAAAGAGGCGACATGAGACCACACTAGTCCTAGGTGTATACTCGGGCCTGGGTTTTAGCCCCACTCAGAACACCCACCCCAAACAGAGGAACCACCTGCACAGAGGACGGCAACATGATAGTATGATGCATGCAAATATTTATGCAAATATATACACAGTCAGAATAATAAATGCAATAAATAAAGCAAAACAAGCAACCTAAACTATCCTAAAACGCTAGGAAGGACTCGCTTAGGGAAGATGGACCAGCACAGGTCTACATCCAAATAAGTCCCCAGCAGAGTCGCCAGCTGTCGCATCCGCGAAAAAACAACCGGCGGGACTCAAACAAAAACACAACACAGAGCCGCCACTGCGCGTTATTTATCCCAAGATAGGGAAAGGAAACGCTCAGAGAAACCTGGAAAGGAAATGGTCTTGCGACCAAAGAGAAAGGGTAAGGGAGTCGGTTACGCAAGGGGAAGGTATTAGCACCCCTCACGTCCGTCGTACTTGACGGGATCCACGTTCTAAAATAAAGAATAGGTTGCTAAACATCACACACACACAGGGAACGCAGGTGGGGTTAGGAGATGGGAGCTCGATAGGACATCGCGTCCTATGCCTACATATCTTGTCTGGAACAAGAATCAGAGCCACTGTAGTTCGGCTTACGCACGCCAAACAACACAAAACACACAAACAGATAAGGGTGGCAAACATGGAGCCCGACAACCACTTGATGGAATTACGTCAGCATCCGAACCAAAACGCACTCAAAAGGGCAAACGTGGAGCCCGACAGCCAATCACTGGACTTACGTCGGCATCCGAACCCAACACACAATCAGATAACAAGTAAACACCCACAAAAAAAGAAAAAGGTTGCCCGGAGTGGTCTCGCACGACCACCTGCCTACATACCTTGTCTGGAACAAGGATCAGGGCGATGTAGTTCCACCTAAAGGGAAAGAAAATCTAGCCAGAAACCGAGGGAAGACACACTACCAGGGAGCTGGACTCGAGCCTAGTGTTGTCATGCATCGTTACCCTAAGTTCAGTTTTCTATCCTACTTGCATAAGCAAACTACTCCTATCCAGGAAAGAAGCAAGCATACAAGCATACAAAATAATTCAAGCATACGTCAAATGAGAACAAGCATCTCAAACAGATATCCACATAGCACGCACTATAACCAAACAAGTGGGCTCACACAATAGGTTTGACTGCCTCAGCAAGTCATCTGTACGGGCTGCGTTTGCTCTTAACCTTGCCATTACGAGGCTAAGGTGAAGCAGATGAAAGGTGAAGTGAGGATCGGACCTCACAGCTCTTATCCCTGACCAGGGAGAGCTTTAGACAAAGGAGCGTGGGTCCAGAATGGAGGGACCCTTCTACGCTCAATGACTCTGACTCGATTGTGCGACAGCACAGATCTTGGGTTTGTGCCCCAATGCATCAACACACAGCCGTGTGAGCAGAGGGACGACTCACAGAATAGTGGGGGATAGATTGCATATCCCTACCTTCCACCAATTGCCTTGATTAAGGACTTTACCTGCTTAGGCACAATATTAAACAATCACAAACATCGCCTCTTAAGGAGGACTTCAGACAGTTTGCCCGGTCAAATAACAGACCGGGTCTCCAGACTACATGAAGAATAGAAGTCCTACCTCAAGTGGTTTTCACAACCAAGCAGCAGCAAGTGAGTTTAATATGAACTATAAGCAACTAAATGTACCTGAAAACAATCAAGTATCATCAGTACTCAGACAGACAAACATAAACAGCAAATGTTAATCAGTCAGACTATACAAACTAATGCACAACAAAGCAAGCTCAAAGCTCAAGCTCAAGCTTCATAACCTACAAAACCAAGTCATGTTAGTGTACAAACATCAACCAAACTCATTTGAATTAACTTGATTCAATCTCCATACACATTGCACCTTTTCATCCTGAAAAATCAATCAAATGTTAGAAACTAGACCACTAGGCCAAGCCTAGGGTCCAAAGGTGGCAAAAATGTCTAAACAGCAAGGGATCTCTAACCAAAGTCAAATTAATGTCAAACAAAAGCCAACACAATTAGTCCCATGCTCATACCATTCATTATATTCATTTCATGCACAAAACAATTCAATTTAGGTCAAATGGAACACCAAACATCCAAACAGAACTATTGCATTCAATTCCATGTCAAAACAATTCCAAAAATCCTCAAATAATTTACACCTAAACAGGACATATTCAAGGTATGGCATGTCAAATTTTAGCTCAATTGGACAAAGGGAACCATGTCAATGAAAATCAACAAAAACAGACACAATTATATGAGCCAAATCACAACATCAACACATGCATTCACTTCAAAAATTCATAAGTCAATGAAAACAATAAAGAAATGAATGGGACCAAAAGCATCATGTCATATAATGTGTCTATAACCAGCATACCAAATCTCATGTTCATTCAATACCATATGAGTATTTCATAAAGATAATACCAACCTATGTCACACAAGCTTGCATGTTTGACCAACAGAGATGAAAAATACCAATCAAATTGAAAATGCAATGGAAAAATCCAGAAAAATTCACATAGCATCTTAACATGTTAATGAACATCCATGCAAAATTTCATTCCATTCTAACAAGTCTAGGTCATGAAAATAAATCCAGCAAGTTAACCTAGCTAGGTGTGACACAAATTGTCACACCTAGATTCAAAAATTCATAACTCCATCACCAGGTATCCAAAATTCACAAAATTTACATGTAAATCACCATTGACATGTCTACAATCACCACAAAAATTTCCAGGAATTTCTTTGTAAGCATGAGGATTTCACAATGGAAATGGCAAAATGTATCAAAATTGCATACATGTCAAATAACCCTAGGTCAAACTAAATTTCCATCAAGCACAACTTCCAATAATAGGTCAACAAAATTCTACAGGGAATTAGGAAGTCAACAAAAAAATCCACACATTTTTCTGACTATTAAAACATTTTTTTTGAATTTTTTAAGGTGTTTTTATGATTTTTAATGATTTATTTGAATTAATATAAATTAATTGAATGTCCAATGGCAGTTTTGTAATTAACTTGAACAGTGGCGCGGTAAACATCTCATTCAAAAATTCAAACGAAGAAGTGGATCAAACATGCTAATTTTCCAGAATTTCATTGTCTCCCTCGCGCGTCTTTCCAGAAACTCATGAACACCATGAACATCGAACCATCACCAAAACTCACGTGCGTATAGTCATTGGAACGGTTTCAACACGTAGAATCCAAATATCACAATGATTTAACCTAATTGTTCCTATATCTCACGGATCGATGGAGTTAGGGTTTGGATTCGAAACTTTCAATCAAGATTACATGAGCTACACTAATCCATTCCTAAAACTAGTTATATCATGATAACCTACGTTCTACACTCTTCAAAACACACATAAACATTAAGGCAATGGCAAGATTCGATTCCTGACCTGGATTTGGAAACAGTGAAGATTCGAAGGTCCTTTGCTCTTAATTTCTTGAAACAGATGGAGCTGGATGATGGTGAAGGTGAGTGAAGTGCTTGAATTCGATTGGAGTGGCTTCTAGTGCATGCAAACTCCAAATGCCATTGATGCCTCTTGTATGAGCAGTTGCGAATTGGTATGTGTTTGCCGTTGAATTACCAAAACAGATGTGGAAAATGATGAATAGAGATCAAACCAAAAAGAACTTCAACAATTGATCAAGAATTGAGAAAGTTTGAAGGATTTTTATGTGAAGTGTTCTTGAGAGAATTTTGAGAATTTGGAGAGTTTTGGATCTGATTTTGATGAATTGTGAATTCTGTTATGATTTAGAGATGATTAAGAATATATATGCCAGCTTAATCCATGCTTAACCATGCTAATTAATCAATTGGAATGATTAGTGAAAATGTCATTTTCACACCAAGGGCAAAAATGTAACTTCATATGCCAGCTCATTTCCAGCTCATGGACAGCTCACACACTCTCAAAATGACATGTGTGAGCTGTTGCAACTTGGCTTATGCTCATTGGATGTGTATTTTGGAAATTCCACATGTGAATGGCTATGTGTTCAATTATTCAAGTTCATTTCAAAAACCATTTTCCAAACCATGAAGCCTTAGCATGTTATGAATATTCCAACAACTTTCAAATGCCATTTATGAAGTGTTGCAAAAATCCCCACTCAAAAATTCCAATTATTTCACAAGTTGGACAATTTTGCCCCTGATCCATTTAACTGTCCAGTTGAAATTTGACTTTTTGCATTGACCATTTTTGAGAAAATCCAATTATGCACCATGAAAGTACATGTCAAATGGAGTTTGTGCATATAAATACCTTCTAATTTGGACAATCCATGTGGAAGTTATGGCCTCCTGATTATGGGTCATTTTTGAAATTCACTGGACCACAACTTGACAACCATACATGGGATTTTCAAGTTCTTGGACTTTTTGGAAAGGTGAGAACAAGATCTACAACTTTCATGTTGAACAATTTTTCATTTGAAGCTTCCTTAGATATTTTATTTTGAGGTCAAAAACTTTCCATTTTTGGAAACTTCAATTACAAGTCACTTTCTATTTTTGGCAGTTTTTGTCCTGACTTGATTTTCTTCATTCTTAAGCTTTGAGATGTCAAATAACACTTGTTCCAACATGAATGAAGTGTATCCAACTCTCTCCTACCTCCAAATCCACCAGATCATGTACAGTTGACCACAGTTGACTTTTCAACTGATAGATGAATTGGTCAATGCATTGATCAAATTGAGCTCCAATCCTCTGATGGAATGGCTCAAGGATGAAACCCTAGCTTCAATAAGCTCAATATAATCATATTATGAACCCCATAGCCATCATAGACCCCATCTCCTGATCATGCCCTGGCTGGCCCAATGCAACTGATTAGGGTTGACCAATGGCCAAAACCCTAATCTCAAGGAATATGCTTCATTCTCCTGATGATGACAAACCATGATGATGATGATGAATCATTCCAATCAAGATGAAGACCAATATCCTTTGAGAATCACAAAACCCTAATTTGGACCCGCACATCCTCAGATGATTAATGACCAGTCCAATGAAACCCTATCTGGCACTTGACCTCCTCATCTTCTGACCAAGACTTGTGAGGATGACTTGCACAATGTAACCACATGATATGCAATATGCCATGCCTAATGACCTAAAAATGTATGTAATATGTTAATGCTAGTCCCAAGAGAGGAGGGCAAATTTTGAGGTGTTACACTCAGGAGCAGCCTCATGGATTTCATCCATATCATGTGCCTCCAAAAGCTCCGTATCAGCGGTCATTTCCTATTCCCCGACCAAGGCAAAGGAACCTTGTGCCAAATCTGTATCCAAATCAGCAATGGAGCTTCGCTCAACAAAGAAGACAGGGACCAAGAAGGCCTCCAAAGCAGTCTGATCCAGTGCCCATGTCGTATGGTCGACTCCTACCTCTATTGCTTAATAGCTTATTGGTGCAGTTGAGGGAAGCTAAGGCTCCTCCAACACCTCTTCCTCCAGATTATGACATGAATATCAGTTGTGAGTACCACTCTGGAACACTGTAACACCTCAAAATTTGCCCTCTTCTCTTGGGACTAGTTTAACATATTGCATATCATTTTTAGATCCTTAGGCATTGCATGTTGCATATCATGTGGTTACATTGTGCAAGTCATCCTCACAAGTCTTGATCAGAAGATGAAGAGGTTATGTGCAAGCTAGGGGTTCATTGGACTGGTCATTAATCATCTGAGGATGTGGAGGTCTAAATTAGGGTTTTGTGGTTCTCAAAGGAGATTGGTCTTCATCTTGATTGAAGTGATACATCATCATCATCATGGTCTTGTTATCATTAAGCGTTGAAGCATGTTCCTTGAGATTAGGGTTTTGACCACTGGTCAACCCTAATCAGTTGCATTGGGCCAATCAGGGCATAATCAGGAGATGGGGTCTATGATGTATGTGGAGATCATTCTATGGTTTTATTAAGTTAATTGAGGCTAGGGTTTCACCCTTGGGCCATTTCATCAGAGGATTGGAGCTCAGATTGATCTATGCATTGCCAAATTCATCTATCAGTTGAAAAAGTCAACTGTGGTCAACTGTGCATGATTTTATGGATTTGGAGAAGGAAATGAGTTGGATACACTTCATTCATGTTGGAACAAGTGTTATTTGACATTTCAAAGCTTAAGAATGGAGAAAATCAAGTCAGGACAAAAATTGCCAAAAATAGAAAGTGACTTGTAATAGAAGTTTCCAAAAATGGAAGGTTTTTGACCTCAAAATTACATGTCCAAGGAAGCTTCAAATGAAAATTTATTCAACATGAGAGTTGTAGATCTTGGTCTCACCTTTCCAAAAAGTCCAAGAACTTGAAATTCCCATGTATGGTTGGCAAGTTATGGTCCATTCAATTTCAAAAATGACCTATAATCAAAGTGGCATAACTTCCACATGGAGTGTCCAAATTGAGTGATCTTTTTGTGTGCAAACTCCATTTGACACGTGCTTTCATGGTGCATAATTGGAATTCCTCAAAAATGGTCAATGCAAAAAGTCAATTTTCAAGTGTACAGTTAAAGATCCAAGGGCAAAATGGTCCAAGTTGAGAAATAATGAGAATTTTGGAATGGGGATTTTTGCAACACCTCACAAATGACAATTAGAGATGGTTTGAATGGTCATAAACATTCAAGGTGCAATATTTGAACAATTCATTTTTGAACTTGCACTTGAAAATGCATAAAGTGTCGTGACATGGTGAAAATGAGAATTACAAGTCCAATGACCATGAGACCAATGCCAACTCATCATAACTGATATTTGGAGAGTGTGTGAGCTGTCATACAGCTGTCATGGGCCCCATGGTGAAAAGACATATTTGCCCTTGCTTAGTAAAGTCACATTTTGCTAATCACATTGCATTTTGCTAATTCATGATTAAGGATGTGATTAAATGGAAGTATAAATACTTAATCATAACTAACTCTTGATCAGAAACACAATTCACAAGAAATTCAACAAACTTTTCCCTCCAATTTTCAAGATTCATCAAGAACATTCAAGAGCAAAACTCATCCAAACTCCTCCAATTCTTCACCAAATCACGAATTTCTTTTTGCTGCCTTCTCCAATCATCTTCTTCTCATGCTGTTTTGGTAGTTTGGATCGAAAGAACAACCAATTCGCAACTGTCCAATTATGCTCAACAATGGCATTTTTCAATTTCTTCCACTTGGATCGTGTTTGAGCTAACCTGCCTTCTCCAATCACCTTCCTAAGGATTCATCTTCATCTGTTTTTGGCAATTGGATCGAAAAGCCTCAAGAACAACTTCTGCCATCACAACAAGGTTAGAATTCGAAATTCACCATTGCTTTAATTGTGATGTGCGTTTGAAAGAGCGTTGCATGTAGATCGTCGTGATGTGATTAGTTTTTGGAATGATGAATCATAGATTGAGATATTTCGATTTGAAGTTGTGATGTCAAAACTTAATTCGATCGATCCGGTTTATACAGTTAGAATTAGGATAAATCATGTACATATTCGTGATCCTCTTGTTTAGACCTTTCCATTGGTTATACGCATGATGATTTTTGTTGAGATTCATTGTTCTTGATGTTCTTGCCAATTCTGGAAAAAGATGAAGGAGAACGAAGGATTTTCTGGAAAATTAGGCAGTTTGATCCGTTTGGTTCGTGTGCAAATTTGAATTTCTGTTTCCCTCCTCGCGCAACCAATCACACGCTGACATGCCAATTAGTGAAACGCTGAGTTTTGGTCCCTGGGAAAGATATTTACGAAATTGCCATTAATTCCATTTAATTAAATAAAACACTTAAATAATTATTTAACAATTCATTCAATCTTTAAAAATTCATAAAAACATAATTACAAGTCCAAAAATAGTGAGGATTTTTTTGATGGATTCCAATTTTTCCCTAGAATTTTATAGGCATGGTTTCACAAGTTGTGCATGGTAAAATGTTGACCTGGCCTAGGGATCTTTGACTTGTGTGTATTTTTTACATGTTTTGCCATTTTCATTGTGAAATGCTCATACATTTAAAGAAATTCCTGAAATTTTTTGTGCTTATTCTGGACATGTTGATGGTGATTTACATATAAAGTTTGTGATTTTTGGATACCTGAGGAGTGAGATATGATTTTTTGAATCTAGGTGTGACAATTTGTGTCACACCTATCTAGGTCAACTTCATGAATTTATTTGCCTGGCCTATGATTGCTGGATTGGATTGAAATTTTGCATGAATGATCATTGATATCTCAAGATAACATGTGAATTGTTCTGGATTTTTCTATGGCATTTTCCAATTAATTGATAATTTTCTTCACTGTATGCTGATTTTGCAACATTGTGTGGCACATGTTTGTATATTGTTTGTGAAATTCTCATATGGTTTTGGATAAATGTGAAATTTGGTGTGCTGATTGTAGACACATTGTAGGACATCATGCTTTTGGTCCCATTCATTTCTTAATTGTTCTCACTGTTTTATAAATTTTTGAAGTGAATGCTTGTGTTGGTGCTATGAATTGGCTTGAATAATTGTGTCTGGATTTCTTGATTTTCAATGACCTACTTTCTTTTGTCCAATTGAGCTGAAAATTGATATGCTACTTGTTGATTGTGTCCTGTTTAGGTGTGAATTATTTGAGGATTTTTGGAATTGTTTTGGTATGCTTTTGAGTGAAATTGTTCTGTTTGGACTTTTGGTGTTGTATTTGACCTAGTTTGTGGTATATTGTGCATGAAATGAATATGGTGAATGATATGAGTATGGGATCAATTGCATTTGCTTTCTATTTGTGTTAATTTGGTTTTGGTTGAGAATTGCTTGCTGTTTAGGATTTTTTCTCCCTTGTGGACCCTAGGCTTGGCCTAGGGGTCTAGTTTCTCACATTTGGTTTGACTTTTCAGGATGAAATGCATAATGCTCAAGGAGAATGCTTCAAGTCAATTAAATTGAGATTGGTTGATGTTTATAAACTAACTTGACTTTGTGTTGTAGGATTGGAAGCTTGAGCTTGAGCTTATAGCTTGCACTTATGTGCATTAACTTGTGTTGCATTGTACAGATTAACTGATTAACAATTTGCTGTTTACTGTTTGTCTGTCTGAGTACTGATGATACTTGATTGATTCCAGGTACATTAAGTTGCTTACAGTTCTTTAAGAACTTGCTTGCTGCTGCTTGGTTTTTAAACCACTTGAGGTAGGACTTCTATTCTTCATGTAGTCTGGAAGACCTGGCCTGTTATTTGGCCAGGCAACTGTCTGAAGTCCTCCTTAAGAGGCGATGTTTGTGGTTGTTTACATTTGTGCCAAGCAGGTAAAGACCTCTATGAGGCAATTGGTGGATCAAAGGGATATGCAATCTATCCCCCACTATTCTGTGAGTCGTCCCTCTGCTCGCACGGCTGTGTGTTGATGCATTGGGACACAAACCCAAGATCTTGTGCTGTTGCACAATCGAGTCAGAGTCTTTGAGCGTAGAAGGGTCCCTCCATTTTGGACCCACGCTCCTTTGTCTGAAGCTCTCCCTGGTCAGGGATAAGAGCTGTGAAGTCTAATCTTCACTCACCTTTCATCTGCTTCACCTTAGCCTCGCAATGGCAAGGTTAAGAGCGAGTACTACCCATGTACAGATGACTTGCTTCGGCAGTCAAACCCATTGTTTGAGCCTCACTTGACTGGTTATAGTGTGTGCTTTGTGAATATTTGTTTGCTCTGTTTGCTTGTATGCTTGTATGCTTGCTTTCTTCCTGGATAGGATTAGCTTGCAGTTGTGCAAGTAGGTAGAAACCTCACCGTAGGGCAATGATGCATGACAACACTAGGCTCGAGTACAGCTCCCTGGTAGTGTGTCTTCCCTTGGTTTCTGGCTAGATTTTCTTTCCCTTTAGGGGGAACTACATCGCCCTGATCCTCGTTCCAGACGAGGTATGTAGGCAGGAGACCGTGCGAGGTCTCTCCGGGCACCTTTTTTCTTTTTTGCGTGTGTTTGCTTGTTATCTTCTGGCGTGTGTTTTGGTTCGGATGCCGATGTAAGTCCATTGATTGGCTTTCGGGCTCCACGTTTTCCTTCTTGTGTGCGTTTTGGTTCGGATGCTCATGTAAGCCCAGTGATTGGCATTCAGGCTCCACGTTTGCCTATTTGGGTGCGTGTGTTGTTTGGCGTGCGTGAGCCGAACTACAGTAGCTCTGATTCTCGTTCCAGACGAGATATGTAGGCATAGGATGTGAGGTCCTATCGAGCTCTCTTCTTCTTAACCCCACCTGTGTTGTCTTTGGTGCGTGTGTGTGTGATGTTTAGCAACCTTTTCTTTTCTTAGAGCGTGGATCCCGTCGAGTACGACGGACGTGAGGGGTGCTAATACCTTCCCCTTGCGTAACCGACTCCCTTACCCTTTCTCTTTGGTCGCGAGACCACGCTTTTTCCAGGTTTCTCTGAGCGTTTCCTTTCCCTATCTTGGGATAAATAACGCGCAGTGGCGGCTCTCTGTGTTGTTTTTGTTTCAGCCCACCGGTTGTTTTTTCGCGGATGCGACAGCTGGCGACTCTGCTGGGGATTTTCATAGATGTTGACCTGTGCTGGTCCATCTTCCCTAAGCGAGTCCTTCCTAGCGCTTTAGGATAGTTTAGGTTGCTTGTGTTGTGTATTTATTGCATTTATTATTCTAACCTGTGTATATATTTGCATAAATATTTGCATGCATCATACTATCATTATTGCCGTCCTCTGTGCAGGTGGTTCCTCTGTTTGGGGTGGGTGTTCTGAGTGGGGCTAAAACCCAGGCCCGAGTATACACCTAGGATTAGTGTGGTCTCACGTTCCTCATTTGCTAAATCAGCATATTGTTGCAACGTGACATGCCACAAGTCGGACGAGGTTCATTTGATAGTGCTTGCCTCTGTGGGTATTCCACTTTGGTTAAGTTACTTCATTTGAGTTGTTGACTCTGGTGACCGATCATTTCCCGGATCTTTGGTTTAGATGATCTCAGGAGAGCTACAATGGCACACCCGAAAGGGCAAACCCATTGAGTATCTTTGCCTGATTGTCGAGACTATTATCCGCCTTAGGGTGACCTTATTAGAATTTACCTGTGAGGGGAGGGTGATTCTTTCAGATGCATGTTCAAATGGTGACTCAGATGGTGACTTTTTGTTCCGTGGATCAGAGTCATATTTATCAGTCGGATTTATGGCCGTTTATTGTCGAGACGCCGGAGTGCTGTCCGAGTTATTTATCAGTGGGGATCCGTTTATTTCAGGATTCCCCGGGCCGATTCAGAAATGGTGATGGGTATCTGCTCAGAGATTGTCAGATGATGATGATGATGTATCTGTCTTCCGTTTATTTCGGAACCCTTAAGTCGGACTTATGATTGCTCAGTGCCTCAGATGGTTGTGATCAGTTCAGAAATCAGGGCTGTGACTCAGAGCAACAGATGATCAGATGACTTGGAGGATGGCAATGCATTGCATTCATTCATCAGCATCATTTCATTTTGCATTTACCTGCATCTAACACATGTTTACCCATATGCAGGGACACTTTTGATCGAGATCCTGGTTGAGAGACTTTCTGCTCAGATATGAGGCCCGGTTTGAAAGACAACGTTGCCTACAGTTTCTTCAACCCAGAGATTGATGAGTTGAGAGATATGATAGCATTGATTACACCTGACCATGTGGGGATGTTCAGGGAGTCATACGGTAGTATCCTGAAGATGGTTTTCAGACTCACTGACAGTGACAGAAGCGCCATTCATACTCTTCTCCAGTTCTATGACCCGGGGCTGAGATGCTTTGTATTTCCGGACTATTTGTTGGGACCTCTGATGGAGGATTATGCTAGCATCCTGGGAGTTCAGATTCGTGATCAGATTCCTTTCTGTGCTATTAGGAGAGAGCCTGACGTCCTTGGGATTTCCCGTGCTCTTTATTTGAGTCCGGAAGTGACTAAGGAGGGGTTGAAGGAGAAAGGAAAATTGCCTGGATTTCATTTGAGTTTCTTGGAAGCTAAAACCAAAGAACATGCTGCAGTGGGTAATTGGAAGACGGTTTGTGCCTTGATTGCTGTGAGCATTTATGGTATCATTTTGTTTCCTAATCAGAAGAATTTTGTGGACCATAATGCTATCAGATTGTTCATACAGAGGAACCCTATTCCTACTCTGATCGGAGATGTCTATTATTCGGTTCATAACAGAAACGAGAAGCGGCGTGGGGGTTTGATCAGGTGCTGTGCTCAGTTACTCTTCAGGTGGTTTATGGGGTATTTGCCTTCCAGAGGTGCTTTTGCTCATCTTGATCCTTCGGTCAAGTGGTCCTTCAGGTTGATGGGGTTGAGGGCTGATGACATAGCATGGACTCATAATGGTTTGGCTGGACGGAATTTTATATATAGCTGCGGGGATTTTCCCAATGTGCCTCTCATAGGAGTTCAGGGTTGCATTAATTACAACCCAACGCTTCTTAGGAGACAGATGGGATTTGCTATGGAGGTTCCTCCCCTTGAGTGTGAGACTCAGGAGTCCTTTTACTTCCCGATTGAGGGCAATCAGGCCAAGTTGATGCAGGTGTCTGGGTCATGGCGCAATATTCAGAGGAAAGGAAAGGTTCCATTTGGCAAAGTTAACTGTCGGTATTTTCCATTATTTGAGGATTGGTTGCGGAAGAGGATAGAGCTCACACTTCTACCATTTCCAGGAGGTGATCCTTGGTGTCCCGTGATTGAGGGTCCAAGTTCTTCTGTCAGTATGGAAGAATTTCTCGAGATGAAGAGAGCCAGAGACCAGCTGCTTGCAGAGAAAGCGGAGTTGGAGATGACTGTTGCTCGGGTTCAGATAGCCAACCAGGAGATCAGAGTGAAGATGGAAGATCAAGACAAGCGGCATGCCTTGGAAGCAAAGCGCTTTGAGATGGATACTACCTACTATGGGAAGGTTAGTCAAGCCTTAGCGTCATCTACCAGAGAGCACGACATCACCAAAGAGAGATTGGCTAGAGCTTCAAAAGTCATTGAAGATGAGAAGAGGAGGCAAATCCTCGTGAGAGATCAGAGAGATGCTAGAGCCAGAGTCCTTGCTGCAGAATGGGAAGCAGAGAAAGCGAAGATCATCGCCGAAAGAGACCATTACATTGCTGAGAGGGATCATTACTTCAGGCAGATGAAGATTCACCAGAAAGAAGTGGGGAGATTACAGCAGGAGAATACAGAGCTCAGGTTCGCCGCAGAGTTTGCGAGGATGGAAGCTGAGATAGGGCCATCTCTGGGACCCTCATCCAGCTAGATCTTTCATTTGTTGTGGATTACCGTCAGGCTTGTTGACGGAATCTACTTACTTGTATTTTTTCTTGATTCTGGAGGATTGTATTTGAATTTTATCTGGTTTGATGTATGACTATGGCACTTATTGTGCACTTTTGGCTATGTGATGGTATTTTTCATTCAGTGATTGATCTTCAAGCTTTATTTGCTTTACCATATGCACTCACCCAAGCACACACATGGTTGGAGGTATCATGCTAAATCACCTCTCTCTAATCTGCACGATAAAAGTAAATGTTGTATATCGAAATATTAACGCCGGATTATTATTTGTCTCGATGATGCCAGGATCGGGGGACAAAGTGTCCTTCATATGGATAGACGTTGCATCCATGCATTGATCATAATAACTTGTGTTTTATTTTGCAGGTATCTGTTGCTGACGTGCTTGATTGTTTCAGGAATCATTGCTCGTGCTCGCAGAACTGTACCTTTGCACTCAACCCGACCTCACAGATACTACACCAGGCGCAATACTCCCAGGCTGATGGATCTTCCAAGTACAGATCTCCTCGAGCTGAAGGACAAAATGAACGAGCTGATCAACATCATGCAAGGCTTTGCAGTTGGTCAGAAGGCGCTGGCTGATAAAGTTGAAAAGCTCGAGCGGGCTTCTGCAGCAAACAGTGGTATAAACCTGGATGGTGTCTCCAACCAGGGGCTGGGGTCTAGAGATGGCGGCAAGAGAACAACGGTCGGTATAGTGAATAATGCTGCTGGTTTCGGTGCTGGTGGTCAACCTGGGCCCGGTCTGGGGCAGAATATGAAGGATGGTCTGCTGCCTCCATTCTACGGGTTTGATGAGGACCGGGAGGAAGACAGGGAGGCTGATCAATTCTCAATGCATAATGAGCCCTTGGGACAATATGGGGTCCAGCCACAGAACAAGGAGATTCAGTTGCTGGCTGAGAAGATTAAGGTGCTGGAAAGTTATGCCACTCCGGGGATGATCAATATGTCTAATATGGGGCTTGTTGAGGGGATTGTGATCCCACAGAAGTTTAAAGCGCCCACTTTTGACCGATATAACGGAAGTTCTTGTCCAGAGACCCATCTTCAAGCTTTTGTCCGCAAGATCTCTGCATATACCATGGATCAGAAGCTGTGGATGTACTTCTTCCAGGACAGCCTGTCCGGAGGCTCCTTGGAATGGTACACCAAGCTAAAGTCCTCAGATATTAAAAACTGGCAGGATCTTGGGGACGCGTTCTTCAAGCAATATCAGTTCAACGCTGACATTGCTCCGAGTCGTACCCAGCTGCAGGGTATGTCTCAAAAGAACAGTGAAGGCTTTAAGGAATATGCCCAGCGGTGGAGAGAGTTGGCTGCCAGAGTGCAACCTCCTCTTGTTGACAGAGAGATGTCGGATCTTTTCATGGGGACCCTGCAGGGGGCATTTGCTGAGAGGATGGTTGGTTGTCCGGTAACCAACTTTTCTGATATTGTCGTGGCAGGGGAAAGAATTGAGAGCTGGCTGAAGCTCGGTAAAATTCAGGGCGCTGCTTCTTCTTCGTCGTCTGGGTCGAAGAAGCTGTTTGGTAATAATGGTCAGAGGAGAAAGGAAGGAGATACTAGTGCTGTCTATGCTCAATGAGGACCCAGTAGGGATCGTTACTTCCAGCACACTGCTGCGGTAACCATTCCTGCTGAACAGCAACCGCAACAGCAACAATCTCAACAACAGAGGCAACCGTTCCAGCAGAGGCCTCAGAGGGTCGGGTATCAAGTCCGGGGGAGAGCTGTGGACAGACAATTTGACAGACCTCCGGTGACCTATGCTTTTCTGTTTAAGAAGCTGATGGATTTGGGGTTGGTACAGACAAGGACTCTGGCACCTTTGAGACCCGATCAAAGGCCAGCTAACTATGACGAGAATGCAAAGTGTGAATTCCACTCAGGTGCGCCTGGGCATAATATTGAGAACTGTAAAGCTTTTAAGCACACAGTTCAAGACCTGGTGGATTCGAAGGCGATCAACTTCGCACCATCTCCCAATGTCAATGCAAATCCTATGCCCGCGCATGGTCAAAGGGGGGTGAATGCTATCTCTGAGGAAAATAGAGTTGGGTTGTTGTCTGTTGACCAGTTGAAGACTCCGTTGGCTGAGGTCAAGGGGCTGTTATTGAAGAATGGGGTTTACCCGGGCTGTGGCGTTAGTTGTGCTGAGTGCACTGGTTCTGTTAATGGGTGCGAACTTCTGAGGAAGACTGTCCAGGGTCTGATGGACAATGGGGATATTGTGGTTGAGAAGAAGGCTGGTGAGGGGAAGATGGAAGTCTCCACCATAACAATCTACTTTGATCCGGTGGATTTGTCTAATCTTGCTGAAGCGGCTCCAGTTACTATCACTGTACCTGGACCAATTCCGTATGACAAAGATGATGCCGTGCCTTGGCACTATCGTGGGGAGGTGTATTGTAATGGTGAAAAGATGGAGGAACAGACTACTAGTGAAACCACCATTTCAAAGGTGGATAATGCCGGTATCAGTGGTTTCACTCGCAGTGGCAGATTATTTGCTCCGGAGGCCCTGAGGGGAGGAGAGGGAGAAAAAGAGAAAAAAGAAAAGGCCGAGGCTTTAGCCAGGGCGAAAGGAAAGGCAGTGGTTAGTAATGGTACTCCTGTGATGACACCGGCGCCGGTTGGGTCGGAAGAAAAACTTGATGATGATGCTGAGGAATTTTTGAGAATCATCAAGAAGTCCGAGTACAAGCTGGTGGACCATCTACAGCAGACTCCGTCCAAAATTTCGATTCTGTCATTGCTGTTGAGCTCTGAGGGGCATAGGGAGGCTTTACTGAAAATCTTGAAGAAGGCCTATGTTCCTCAAGAGATTACAATCAACCAGCTGGAGACGGTGGTGTCTAATGTGCATGCCAGCCATGGGTTGGGTTTCACCGACATGGATTTAACTGTAGATGGGAGGAATCACAATAGGGCTCTACACATCGCAATGGAATGTAAAGGAGCCGTGCTTTCGCATGTGCTGGTTGATACCGGCTCCTCATTGAATGTGTTGCCGAAGAAGGCTCTGGCTAAGTTGAACTGTGATGGGCTGATTTTGACTCCAACAGATTTGATTGTGAGGGCTTTTAATGGGTCAAAGCGGGCCGTGTTTGGGGAGGTTGAGCTGCCAGTGAAGATTGGCCCAGAGGTGTTTAAGTCAACTTTTTATGTCATGGATATTCAGCCGGCATACAGTTGCCTGTTGGGTAGGCCATGGATTCATGCTGCTGGGGCAGTTACCTCGACTTTGCACCAGAAGTTGAAATACATCTGGGAAGGCCAAGTCGTTACTGTTTGCAGAGAAGAGGACATATTTGTCAGCCACCTGTCCTCATTCAAGTACGTTGAAATGGACGGCGAGATATGGGAGACGCCTAGCCAGGCATTTGAAACCATCAAGGTGGAGAATGCTCTGTTTGCTAAAGAGGAAGAGGAAAAACCGTCCATTGCTTCATACAAGCAGGCTGCTGAGGTGGTTAAAAGAGGAAAGGCTCCGGGTTGGGGCAGAATGATGGATGTCCCTGCAAAGAAAGATCGATTCGGAGTGGGGTATCAGCCGGGACGAGGCTCAGGGCAAGGCAGAGGACGTCGTACGTCAGTTACCTTCACAAGTGCCGGAATGCTCGATCCGGATCACATCTGCATGATGAGTGAGGACGCTGATAGTGACTGTGACATGGACCGATGGATAAAGCCGTGCGCGCCAGGGATGGGAATCCAGAACTGGAAGGCTGAAAAGGTCATCCGGGTCACTCTGCTGGAAGAGTAATATTTTTCCTGTTTTAGTTTTATATGCATGAAAGCCATACGTGTTGCCCGACACGTAATGGTTCATTGTAAGGGCCACCTCATGTTCATATTTGCAAATTTTTATCATTAATAAAAGGATGTTTTTCAATTAAAAGCGGTGTTCCCTGTTTTTCATTTATTTTTGCAGTTTAAAAATAAAAACAAAATAAAAATGGCAGTGTTTTCATTTTTCTTTTCAATTTTGTCTCACACTGGTTCTAAGCAATGCATGAATCAACATTCATGCAGATGCGATTCTTCTCCGGATCTCGGTGATAACAATCCTGTTACACCCTTGTATGACTTCGACAATCCGATCTATCTTGCTGAAGAAGAAGATGAAGAAGATTGTGAACTGCCAGGGGAATTAGCCAGGTTGTTAAAAAAGGAGGAGAAGGTGATTCAGCCGCATGAAGAACCGATTGAGGTCGTAAATCTGGGTACCGACGAGGTTAAGAAAGAGGTGAAAATCGGGGCTGCTTTGGAGGAAAGTGTCAAGAGCAGATTGGTAGTGTTGTTGAAAGAGTATGTTGACATCTTTGCCTGGTCTTATCAAGATATGCCAGGGTTGGATACCGATATTATTGTGCACAAGCTACCGTTGAGAACAGATTGTCCTCTAGTGAAGCAGAAGTTGCGCAGAACTCGACCGGATATGGCGATGAAGATTAAAGAGGAAGTGCAGAAGCAGTGGGATGCTGGTTTCCTTGCTGTCACTAATTATCCGCCATGGGTCGCGAACATCGTGCCAGTCCCGAAGAAAGATGGGAAAGTGAGAATGTGTGTGGACTACCGAGATCTGAATAGAGCTAGTCCGAAAGATGATTTTCCGTTACCTCACATTGATGTGTTGATAGATAATACGGCTCAGTTCTCGGTGTTTTCCTTCATGGGTGGCTTTTCTGGCTATAACCAAATTAAAATGTCGCCAGGTGATATGGAGAAAACAACGTTCATCACACCATGGGGCACTTTTTGTTACAAGGTGATGCCGTTCGGTCTCAAGAACGCCGGGGCTACTTATCAGAGAGCCATGGTGACTTTGTTTCATGATATGATTCATCATGAAATTGAATGCTATGTTGATGACATGATAGCAAAGTCCCAAACAGAAGAGGGGCATTTGGTAGATCTGGCCAAGTTGTTTGACCGGTTGAGACAGTTCAGACTGAGGTTGAATCCGAACAAGTGCACGTTCGGAGTGCGGTCTGGTAAATTGCTGGGGTTCATTGTAAGTGAGAAAGGAATCGAGGTTGATCCTGCAAAAGTAAAAGCAATAAGAGAAATGCATGAACCGAGAACAGAGAAAGAGGTTCGTGGTTTCTTAGGTAGATTGAACTACATTTCACGGTTCATATCTCATCTAACGGCCACGTGTGAACCAATTTTCAAGTTGTTAAGAAAAGATCAAACGGTCAGGTGGAATAATAATTGCCAAGCGGCATTTGAAAAAATAAAAGAGTATTTGCAGGAGCCTCCGATTCTGATGCCTCCTGTGGAGGGAAGACCGTTAATTCTGTACATGACAGTCCTCGAGGGGTCTATGGGGTGTGTATTGGGGCAGCATGACGAGTCTGGTCGAAAAGAGCATGCCATATACTACCTTAGCAAAAAGTTTACCGACTGTGAAACAAGATATTCACTGCTCGAGAAAACTTGCTGTGCTTTGGTCTGGGCTGCTCGCCGACTAAGGCAGTACATGCTGGTTCATACCACTTTATTGATTTCCAAGATGGATCCAATCAAGTACATTTTTGAAAAGCCAGCATTGACCGGACGGGTTGCGAGGTGGCAAATGATTTTGACAGAATATGATATACAGTATACCTCTCAGAAGGCGATAAAGGGGAGTGTATTGTCTGATTACCTCGCCCAGCAACCCATTGATGATTATCAACCGATGAAGTTTGAATTCCCTGATGAGGACATCATGTTCCTCAAATCGAAAGATTGCGAGGAACCAATCCCGGAGGAGGGGCCTGACCCTGAATCCGAATGGATTTTGATGTTTGATGGGGCCGTTAACGTGAATGGAAGCGGTGTTGGTGCTGTTTTGGTTACGCCGAAAGGATCCCATATTCCTTTTGCTGCCCGGCTAACGTTTGAATGTACTAACAACGTAGCTGAATATGAAGCTTGTATATTGGGGATTGAAGAGGCGATTGATTTGAGGATCAAGAACCTTGTCATATATGGAGATTCAGCTCTGGTGATAAATCAGGTTAACGGGAAATGGTATACGCACCAGTCTCATTTAGTTCCGTATCGAGATTATACGAGGAGATTGTTGACGTTTTTCACTAAGGTGAAGATGCATCATGTACCCAGAGAGGAGAATCCTTTGGCAGATGCTTTGGCTACTCTGGCCGCCTTGATTAAGGTGCAGTGGTGGAATCAGTTCCCCAGTGTTGAAGTAGGTCGTCTGGATAGACCGGCTTATGTGTTTGCTGTTGATACAGCGTCTGATGATGAGAAGCCGTGGTATTATGATATCAAGCGCTATCTAGAGACTCAAGAGTATCCTGAGGGAGCATCTAAGAAGGACCGAAAGACTCTGCGGAGGTTGGCCATGGTGTTCTACCTGAATAAGGATGGGGTTTTGTACAAAAGGAATTTTGATTGGGTCTTGCTCCGATGTGTTGATGATAGAGAAGCAAGCCAATTGATGAAAGAGGTTCACGAAGGATCGTTCGGTACCCATGCCAGTGGGAATGCAATGGTGAAGAAGTTGCTGAGGGCAGGTTATTACTGGATGACAATGGAGGCCCAATGCTTCAATTTCGTGCGGAAGTGTCATAAATGCCAGATTTATGCTGATAAGGTGCACGTGCCTCCAAATCCGTTGAGCTTAATGTCGTCTCCATGGCCGTTTGCTATGTGGGGCATTGATATGATTGGAAAGATTGAGCCTACAACTTCGAATGGGCACAGGTTCATATTAGTGGCTATTGACTACTTCACCAAGTGGGTTGAAGCAGCCTCTTATACGAATGTGACGAAGCAGGTTGTTGTCAGATTTCTCAAGAGAGACATCATTTGCAGATATGGGGTTCCCGAGAGAATCATTACTGATAATGGTTCTAATTTGAATAATAAGATGATGGCAGAGCTGTGCCGGGAATTCAAGATCGAGCATCACAATTCTTCTCCCTATCGTCCGAAGATGAATGGGGCGGTTGAGGCATCCAATAAGAATATAAAGAAGATTGTGCAGAAAATGGTGGTAACCTATAAGGATTGGCATGAGATGTTGCCGTTTGCATTGCATGGGTATCGAACGTCGGTATGCACATCTACTGGGGCAACTCCTTTCTCATTGGTATATGGGATGGAGGCTGTATTACCTGTTGAGGTTCAGATTCCCTCTTTGAGAGTCTTGATGGACGTCAAGTTGCAAGAGGCTGAATGGGTAAGGACTCGGTATGAAGAGTTAAGCCTGATAGAAGAGAAGAGGCTGGCAGCCATCTGTCATTGGCAGCTATACCAGAAAAGAATGAAGCGAGCTTTTGACAAGAAAGTACGACCTCGGGTATATCACGTGGGTGATATGGTGCTGAAAAGGATCCTTCCTCCTCAAAACGATCGAAGGGGCAAGTGGACACCCAATTATGAAGGTCCATTCGTGGTCAAGAAGGTTTTCTCTGGCGGAGCCTTGTTGTTAACGACCATGGATGGCGAAGATTTTCCATCCCCCGTGAATGCGGACGCAGTTAAAAAATACTTCGTATAAAAAGACCCGCTGGACGAAAAGAACAAAATAGTCCAGGCAAAAATGGGCATCCCGACGAACCAAAAACAGAAAGAGGTTCGGGCAAAAATTAGGGATAAAAAGAAAAACTGTACGCCCGACAAGTCGAAAACCTGAAAAGGCGACTTGGGCAAAAAGGGGTATCCCGGTGGACTGAAAACCCGAAAGGGCGGTCCAGGCAAAAGAGGGATTGAAATGAACAACTGCGTCCCGCATGATCGTTTGCGCTTTGGTTAAAGCATCATGGATAATACCCGGTAGGGATCAATCAGAAACGTCTTGTTCAGAAGGCAGAAAGCACGGACAGTCTGAGGACATATGGGGTGTAACCGAGTTGGAACTCGAGGAGATTACGGGTTTCACATTGCCATTAGGATAGATTTTTCCTTTTGTGCGCAATTACCTCTTTTCAGGAATTGCTTCCTTTGTATTGCTCAATTTGAGACACACTTTTTCCAATCAATAAAATGCATATTCAGTCAAATAATTTTGTTTTTTGTTTTCATTACCGCTTTGATTGCAAAAACATCCAATATTTTTGATAAAGAATGTTGCATTTTAAGACATACAGGTTCCTTCCAATGCATGTTTATAGGATTGAAAGCTTGAAATCTTATTCGGAAGGTTGAGTGACCCAAGTGTTGAAATCTTGACACGCCTGGGGCACGGTTTTATCTGACGATCTGTTTTGCAGGTACTGTTAGATATTCTTCACTCATTTGCAGGTTGTGATGTGGAAGCTTTGTAACAGATCCCCAGAGAGTCCGATCAGGGACGACTCAAAAGAATATGAAAGGATGACGAAGATGTTGAGACGTACGACGATCCTTGATGATAATCAAGAAGACTCCTCAAAATCGGAAGATTGGAAAGTCTGTAGAAATTCCCCGCAGGGTCCAATCAGGGACGAATGGTGGGTAGAAAAGTGATGAGAAGACGTCGAGACGTCCGACGACCTTTGAAATTAATCAAGAAGACTCTTCAAAGTCGGAAGATTGAAGAGTAGGTATAATCCCAGGAGTACGCTTTCCGTCGAGCGCGGAGCGATTGGGAGTACAAGATGATGGAGCAGAAAGGGTCCAGACGAGTCTGGGAGTTCTCAACAGTGGAGAGCCGATACGAGATTGGGAGGTGGATACCGTGGTTCGATGAGTCGACGGGTGTTCTGTACCAATTTTTCTCATTTCCCCAGCTAGGTCCCCAAGCAGAAGTAGAGGACCAACTCCCTAGCAGATCCGAGGTTTGTGACTTCCCCAGCCGAGTCATGATGGTTATCCTCGGCAGGTAAACGATGTTTCCTCAGCAGCCAGGCCCGAAGGTTGCTGTCCCCGAGTGGAGCGGGTTTCAATGAAATATATCTCCAGCAGTGTTTATCCTACCCGCGGATCGGACGAGTTTCCATAGCGGACTGATATTTGCATCCCCAGCGGAGTTGATTCTACCTATGGATTGCATGGGTTGTCCCCAGCGGGGTGGCATTCGTTTCCCTAGCAGGGTCAGGATGGTTATCCCCAGCAGGTGTCAGATCGGTGCTTCCCCAGTTGCCGGGCCGGGAGGAGGTTGTTTCCCAGCAGAGTATCTGTGAGCATTTCCCCAGTGAAGTCGTCAGGTATCTGTAAGGGGTCCCCAAAGCAGAGTCGGGATTGATATCCCCAGCAAGTCAAAGGTTGTTGTATCCCCACAGAGTGTTGGTGGTTCTTATCCCCAGCAGTTTCCCGAGCGGGTTGGGTGCAAAGGAGGTTCTTCCCCAGCAAGGATTACCTTTTCCAAGCAGCAGTGCTTATTCCCCAGCGGGGTGGAGATCGGAGTATTGACGAGTTCCTCAGCAGAGTGTCTCGTGCTCCTCAGCAGAATCCCTTGAGGGGGATACCTTTTTATGCATTCATCATGTAGAGTAAGCATAGCATATTGCGTAATAAATCGCGTAGCATTTCCATAATTATGGAGCATTACGCAGAAAAATCAATCATGCATCATATTGCAAGCACAAGCTAGTCTCAAGCCGTGGTTACTGTTTGAGAGGTGGTTTTATCCGCAAAGCAAGGTGTTACTTCGAGGAGTTTGGCCTCATGATTTGATCAAAGGTATTTCCCCAGTAGTGCGATACTGGAGGAGTTTTTCCGTCGGGCAGAGATGGAAAGGTTACGCGATCAACGCGATTCAAGCCGTGGTTACCGCTTGAAGGTTTGGTTTCATCAGATGGTGAAGATGGTACTCCGAGGAGTTCAGCATCACGACGTCAGATCAGCAATGTTCCCCAGTAGTGCGATATTGGAGGAAATGTTTCCGTCGGACGGAGATGGAAATAATATCAGAAGACGTTACGCGATTAGCGCGATTCTGGGGTTCAAATGGAGAAAAGGAGATGTTGAGGCATTTTCTGGAGATGGGGTTCAAATGAAGAAAGGGAAGTGTTGCGACATTTTCTGGAGATCGGGGTTCAATCAGAGAAGAGTATATGCTGAGGCATTTTCTGGGGTTCAAATGAAGATTGGAGTTGAAGATTATATCCGGGATGAGGTCCTTAGGATTTTCTTCTGTTCATGTGTCACCTTAGACTCTGGCCGAGGCCAATGGAGGTCGTTATAGGTGTCTTCTGAGGAAGAGATACACATGCTACCTTCCTTTTGTGAAGGTATACCCTCTGACATGTCGCCCTCAGAGTGGTATTTGGTGTTATTTCCGACGTTGCCAGGGGAATTATCACGAGAGACTGGAGACGGGGTTCAAATGGAGAAAAGGAAATGTTGAGGCATTTTCTGGAGATGGGGTTCAAATGGAGAAAGGGAAATGTTGAGGCATTTTCTGGAGAACGGGGTTCACAATGGCGATCGTGAGTTATCGTCAGGCGACTGGGGTTCAAACTGGAGAATGGGGTTCATTATTTGGCAAATAGGAGAGCGGGGTTCAAATGCAGTGATTTGAGGATCATTTGCGCAAGAGAAAATTTCGGGGTTCAAGAAAATGAAAAAAAAGCAAAGAAGAGAAAACTTCGGGGTTCAAGAAAAGCATAAAAAGAAAGGAATGATAATCCCCAGCGGATATGTGGTGTTCAGGCCGTGGTTATCCCTGCGTTACCATTTATTTTGGTATCCAGGTCGACGTTGCTGTTTCGGTGATTAGGCCGACTTTCTCCGTTCCGGACGGATTCTTTCAGAAGATTGTGTTTCTTTGCCGATTCTGGTTGGCATTGTTAATTATTGCCCATCAGAGTGCAAATTGTTCGTCTGTTCTTGGTATTCAATCACTCTTCATCCTGATCATCTGAAAGCCGAGGCTGTTCATATCGACAGGTTCACCGTGGATTGAATAGGGGCAGCTGTAACACCTCAAAATTTGCCCTCTTCTCTTGGGACTAGTTTAACATATTGCATATCATTTTTAGATCCTTAGGCATTGCATGTTGCATATCATGTGGTTACATTGTGCAAGTCATCCTCACAAGTCTTGATCAGAAGATGAAGAGGTTATGTGCAAGCTAGGGGTTCATTGGACTGGTCATTAATCATCTGAGGATGTGGAGGTCTAAATTAGGGTTTTGTGGTTCTCAAAGGAGATTGGTCTTCATCTTGATTGAAGTGATACATCATCATCATCATGGTCTTGTTATCATTAAGCGTTGAAGCATGTTCCTTGAGATTAGGGTTTTGACCACTGGTCAACCCTAATCAGTTGCATTGGGCCAATCAGGGCATAATCAGGAGATGGGGTCTATGATGTATGTGGAGATCATTCTATGGTTTTATTAAGTTAATTGAGGCTAGGGTTTCACCCTTGGGCCATTTCATCAGAGGATTGGAGCTCAGATTGATCTAGGCATTGCCAAATTCATCTATCAGTTGAAAAAGTCAACTGTGGTCAACTGTGCATGATTTTATGGATTTGGAGAAGGAAATGAGTTGGATACACTTCATTCATGTTGGAACAAGTGTTATTTGACATTTCAAAGCTTAAGAATGGAGAAAATCAAGTCAGGACAAAAATTGCCAAAAATAGAAAGTGACTTGTAATAGAAGTTTCCAAAAATGGAAGGTTTTTGACCTCAAAATTACATGTCCAAGGAAGCTTCAAATGAAAATTTGTTCAACATGAGAGTTGTAGATCTTGGTCTCACCTTTCCAAAAAGTCCAAGAACTTGAAATTCCCATGTATGGTTGGCAAGTTATGGTCCATTCAATTTCAAAAATGACCCATAATTAAAGTGGCATAACTTCCACATGGAGTGTCCAAATTGAGTGATCTTTTTGTGTGCAAACTCCATTTGACATGTGCTTTCATGGTGCATAATTGGAATTCCTCAAAAATGGTCAATGCAAAAAGTCAATTTTCAAGTGTACAGTTAAAGATCCAAGGGCAAAATGGTCCAAGTTGAGAAATAATGAGAATTTTGGAATGGGGATTTTTGCAACACCTCACAAATGACAATTAGAGATGGTTTGAATGGTCATAAACATTCAAGGTGCAATATTTGAACAATTCATTTTTGAACTTGCACTTGAAAATGCATAAAGTGCCGTGACATGGTGAAAATGAGAATTACAAGTCCAATGACCATGAGACCAATGCCAACTCATCATAACTGATATTTTGAGAGTGTGTGAGCTGTCATACAGCTGTCATGGGCCCCATGGTGAAAAGACATATTTGCCCTTGCTTAGTAAAGTCACATTTTGCTAATCACATTGCATTTTGCTAATTCATGATTAAGGATGTGATTAAATGGAAGTATAAATACTTAATCATAACTAACTCTTGATCAGAAACACAATTCACAAGAAATTCAACAAACTTTTCCCTCCAATTTTCAAGATTCATCAAGAACATTCAAGAGCAAAACTCATCCAAACTCCTCCAATTCTTCACCAAATCACGAATTTCTTTTTGCTGCCTTCTCCAATCATCTTCTTCTCATGCTGTTTTGGTAGTTTGGATCGAAAGAACAACCAATTCGCAACTGTCCAATTATGCTCAACAATGGCATTTTTCAATTTCTTCCACTTGGATCGTGTTTGAGCTAACCTGCCTTCTCCAATCACCTTCCTAAGGATTCATCTTCATCTGTTTTTGGCAATTGGATCGAAAAGCCTCAAGAACAACTTCTGCCATCACAACAAGGTTAGAATTCGAAATTCACCATTGCTTTAATTGTGATGTGCGTTTGAAAGAGCGTTGCATGTAGATCGTCGTGATGTGATTAGTTTTTGGAATGATGAATCATAGATTGAGATATTTCGATTTGAAGTTGTGATGTCAAAACTTAATTCGATCGATCCGGTTTATACAGTTAGAATTAGGATAAATCATGTACATATTCGTGATCCTCTTGTTTAGACCTTTCCATTGGTTATACGCATGATGATTTTTGTTGAGATTCATTGTTCTTGATGTTCTTGCCAATTCTGGAAAAAGATGAAGGAGAACGAAGGATTTTCTGGAAAATTAGGCAGTTTGATCCGTTTGGTTCGTGTGCAAATTTGAATTTCTGTTTCCCTCCTCGCGCAACCAATCACACGCTGACATGCCAATTAGTTAAACGCTGAGTTTTGGTCCCTGGGAAAGATATTTACGAAATTGCCATTAATTCCATTTAATTAAATAAAACACTTAAATAATTATTTAACAATTCATTCAATCTTTAAAAATTCATAAAAACATAATTACAAGTCCAAAAATAGTGAGGATTTTTTTGATGGATTCCAATTTTTCCCTAGAATTTTATAGGCATGGTTTCACAAGTTGTGCATGGTAAAATGTTGACCTGGCCTAGGGATCTTTGACTTGTGTGTATTTTTTACATGTTTTGCCATTTTCATTGTGAAATGCTCATACATTTAAAGAAATTCCTGAAATTTTTTGTGCTCATTCTGGACATGTTGATGGTGATTTACATATAAAGTTTGTGATTTTTGGATACCTGAGGAGTGAGATATGATTTTTTGAATCTAGATGTGACAATTTGTGTCACACCTAGCTAGGTCAACTTCATGAATTTATTTGCCTGGCCTATGATTGCTGGATTGGATTGAAATTTTGCATGAATGATCATTGATATGTCAAGATAACATGTGAATTGTTCTGGATTTTCCTATGGCATTTTCCAATTAATTGATAATTTTCTTCACTGTATGCTCATTTTGCAACATTGTGTGGCACATGTTTGTATATTGTTTGTGAAATTCTCATATGGTTTTGGATAAATGTGAAATTTGGTGTGCTGATTGTAGACACATTGTAGGACATCATGCTTTTGGTCCCATTCATTTCTTAATTGTTCTCACTGTTTTATAAATTTTTGAAGTGAATGCTTGTGTTGGTGCTATGAATTGGCTTGAATAATTGTGTCTGGATTTCTTGATTTTCATTGACCTACTTTCTTTTGTCCAATTGAGCTGAAAATTGACATGCTACTTGTTGATTGTGTCCTGTTTAGGTGTGAATTATTTGAGGATTTTTGGAATTGTTTTGGTATGCTTTTGAGTGAAATAGTTCTGTTTGGACTTTTGGTGTTGTATTTGACCTAGTTTGTGGTATATTGTGCATGAAATGAATATGGTGAATGATATGAGTATGGGATCAATTGCATTTGCTTTCTATTTATGTTAATTTGGTTTTGGTTAAGAATTGCTTGCTGTTTAGGATTTTTTCTCCCTTGTGGACCCTAGGCTTGGCCTAGGGGTCTAGTTTCTCACATTTGGTTTGACTTTTCAGGATGAAATGCATAATGCTCAAGGAGAATGCTTCAAGTCAATTAAATTGAGATTGGTTGATGTTTATAAACTAACTTGACTTTGTGTTGTAGGATTGGAAGCTTGAGCTTGAGCTTATAGCTTGCACTTATGTGCATTAACTTGTGTTGCATTGTACAGATTAACTGATTAACAATTTGCTGTTTACTGTTTGTCTGTCTGAGTACTGATGATACTTGATTGATTCCAGGTACATTAAGTTGCTTACAGTTCTTTAAGAACTTGCTTGCTGCTGCTTGGTTTTTAAACCACTTGAGGTAGGACTTCTATTCTTCATGTAGTCTGGAAGACCTGGCCTGTTATTTGGCCAGGCAACTGTCTGAAGTCCTCCTTAAGAGGCGATGTTTGTGGTTGTTTACATTTGTGCCAAGTAGGTAAAGACCTCTATGAGGCAATTGGTGGATCAAAGGGATATGCAATCTATCCCCCACTATTCTGTGAGTCGTCCCTCTGCTCGCACGACTGTGTGTTGATGCATTGGGACACAAACCCAAGATCTTGTGTTGTTGCACAATCGAGTCAGAGTCTTTGAGCGTAGAAGGGTCCCTCCATTCTGGACCCACGCTCCTTTGTCTGAAGCTCTCCCTGGTCAGGGATAAGAGCTGTGAAGTCTAATCTTCACTCACCTTTCATCTGCTTCACCTTAGCCTCGCAATGGCAAGGTTAAGAGCGAGTACTACCCATGTACAGATGACTTGCTTCGGCAGTCAAACCCATTGTTTGAGCCTCACTTGACTGGTTATAGTGTGTGCTTTGTGAATATTTGTTTGCTCTGTTTGCTTGTATGCTTGTATGCTTGCTTTCTTCCTGGATAGGATTAGCTTGCAGTTGTGCAAGTAGGTAGAAACCTCAACGTAGGGCAATGATGCATGACAACACTAGGCTCGAGTACAGCTCCCTGGTAGTGTGTCTTCCCTTGGTTTCTGGCTAGATTTTCTTTCCCTTTAGGGGGAACTACATCACCCTGATCCTCGTTCCAGACGAGGTATGTAGGCAGGAGACCGTGCGAGGTCTCTCCGGGCACCTTTTTTCTTTTTTGCGTGTGTTTGCTTGTTATCTTCTGGCGTGTGTTTTGGTTCGGATGCCGATGTAAGTCCATTGATTGGCTTTCGGGCTCCACGTTTGCCTTCTTGTGTGCGTTTTGGTTTGGATGCTCATGTAAGCCCAGTGATTGGCATTCAGGCTCCACGTTTGCCTGTTTGGGTGCGTGTGTTGTTTGGCGTGCGTGAGCCGAACTACAGTAGCTCTGATTCTCGTTCCATACGAGATATGTAGGCATAGGATGCGAGGTCCTATCGAGCTCTCTTCTTCTTAACCCCACCTGTGTTGTCTTTGGTGCGTGTGTGTGTGATGTTTAGCAACCTTTTCTTTTCTTAGAGCGTGGATCCCGTCGAGTACGACGGACGTGGGGGGTGCTAATACCTTCCCCTTGCGTAACCGACTCCCTTACCCTTTCTCTTTGGTCGCGAGACCACGCTTTTTCCAGGTTTCTCTGAGCGTTTCCTTTCCCTATCTTGGGATAAATAACGCGCAGTGGCGGCTCTCTGTGTTGTTTTTGTTTCAGCCCGCCGGTTGTTTTTTCGCGGATGCGACAAACACCAGGGCACTTGATCGAGAATTGCAATGTCTTCAAGTACAAGGTACAAGACTTAATTGATTCAAGGGCTATTATGTTCACACCGCAAGGCCTGAATATAGTAAACACTCCCATGCATCCACAAGAGGGCACATCTGCAATGCCATGATCAGTGCAAATGGAAGCCGAGGGAGATTTGAAAAGTCTACGCCTATGAGAAAAGTCTGAGAAGGGTCTCCTTGAAGATGGTCATGATATCTGCTGCCAGCCTAATAATTCCAGTCTGAGGATCTGAATAAGGCCAATTGTGTCCACAATCATTAGTTTGGTTAAAACAGGTTCATGTGTGATTTTCTTGATTGTCATTTGTAGCATTCATTTGTAATAAACTTGTTTGTTTTTGAATAATGATGACATTGAAATGAATATGCATGTTTTGAATAAATCCATTCGTGTCCACTCATACTTTATCTTGTAAATATTCAACTGTTAGGTTTTGGGAGGAGGATGATGAAATTAAAAACACAAATCGAAATCACTGCTCGTACGCTTTTGAATAAGACCTTGCTGATGATGTAAGGCATTGCTTCAAATCCCAAACACCGGCGATATAAGGAAGATAATCCCCAGTCAACCCCTTCCAGCCAAGGAGTAGGAGTTTCTTTCTAAACATAAAACCCTCAATCTCAAATCGGGGCAGGGTAGTCGTCAGTTAGTTTGACCAGGCGTTCAAACTTCAAAAGAGTAGTGTCCCATCTGAGGACCAACCATATCTTATTCCTCACAAGAGGTCGAAAACCACCGAATTTCAAATGGTTGTCCCTCACCCACATAGGCACGAGGTTATCACAACCCATTCAAATCAATGGTTAGATGTCACACGATTTGTTTCAGCAAAAAAAAAACAAAGAAAGAAAACAAAAAATCAGAAATCAAAAGAAAGAAAGCTTGCTAAGTCGAAAACTCAAAAACTCGAAAAACGAGTGACTTAGGCAAAAATAAGGGCATCCCTGTGGATTATAAATCTGAACCAATCCAGCAAAAGTAGGGAAATCGGAAAAAAAACAAATCTGTATAAGAGGAATCAAAAGAAAATCCTCGGCAAGAGCAAAATCGTGTGGCTACAAACCAAATAGAAGGTGCGTGATTGTCACACCGAAAACCTCGTGGGTTCCTTTTCACTCCCAAGTCCCTTTTGGAAGAAGAGCGCTTGTATCAAACTAGCTTAATATAGGACTAAAGAACATCACGAAGAGTGGGTGGGTTAGGATAGGTTCGAGCCTTATATCCTTTCTTTCTAAAACCGTGAACCAGACCACGTTACAACCCTCAAAAGACCTAATTGAAGCAAAGGTTTATTTCGAAGGCGTACTATAGTTAGAACGATCGTGTTAAAACTGACTCCTCATCAATTTACTCATATGTGTTGATATTGATATGACATTCTCAATTAGTGATGCATTCATATATGTCATAATTTCAGTGAGCATGCTTGGATTTCAAAACTAGCATAAACATGACATTGTTATTATCATTGCTAAAAATGAACATGTGTTACTCGTGAGTGAGCATCTGATGTCAAGAGACTTCCCATAATGAACGTACATTGGAAAGCTTGATACCCCCAGAAGAGAATGATGCCCAAAGACTTTGTTAAGCAGAGGCCAATTACTTCAACTGGTTGAATCCTAAGACAGAACACCTGAGAACTCCGTCGAGCAGAAACAGGTTGCCTTGATTTGATCGTGCTCAGAGAGATAAAACGCCTAAGACTTCGTTGAGCAGCGCCAATTTTTTAATCGAACACAATGAGTGCTGAGAGCCTGAGACTCCGTTGAGCAGCAACCAGCTACCTCGTGTGATTATATCAAGAAGCAGAATGTCCAAGAACTTCGTTGAGCATAAGGACAAGATGTTGCATATTTCAATCAAACCGAGACAGTTATGTCAAGAAATTTCAGCAAGATTCAATCAGTCTGACAGTTAGGTCGAGATTTGACGAATCTATCCAAAGATTAGATAGTCAAGGGAGTAAATCACTCCAGGTGATCGCATCAGAAGACCAAGCGCCTAAGACTTCGTTGAGCAGCGCCAAATTATTTTTGATCAACCACGACGAGTGCTGAAAGCCTGAGACTCCGTTGAGCAACAATCAGCCACTCCGTGTGATTATATCAAGAAGAAGAATGTCTAAAGAACTTCGTTGAGAAGAAAAGACAAGACACTTCAATTTTCGGTCAATCTGAAGCAATCACGTCGATAAATCTCTACAAGATTCAATTGATCTAAGGAAGTTACGTCGAGATTCGACAAATCTCTACGAGACATTAGTCAGGGGAATTCCCTCAGAAATCGGCCAGCAGAGACAGAAGCTTATTCCAAGACTTGCATTGGGGAAAGATACCTCAGGAGTCCAAGAAATCAATCTCTCGGAGATAGTTAATCAGAGGTATACAGTTCCATGATGCTGGGGCAGGTCCGATCGAGATAGCTATCATGACAAGGCTGCTTCATAATTGGTGATTGGGGCAATACATGCAGATTCCCAACATACTGGGGCATGGCTAACTAGAGAAGGAACATCCTCTCTGTACTCTTGAGGTTGTTCAGAGCAGGATCCATGGTGCATAAGAGACTACTAAGTTCAAGACGAATGTCGGGGAGTCACACTAAACACATCCCCTAACCTTTCAACAAAGAACACTGATCCCAATTGATAAACCCAGTGGTTACTGGTACCCAATTTTCTCAATCTCCAGACATTTCCTGCCATACCGTCTAACCAAAAGCCTGACCACGCATTAGCATTGCATAAATAATCATGCATTACATAACATTGCATCCCCAAAAGGACGTAGCATATTCCGTCAAGATGGAGCATTACGCCATATAAAATAAACATGCATAACTGCATAAAAGTCTTTCTCGAAAGCATAAAAAAGGAAGAGAAAAATCAGTTGTTGATACGTTCTTCCTCCTCAATGAGAACATCATCAAGGATCCTTGGGTTGGTATTCCCCGCAGGTTTTCCCGAGATATTTCTTCTTCGTGTTGCCTTTTGCAAGTACCATTCTGAGACTTTTGTCAGTCACTTACCTTTCGTAAGTCCTTTCGGCCTCGTGCCAGTCCTCCTTGCCTTTCGCCGGGAGAAGATTATTGAGACAACTTACCTTTTGTGAGTTTATTTCGTTGCTTTGTGCACGAAATCACGTCTCCCCCTCGATGCCTTTCGCACGAGTAGGGTACCTTTGTCAGATCTTTGCATCCTGTTTATTTAAACACTTGATGTAGGTTTGGTGAGTCCCGGGGTTTGGGTAGCCATTGTTTGAGAACTTCATCCCCGTCGTTGTGCCTGAGGGACAATATGAGGTTTTCATACCTATTTGCAAAGTTCCCCACCTGTCAGAGTGTGCCAAAGCCCAGATTCGTCTGGCAGATTCCCTTTAGTCTAGGTTTTACCTAGCCGGTCTTGTCCCACTCTTTGTTTTGCCTCGTGCAAATATTTGTGACCTTTCATCCTTTACTTACCTGTTGTAAGTATTCCCTGCCTCTTGCATGGGAGGTCTTCCGCTTCTAGATTACCTTTCGTGAGTCCCCTTTGTGCCTTTTGCATAAAGATTGTTATCCCCAACTGCTTACCTTTTGTAAGTCTCCTCAGCCTTTCGCTCGAGCATTGTTTTTCTTGAACTTGCTTACCTTTTGTAAGTGATCCCTGCTTTTGGCCTGGAAATATCCCCCTACAAAGAAGTCGTTACTATCTCTTGTATGGGAAGATTTTCTTTTTCCATTTTTCTTCTTAACCTTTTGTTAAGAAGTTTCTCACTACCTTTTGTATGAGAAATCCCTTCCAATTTTCTTCTTAACCTTTTGTTAAGAAGTTTCTCACTACCTTTTGTATGAGAAATCCCTTCCAATTTTCTTCTTAACCCTCTGTTAAGAAGTTTCTCATTACCTTTTGTATGAGAAATCCTTTCACCTTTCTTCTTAACCTTTTGTTAAGGAGCTCTCATTACCTTTTGTATGAGGGATCATGTCCATCTTCATCCTGAAGGAGAATTGCGGTCCAAAACGCAGTGGAAATAAAATTTTCTCCTTTAGAGATCCTTACGAATGGTCATGATCAGTGATAGAATATTTACCTCTTGTGACGATTGAAACCTTTGGTGCAGATCTCTTGTAACGATCAAAACCTTTGATGCAGATCCACGGAGCGATCACGAACGTTGAACGATGACAACGTCTCTACTCAGTCCACACGAACGGATTCCTTCAATCTCAGTGCTAGCTGGTACGAATGAAGGCTTTGAGTGAGAGAGAGAGAGAGAACGAAAATAATGCAACCTCTATTAATGCTTCTGCACAAGGGTTCTATTTATAGAACCACTTGTGTGGGCTTCAAGCTAAAAGCCCACTTAAGTGTATTTTGGCCCATATCTTATAATATGCCCAAAATCACTTAAGCCCATGGTACCTTACCATATTTCGTATTCTACTCAAGTACACCGTACCTTACGATGTTCTATAATTCACTTAAGGGCACCGTACCTTACGGTATTCCTTAGTTACTCTATCTCTCATCAATCCGTCCTTTGTGTGTGACCCTGTAGGTTTTCGTGACGTTGGCAATTATATTAAATCACGCATTTAACATAATAAACAGTGAGCGGTATCTAGCAACACATCACTGCTACCCAAGACACGAAAATGTCATGTGATCTGACAAAACCTTCTGTGATAATACTTATGTGTATAATTACCCTTTTGCCCTTATGTCTATATTGAACACAAGGCATAGACCGTGTCATCCTTGTCCAGTTCAATATTGGGCCCATAGACATTTATCCTGTTATGCAGGATGGGCAAATTCCATCTAGGTCACTCATGTCCCTTAGCATGCTTCGTGGAGTACCCATCAACTGTCTTTATGGTTATCCAGTTACGGACAACGTTGGATCAGCAATAAAGCACTCGACTCTACATCTAGGGTCCATAGTGGTTTCAGGTCGAAGAGTGGTATACACCATTATCACCATGAGAATAACTTATGACACTTTGCATAACTTTCTATATAGTATTCTCATAGCGGGTCAATCCGGTATAAATATTACTCCTAATATTCATACCTATGTTTAAGACTTGATAACTCTTTATCCATGATCCATGAGATGTGATCATCAGTCTACAAACATAATAGTCTTAATGCTTTAATGTTATCCCACTTCACACTAAAGCTCGACTACGGATACTTTAAGAATAATGTCCTTATGTTTAATATGTTCTCATGATTAAGTCACACTTAATACATTAAACGGACTAGCTATTCTATGGACTTTATTAAACAAACGTAATAAAGAAAAGCCTTTTATTATTCGATACAAGTACCAAAAGTATTGGCCTCTAGGGCTTACACCAACACATCCGCCTTCTTAACCTTTTGTTAAGAAGTTCTCACTATCTTTTGTGTGAGAATCCCCAGCAGACCTTGTGTCTAGGAGTTCCCGTTATCTTTTGTACGAGAATATCATACCCCATTCTCTTCTTAACCTTTTGTTAAGGAGTTCTCACTACCTTTCCTGTGAGAAATTCGACCATCTTTCTTCTTAACCTTTTGTTTGGAAGACCTTTCTTTTTTGTGTGTGCAGAGGAGCCGTTGCTACCTGTTGTACGAGAAAATCATATTCCCCAGCAAGGTCGTATCATTCCCATTCACTTCTTAACCTTTTGTTAAGAAGTTCTCATCACCTTTTGTGAGAGAATTCTGTCTATCCCTGTCTTCTTAACTGAATTTGAAGATTCTGTTTCTCTTGCTAAGGAGTCGTTGCTACCTGTCGTGAGAAAATGGCACTTCTTAGTTGAGATACTTGCCTTTAGCAAGATGTCTCTTTTCCTTTTGCAAGAGATATTATTTCAATTCTTTTATCCACCGGTACTTGCCTTTTGCAAACACCTGATTCTTTTACCGTCACGGAATCCTGCGGGAATACCTCGATCACATGTTGCATACCAAAACATGATAGGGGAGGCGAGAAAGGAAAAGAAAGAAGAAAAGAATGAAAAAGAAAGATGAAAACAGAAAATGGAAAAAGAAAAAAGCTTAGAGAAAGACTTAAATAATCGATCATACTGCATTGGCATATGACATATGTCATGCATACCCAACCACCCATATACCCATCTACCACATAACATTCTGATTCCCAGCAGCTGCCCTGCACAAAGACTAGCTTGTTCATCCCATATATCCCAGTGAAGAAGACCTCCTTGTGACCTATCTTCACATTGCTTTCCATTTGTTCATGGCGGGAAAATTTCCTGTTATTCAAGTATTTAATCATCTCCTACCTTGATTGATTGGAAGCCGTTGCTATCCATACATTCAGGTCCGAGGAGATTAAATAGGGGCAGCTGTCATACCCTGAAATTCGCCCCGCCCTTCACATTGATCATATAGGTCACTAATCCCAAATATTCGCATATCATCCTCATTCATTCATTTCATTGAATAAGCATGGTTCGCCACAAGCAGGCATCCTCTTGGCATCATGTTAATAATGGTTCTGATTAATTATAACTTCGTGTTGATTTCAATTTCAAATTAACGTTTGAAGTTTGAATTGACTTTGAAGTTAGATTTGATCTTTGAAAATAAAATTCGGTTTTAGAAATCATTTCGTTCTTTTCTCGAATTAATCTTGGAAATTCAAGTTGAGTTGGATGATCCGGGTTGATTACTAAAAAGTTGATTTGGTTGTGGAAATTTAATCGTGATTGCATTGAGCCCATTCTTTTCTTTTCGTTAAGCCCATAAGTTTAGTCCATTAACCATTCATCCAAATCCAATTTCTTTTATATATCCATATAGAAATTCATTCATATAATCCACGTCGATCCATTTTCATTATCCAAAATCATTTTTCCATTCATTTAGAAAATCCACTCATAAACCAATCCAAATCCTTTTTCATTTACTAATCCAAATATCCAATTAATCCATTTTTACAATAATCCATTATCCATATCCAATTTAGTTTATCCATTTAAAACCAATTGCCATTATCCAATCATACCCATATCCATTTGTATAAAACCAGAATTCATTTACTATTCAACATCCAATTTCCATATCCACTTATTTTTCCAAATCCATTTAGTTCAAAACCATTTTTTATGTTTATCCAATTTGTTATCAGTATAAAATTAATTAACAAAGCATGAACTCATTCAAAAGCTGCAACTTAAGCCAAGCCTAACAACGGCAACGCCGTCGACGTAGGCTATTCCAAAACAAAATTCTGCATAATCAAAATCAAAAATTCTGCATTACATGAACCAAAATTCTGCATTACATGACAAAAATTCTGCATTTAAATACAACAAAAATTCCAAAACAAAACTCTGCATAAAACACAGCAAAAACTCTGCATAAAATACAGCAAAAATTCTGCAGCAACACACCAAAATTCTGCATAAAATACATTAAAAATTCTGCATTTAAATACCACCAAAAACCTGCATAAAAGTGAGTCCAAAACGCCAAACAGTCGAGCCAAACAATAGCCACAATTCCAAGCCGGTACACCGCAAAGCAAAATGCAAAATCCACAATTGGGTTGCACCCTGTTGGCATACTAAACTGTTTCAAATTAAAGTCAAACAAAGCAGTTCTGCAACATGAAGCAAACCAAAACCATAACATGGGTCTCACATCAATTCATACATCAACCAAGCACCCTACTGCAACTTCGGAGCTACCTGCAAAAGAGGACCAAGATGATTCTAATGACTACACCGGTAAAATCCGTAACAGTCGGCAATGCAAGGCGAGAAATGGAATTTGAGTCATAATCGTGGTAACTACCCTGCTGCGGAACCAAAGCCAAGAAAACCTGCAGAAACGGGGCAAGTTATCTGAGCATACCAACACAGACTTACAATCCAAAAAACAGTTCGATTCAAATCATTGAGTTTCAAAACAATAAGAAGTTCAGGAAATTAAGGGATCCAAGCCAGTTTGGTTCAAGGCTAATATCCACAGTTGGGACTTCAGTGAACAAGTCAAGGAGTGAAGCGTGCCATTCAATTTTCTAAATCCCACGTGACTTAATTCAGGATGTAAAAACTCACCTTCTCATTCACTTAAATGCCAGCTGGATGATGCAGATTGAACCATTCAGACTTAATTCTCCAATTTGCCCTTGGATCGTGCTATATAAGAGGCAATCATTGCCAATCATTGGGTTCAGAAGATTTTTCCCTCATTCCGAAAGCATTTTGCACTCAATTCCCACCTTCAGTATACGCTCATCTTCCATTGTTGTGAGAGCTTCATCACTCGAAGCTCTACACGGCAGAGCTAAACCACCACCGGAAGACTCAAAGTTCGACGGTCACCACCTCTCACACGCTTCAGATATGGAAGGAGCATGTCGGCATTAAGAGAAGAAAAAGAGAGGCGCTCAAAAGTGGATCGGAAGCATACCGGTGATCTTCGTCATCATCGCCGCCACCACCGGAAGCTTCGAAGCTCGCAGGCCGTTATCGCTCACACGCTTCCAGCTCGCTCCAACGCTGTGAGAAGAGGAAGAGAGACGCTCAGAAGCTGTGCGTGTTCGTCATCATTGTCGCCGCCTCCGTCGTCGTCTCCGACAGGTAGCTCTTAATCCGTGTGCTTACGCTTCGATTTAGTTGCCATGAGGATGTATTGGATAGTAGAAGTTGTCACCATTGCGTAATCGCTTGTGAAATTCGGTTACAATCTCCATTATAGAACCAATTACGTTTCTGCTTGTGGATAGGCTTGGTGAATAAGCGCGTTTGATAAACGCTTTTCTGTTTCTTTCACATTTTTGTTACCTGCTTGCAGTAGCCTTGTAGAGGTTTGGATAGGGCCTATGGTACTTCACAAATACACCCTGTTTTTCCAGCTTGCACCTTCCCCGTGGTTTGGGCCAAACGTTCCCGAGGCCCATTCTGCACTTTCAGAACTCATATACCTTGCTTTATAGTTGGTTGGTTTAGATTAATTAGGATTAATCTTAGGAAATGTTAATTGGTTAGTAAAAATAACTAGGATTAATTGTGTTTAGAATTGAATTTAGGAGTTAATTTTGTTTAGAATTTAATTAGAATTAATTTCTAGAATTGACTTGGTAATTGTTTTAGAATTTGTTTTTTGTTAATTGCTTTGATGATTCAATTTTGGAATTGATTTGGTATTTGTTTTAGAATTCAATTTTGTTAACTGTTTTGGAATTAATTGTTGATAATCGTTTAGAATTTAAATTTTGTTAAATATTCTTTTATCATTTCTATTTGATCTAACATCTAACATTTACCACCTAACTTCTAATTCTTTAATTTTTAACTCTAACATTTAATTTTCGCATTTCTAACTTCTAACTCTTTATAAGTCCGCTTCTAACACTTTATAATTCCGCATCTAACTCCTAACATTTATTTTTGTCAAATTTACTTTACAATTGCTTTTATTTGTTTTATATTGTACATATTCATCCCACTTTAAAATGAATATAAAAATGGTTAAGACTTAAAAAAAAAGATAACAATCTCCCAAGCATGAAGAGAACTTTGGACAATGGACTTAGAGACTCATTAGGACCCTTTGCAAAAGAGACTTTGGACAAATGTGACCTAACATGGAAGAAGCGTGCAAGAATCAAGAAGAATTTGTAATATCAATTGTAATCTTTTGCATGCTTTCTAGTTTAGTACACGATTGCACACACATGGCTTTCTCTTGGGCTACCTGACAATAAGACCTTTTATTTCCTGCACTTCCTTGTACTTTACATGTACCCCCTCCCCTTTCTCATGTACGCATTTACTCGCTTTCTTTTTTCGCTTGATTAGATACTCCTTAGGCATTAGGAACGTTCACCATTTCGCAATCGATAATCAAACCCTTGATCCAACGTCAAGCGGTCTCTTTCTCAAGTCAAAAACAATAAACAAACCCTTGATCCAACGTCAAGCGGTCATTTTCCAAATCAAATCCAAAAACACAATAAATGGCGATTAGGATCGTATGTCACGAGCCTTAAGCGATAAAGAAGGGATGAGACTGGAGCTTTCCTACACTCATTCTGAATGCTTCGAACACAAGACGTTTGACTTGACCGTTTGAGGTATTCACCTTTATCCATAGTCTTTAGTACAATCCGAAATCAATAACACTTTCTTCAAAACTTAAAAACAATTCAACGCATTCAAACCTTTTGTTTGAGCCTTAGGGCGACACAATCGAAAACCCTTCTTCAAGGTAATAAAATCAACAAAACAAACCAAACAAATTTCAAAACTACGAACTACAAACGCTCTGATTCCTCACTTCAACAAGTGGGCATACGTAGGCACGAGGATCCATTCCTTGGCGAGCATACTAATTTAAAATCTACCTCCACTCCGCAAACCCTTCGCAAGCAAACATTCGATAAATAATACACATGTAAGCTCAAACATCCTAGATGGTTCCCATGGAGTACCATGGATGTGAGGGGTGCTAATACCTTTCCCTTGCATAACCGACTTCCGAACCTGTTCGTGGTTGTGACGACCATATCTTGGGGTTTTTTCAATATTTTCCCTTTCCTTTGGAATAAATAAAAACCGATGGCGACTCTGTATTTTTCGCGTAGCGACAAAATGTAAACGTGTTTTAAATTTATAAATGTGGAACGCATACGTACATTTTCTTCACTCGTTTCTCAAATGAGTAGATACTTTGAGTTTATAGAAATGTGAGTACAATTATGGACCCCTTACAACATGAACATGAGCCCCTTTATATACTAATCTAAAATAACTACCTACGAACGGTCGACTTACCCTGTCACGATATGTCTCAATCTCATGCAATTGTTTTCTTCGACGATTCTCCATGTATCTTCGAGTAACCGTTCATTTTAAATCAATTCCCGATCTTTCAACACCATTCAAATATCTTAACTACTTTTACTAGTCACCGGGAATTGACTCAGTTATGTCGAAATCACCAGGATCGATGATGCTAAGGCAACACACTTTGCAGTACTTTCCACATGCAGTACTCAAGTTAACATTGTTTCCATTGTAATGATGAACTCAAACCTTAGCCAATATAGCATATTACTTAATCAGGCAACAACTGATCAACATACTCAAAATTTTGCTAAATCCCCAAACTTTAACAATGTTCTTCGACTTCCAACTATTTTAACATTAGACCAACTAGACCTCCAGTTGGCTACATTCAATTTCAACCCTCCATATGGCATACTTATTGTTTTCACTTGCCATTTATACTTAGGTCGGAAAATCCAAAGTAACAGTAATCGGTTAATAGGTTTTGGTTAACCGGTTACGTTAACCCGTTAATAGAAACTGGTTAACCCGTTACACCTGATGCATTTTTGAATAAAGATAAATTTTTCTTCTCGTAACCGGTTAACAATATTGTGTAACCGGTTACACCTGATGTAAAAATGAAAAATACTTTAAGAAATGTTATGGTGCAAAAACATAAGTTATCAAAAAATACTTTATGCACCAAGATGAAATTATTATGATAATTCTGAGCAATTAAGATATATACACTTGAGTTATAAAGAATACTCAACCATCTTGGTTCTTCCATTGACTTTCCAAAGCTTATGATCATTTGAACTTGATTGCTCTAGTCTTCAAGCTTTGACTTCTTTTTATTAATGTGTTTGTCTTCATCAAAACTATAACCAAGGACAAGAAGAACTCTTCTTCACATTGGATTCTCAATATTTCGATCACTTTTTAGTTGCACATAGTTAGAATAAAAATCGATACTCAAATATCTCTCTCTGTGGTTCAATATCTTTTACTACTTTGCATTACCGTGCACTTGCGGCTTGTATCACAATACTAGAAGCAGTTGTAAATAAAGTAGTTAGTTCTCAATACTCTAACGGAAAACCATGCATCCTCAACCACACTTAAGCACATGTAATCTTCAAATTTTCAAGTCTAAAATTTGGCCTCCATGCAGACAAACACAAGAGTGAGGTCTTAACATTCTATGTCCATGCACTCCAAATTTTGTTGAGATCCTTCTTAATTTGAATGAGAATTCAAAATAGCTACCTTCCAAAGGAGTTAAATTCCAATTACTAATTTGACTTTATAACTTCATGGGTTTTTCACGTAATTCTAATTTCTTCATTGGCATGTAACCTTTACTAGTGATCAATCTCCCATATAAATTATTTCTACAGCGTCTGAGTCATGTTTTATAAGCCTTTTAAGGTATATTGACCGAGAGACGGTTATCTTTGAGACAAGGCTTGACAAAATTAGAAATCGATATGTCACACACATTTTGAAAAGTTTGTGCAAAGAATTTCTTTTATGTTTGGGGATGGGATGGAGAATAAGAGTCAATCGAGGAATAAGAGTTTATCATTGAAGGTTACCATGTCGATGGGTTTCCCTATAAGAGCCCGTGTCGATTGCATTTTCTTTCAAACCCTAATAGAGCATCACAAAAAAACCTGGTATCGCGCGAACATGATATCTCTTTCATCAACCCTTGTTTTAACGACCCGAACACTGAAAGTGTAACACAATATCTTATGAACCTGATGTCAAAAAATCAACTCGATCCAACATTTAAAATATATGTCTCAAATTATTTGGTAATTTAAAAAGTTAATATAATATTATTACCTTTTTCAATAATATTTTTTATTAAATCAATAATTAACTTAATAGCTATACTACTACTTTCAATCACATCAATAAATAGGGATGGACAATCGGACGATTTTGATCGGTTCCGGGCCCAAAACTTAAATCCGACGTAAATCACAAGTTCTTTTTTAAGGCCCAATTTCGATCGATAAATTTTTTATTTTTGGTTGATTCTGTTAAATTGATTTCACGGATAAATCAGACTGATTTAGTCAGTTTAATATTTATTGGAGTAAACCTATAAAAATGCTTATTTTTATAAAACTCACAAATATTTATTTTTTTAATTTAAAGAATAACTATTTTTTATTATTGAATTTTTTATTACTACGTGATAATATTTCCATTACTATTTGACATTAATTTAATAATTATCATATTTTAAATCACAAACTAAATAATACTTAAAATTTTGTATTACATGTTTTGTATTTTTGTGAATAAAAATGACATCAATTAGATTATAAAAATGATTATAACCTAAAACATTATATATCACATTTTTTAATGAGACAATTATATAGTAATAAAAATAAATAAAATAAATATTAATTAAATTCAATTGGCTTAGATTTTTGACATGTCTAAAGTAACGATCCGTTTGCAAAAAAAATAATGAGTCGGTTGATTTCAATCAAACAGTTCAAATTTAAATTTGTTCGTCATTACCAATAAATATAGATATTGAGATTCCTATCAATGCAAAAGATCTGCAAAGAAATAAATTAAAGAGAGCACAATGAAATAAAATAAAATGATATTCTATTGTTCCGATTATTTAAAATTTGATGGAACACAGTGAAGTGAAATGAAGTCGTATGAATTTTATTTCATTTAATCGGTTATCACCATATTCCACTAAAGTTCATTTTATAATATCCTACATTTATGGCTCCATAAAATCACAATTGGTTCAGCATGTGGGGGCAAACGTGTCTCACAGCTACCGAGAGTTGTACACTTGTTCATATGGTGTGGATAAATCTTCAAAATGTAATTTCAACCTAACATTCACGGATTCACAATATTCTTATCTTATTGCTTGGAGTTGGGTTGGAAGCAGCAATGGCCTCTGCAATAAAACACATATGTACGGTATTACTCTCCGTCGTTCTCTTCTCCGCTTCAAGCTCCACGGCGGAGCCGCTTCCTCCTATTTGGCCGGAGCAGTTCCATTCCGTTCTGTTCATGAACAAGAGCGGAAACCTCCAGAAAATAGACTTATGGTACGACTGGCCTAACGGTCGAAACTTCAACATCATCCAGGATCAACTCAACGAAGTCGCCGTTTACGATCTGGAATGGACCAACGGTACCTCTTTCGTCTACACTCTCCACCCCTCCGACCGCCACTGCAAGATCCTCTACCCTGGCGTCGGTATTCTCCGCCGTAATTGGCTTGACGGTGCTACCTACTTAGGTCAAGAAAAAATTGATAATTTCGTCTGTAATGTTTGGGAGAAAGTCGATTTCATTGTGTATTACGAAGAAGCTGTAACTCGAAAACCTGTTAAGTGGATCTTCTCCTCAGGTTCGGTTCTCTCTCTTTACTCTCACTCTAATTATGAAATCAGATTTGTATCACAAAGGTTTCATTCATTACTAAATTAATCAAGTTGTAACTATATTTTACAAACCTCAACTATATCTGAAAACCTCTAATTATATGTAACATTTAGAATGTGTTGCTGTGAAACAAAGTAAAGTTGGATATACTGGTAATTTCAATGCAGGATATACGGCACATGTGATGACATTTGAGGTTGGAGCAGTGCTTGAGGATTCGAATTGGCAGGCTCCTGTGTACTGTTTCAATCAGACTGAGAAGATCTTAGAATCTGCTGCTGTTCGTGGCGATTCTTTTGGGAGTTTGATGAGAGGCAAATTTGATGCTGTTCGTGACATTTAAGGAAATGGAATAAACTGTATATGCCTAATCTGTTTCTGCTTTGGAGATGACTAATGATTGTTTAGTTTAGTGAGAGGCACGTCCATTTTATATGGAAAAGGGCAGGCTTGTATGTTTTGATGTAGTAAATCTTAGCATCCGGAAATTCTATGAAGTCTGTTCTGTTGTGTGGAAATTATGGACTGTTTTGGTACTTTTAGCGATTACAGAGTGTGAAGACAAACTTGATTTGATGGTGTATTATGCCAATTGTAACCAGGTTTGTGGATGGTTGAGTTGTTAGCAGAACCATTTCCAATTTATTTGTTAGTAGTATCAAGAAGTCGAGCAGTCAATTTTAACAGTGTATGATTGAGTTGAGCTTCTTAATTATAGGCCATTTTGGCTGGTCAGAACAAACTAATTTTGGCTGGGTTGAGAATGATATCTAATCCGCCTCTTATATGTTGAAAATTTATCTTGACACTCCTAAAATCTGGCTTGGCATCCCATGAATTTTCATATTTTCAAAATACCTTTATGAAGAGCGAAAGAAAAATTTAGTAGTGCAATTGAATAAATTTGGGATGAATAGAAAAATCCAGTAATGCATTCTAAAAATACAGTATGTTTTGTAATTTTTTTTTATTTATTTTAAAACATTGGTAGCTCATTTTTGATGGGCAGAAAAAAAAAATTATCGATTTTTTTGAAAAATGCGGTAGTGTTTTTTGAAAAGTTCGATAAAAATTCATAACTTTTTGAAAAATTCGGTAGCGCATTTTGAAAATTCTGATAAAAAAATCGTAGTTATTTTTTGAAAAAAAAAAAACCGATAGTGTATTTTGAAAAATCTAGTAAAAATTCATAATTTTTTTTTTAAATCCGGTAAAAATTCATAGATTTTTTGAAAAAAATGATAAAATCTCATAGGTTTTTTTAAAAAATTTGGTCAAAACTCATACTTTTTTGAAAGATCCGGTAGTGTATTTAAAAAATCCGATAGTTAAATTCGATAATTTTTTAAAAGTCAGGTAAAAACTCGTAGATCCCAAAAAAATCGATAAAACCTTATGAAATTCTTCAAAAATCTGATAGAAATTCATAAATTTTCAAACATCCAAAAAACGATAATTTTTTAAAAACGTAAAAAATCACAAAGGGTATTATGATAAAAATACTATAATTGTGGGGGTGTCAGGTCAAGTTGAGGGGTGGCAAAATAAACTATTGTGATATAACTCAAGTTATTAGTTAGTTACTTGGTTACCAAGTTAGTTAATTAGTTTGTTAGTAAGTTACTTAGAGTACAAGTAACTTTGTATATAAATACATGCATGGTGTAATTCAGTTTTATTAATTCAATAATACAATAATCTTTCATTTTCTCAATCTCTCTCTCATTCCTTCCCCATCCAAAGTGCTTATACACTAACAAATTGGTATATAGAGCTCATGATTCACTTTTCTTGGTCGAGAATTCAACAACTGCACGTCGGTGGCCGTGTTTCCAGTGACCTTGATTCATGTTTGCCGCAAAGATGAATGATTACAATGGTATTCTCAATTTGCTTCCAATTCTTGATGGCAAAAATTGGATCCGTTGGAGAAAATAGATGCATTCATTGTTTGGTTTTCAAGAAACCTTAGAAGTGGTTACTAATGACGCTCCCAAGTTTCCTAATAAAGTAAACAATGCTCAGAGAATCATTCATAAGGATGTGAAGAAGAAAGATTGTAAGGTTGCGTCTTGTATTCAATCTGCAATAGATATAGAAAATTTTGATTGAATTTCTCATGTTGAATCGACGAAAAAGGCATGAGATATTCTTGTCGAGTATTATGAAGGTGGTAAGAAGGTTAAATTTGTCAAGTTGCAGACATTGCAAAGGTATGAATTACTGCAGATGAAAGAAGATGAAAAGATTATAGGTTATTTCTTGAAGGTGCAGATCTTGTTCATCACATGAAAGGTTGTGATAAAGTCCTAACTGATAAGATGATAGTTGAGAAGGAAATGCGTATATTGACCTCTCACTTTGATCACGTTATCATAGCCATTCAACAATCCAACAATCTTGAAACCTTGAAATTGGAAGATTTGGTTGATTCGTTAGAGGCACATGAGTTAAGGATTGTCGAGCGAAAAGAGGTTTAAGATTTGATACAAGCACTACAGACCCGGACATGGAAGAAGCATGGTGGTTCCAACAAGTTCAAGGGCAAATGAGATAAGACTTAGAGCAAGAAGTCTTGGGTGAACCCTCAAAAGCATAAGGTCGATGATAAGGCTTTTGAATCCTCAAAAAGAGGAGAAGGAATCTCATATATGAAAGACAAATTGGAGAAGAAAAGTGTGCAATGCTATAATTACGAAAATTGAGTCACTAGGCCAAGAATTATTGGTACAAGAAAGACAAGGGAGTGGCGAAAGGCAAGGATGATGAAGGGGAAAACCTTGCATGTCAAGATTCATATGATTTTGAAGGTGTGGTGCTTATGGATGCAGTAATAGATGAGTATGTCGACTCCAAGATCTGGTTCTTCGACACAGGTTGCTCGAATCATATGACTGGTCAAAGAGTATGGTTAGTAGATTTCGATGAGTCGAAGAAGTGCAAGGTCAAGCTTGCAAATAATAGCTTGTTGCAAGCAGAAGGTACTAGCAACATAGTTATTCAAATGGAGCAAAAGCTTTAATCAAATATGTACTTATATGTATCAGAAATGAAGTGCAATTTTCTAAGTGTTGAACTACTGGTCGAAAAAAGTTTCTTAGTGGTTATGAAAGATGGAGCCTTATAATTGTTCGACACCCAGAATAATCTGGTCTTAAAATCTCCTATGTCCAAGAATAGGACATTTCAGACCATGTTCAATTCGACTGAGGTACAATGTTTAAAAATATTTGTTGACAACAAGCATAGCTGGTCGTGGCATTTGAGGTCTGACCATTTGAATTTTAGGTCACTCAATCAACTAATTACTCAAGATATGGTAACTAATATACCAAGTCTTGTGATGCCCGACAAACTCTGCAAAGGTTTCTTAGTAGGGAAGCAATCCAGAAAGTCTTTCGTTTCGACTATGCAAATAAGATCCTCCTACATACTAGAAGTAGTTCATTCAGATGTATGTGGCCCATTTGAGGATCATACCATTGGTGAAAATATGTATTTTGTCTCATGTGTCGATGAGCACAGTTGAAAGCTTTGGATCTATCATGCGCAAAGACAAAGTATTTTCAATCCCGAGAAGGTGCACTGGAAAGCATTAAAGTGGATTCTAAGGTTCATAAAAGGGTCTTTGAGCAAAGTCTTGATTTATGCTGGAGCCTGTGGTGATGATAGAAAAGTCGAAATCGAAGCATTTGTCGACTTTGATTATGCAGGTTTATATGGACTCAAGAAAATCTGTTTATGGATATGTGTTCACTATGTTTGGCACAACAATCAGTTGGAAAGAAACACTTCATAAGGTTGTTGCCTTATCAACCACTGAAGTAGAGTATATTGCCATCACTAAGACTGTGAAAGAAGCATTGTGGCTTGAAGGTTTTGCTAAGGAGATGAAACTTCAAGGTCAAGTTATCATTGTTAAATGTGATAGTCAAAGTGTCATACACATGTCAAAGAATTTAGTATATCATGAGCAAACGAAGCACATCGATGCAAGGTTGCATTTCATTAGAGAGATAATCGAACATGGAGAAGTCCTAGTGCTGAAGGTTTTGATTGATGACAATGTTGTTGATATGATCACCAAGACATTGTTGAGTATCAAGTTCTTCCATTGTATGCAGTTGATAAAGCTGCATGATTAAAGCTAGTTTGTTCCTTTGTCAGTGTAGAGTTTGTACCAAGGTGGAAATTTGTGGTATTTGGATCGAACTCTACTTTCGAAAAGATTTGTCTCATGGTTCGACAATAGTTAAAGATGTGAATGTTGTAGTCAAAGTCTATCCTTGCATGCAGAAATATGTTAGCTTGTTGTTTAAGTTAGCATGTTAAATTGAGTCAGGCTGTTGGGCCAATTGTTTAGTATGTTAGTTGAAAGTTATGGTTTAGTTTTCTTATAAATGACATTTGAGTTCTCACTTCTCCATCAATCCCTAATAATCCTGCTCAGATGGAGAAAGTTGTATGGTTGAGATTCAATTGTAGACATTGTTCCCTAATGTGTAATCAAGAATCCAATTTTTAATCACTTTTATTGTTATTTCTCTTATTTTCTCTCTTCTCTTTTACTTTGTGGATTTCTTGTTAATCAATAAACCGATCATACTCTATTTTCTGGGCATCACTTTCACAACACCAAGGTTAGTAATCTCGTTTAGATATCTAAAGATCATCATAACAACTATTAAGTATGATTCTCTAAGATCTAATTGGAATCAAGCACATAAGCATATACTAAATAGAATATCAAAGCTTGAGGTTGTGTGATAAATAAGAATACTCATCACATCTTTGTATACCTTCTAATCTACCTTGTAACTTTGACTCGTATTTACCAAGTGAAGGGATTGGGTTCATTGGAGTCTCTATGAGCTTGTATTTCACTATATCAAACTTCTTGAAAAAATCCTTTATATAAATTATTTGATAGTCTGTAGGAAGGACGAACAAAAAAATATGATTGGCCATAATCATCTATAGAGATCATGGTACAAGACAATATTTTTATTGTTCTTTTTAATATCTAAAGGGAATTTTTAGAGCATAATTTCACATCTTATTCCAAAGCCTAAATTTTTTTAGAGTGTTTCAAATTAATTTCTACACATGAAGCAGACATTAAAGAATAAACTTTTTCTCTTACCTCTTATTATAACAAACACCCAAATTTGAGGCCATTTTTATTAAAACCATTTTAGTTCAATACAACTCTTACAAACTAAGTGTTTTCATGACAATCATGTATTTCAGAGTAATTCTTAATTGTTAGTTTTTACTTGGAGATTTATCTTTAAAATGATTAGTATACTTGAAAATTGCTTTGTTGTAAGGGTTGGAAATTTTAATGCTTTTATTTGGTATGAGTAATTGTTGGATAGAGGATTTTTTTTTTAATTTGGTTCCTTTTTGTCAACATTATTAATATCCATCTTAAGCTTCGGTTGAAATTAAGTATATAACTCTGTTATAAAATTTAATTTTATATTATTAATTTATTTAATAAACGGTTCGATCGTAGATTTAATCGGTTAAACTAATTGAAATTCAAATAGAAAGTTTTACCGGTTTGATTTTCTGTACGATTTTTAAATCATTGTATCAATCCTCCTCGTCACATTTCTTGGAAACTAGGGGTGACAAAACGGGTCGTCCGCTCTACCCTGCACTGCCTTAAGCCTGCCAAAAAGGGTGGGGGCGTGCATGTCTGCTAAGTGAAATTGAGTTTAAAAATCTAGCTCGTCTCGCCAAGGTGACGGGTTGGCGGGCGGAGGGCTTGCCTGCCTTTTATTTATTTATTTAATTTTCACTTTTTAATAGATTAATAGACTTATTTTTACATTTCAATTATATTTTTTACTTATTTTTTCAAATAATTTTTTCTAAAGCATGTTTTTAAGAAATTTTACTCTAAAAAATGACATATATTCACAAATAAATGTATAAAATAGAACCATCACCGATAGTTAACCTTCAACCAACCAAAATAAATATTTTGAGTGTTTGATAACTAGGTTGATGGGCTGGCGGACCAACCGCCCCTCTTTTGGCAGACTTAAGGCAGAGCGGATTTAAGAAGGGACGTGGTGAGCGAGTATGCAGGCACAAAATCCCAACCCGCCATTTTTTGGCAGGTGTGCAGGCCTGCCCGACAGGCCCCGATCCTTTTTTCCACCCCCATTGAAAACACCACTTTCCAAATATTTATAAGTTGGACGTTGATGGTAGTTCATGCGACAACCCATAAATTTCAAGTAATGGTGAAATTGTCTGTAATTCTAGAGGCGATCAACGTTTGGAGCGCTTTGGCTATTATGGTCACACTACAAATATGAATTTTGAACTCGTATCTATTGTTTGCGGCTTTGAGATGACTTGGAATACTAGTTGTTCTTTTATTTATGAACCTGACTCTCCGATGATGTTGCTTCTCTTAAAGGTTGGTCATTCTCTAACTCACCCATATTTGTCTTTGGTGTCCAATATCAAGAATTACTTATATTTTTGCTAGGATTTTAGTTTCATTCACATTGTTCCTAAAGGAAATTCTTCTGCAAAGCACTTATGTTTTTGCTAGGATTTTAGTTTCACCCGTACTTTTGTCGATCTTCATTCCTTCTTGATTTTTGCCAACAATTATGTGTGTTACATTTACTCTAATTGTTTTTACCTGCTTTATCATATTAATCAATTAACCTAATTACACTAATTAGTTATTCATCATAGAATATAAACATGATTTAAATAAACCCCGAAAAAATCACCCATACTTAGTAGATCAATATTATCACCAAATAACATCAATTTTACATCAACATTCATAAATACTCATTATTTCAATCATCATACCAAATCAAACAACAAGAATAAAATATCAAGACACATATTATCAACATATTAATCTCTCGTGCAATTAAATTCTTAAAGCGATATGCCAAAATAGATGGTCTAAACATAACACACATAATCTAATTCATTATCAATGCATCAATTCTAAATAAAACATTAGTGGTGTGACCTAGTGATTATGAGAAACACCTATTTGATAAATTTATATACTTTATTTGATGAATATACAAATATAGTTACAAAGAGAATGATCTATACACATAATTAAATGGTATTAAAAGATTGTTTTTATGATGAAAAGTAACATGAATAGATTGGAGACACAAATTTATTGATTGATTAAGATTTTAATCTATACGAAATGACAATGGTGCGATGCTCCATAAAATGGTCGATATGAGCATGCAAAAAAATGCTTGAATTTTCAATTTTCTATAAGGGTTTGAGTGACACTTTTTAAATAAAATTTCCAAGAATTCAAAGTGCGCAAAAACCAGAGTTTAAAGATGTTTATATAGTCTAGGTTTTTGACATTTCAATAGTATTTAAGTTGGGTTTCATGTCTAATCTATTGTAAAGTGATTTTTTTTAAATGGTCATAGACAATTCATTATTTTAAGGCATTAACCAATTAATTGAGTGAAAATCATATATCAATCAATTATCTAGAAAATCAATGGATTACTATCATAAAATCAATTTCTAAACTATTCTAACCATATCTAAGTATTCAAAAACTTAACAATTAGCATTACTGACCTTCAATAACTAAAAAGAAATCAGCAAAATTTTAAGGTGTTGCATTCATCTCCTCTTAAAAGAAATTATGTCATCGGAATTTGTCTAATAGTAGTAAACAACCTCATATATGCAATCTTCTTCTCTTCTCATTCCTAAATATTACTCTTATCCGACAATCATCCACAAATCACTTTCATTAAGGAGAATCTTCTTTCCTCTCAGCTCTTCATTCTCCGATGTGATATTCTTTGCAAACGTTTTAAAATGAAGATTATTCTCTATTTGAACTATATTCGATTGATACATATGACTCAAATCGTACACATACATCCTAAGTCGAGACACGTGAAATACATTATACAAATTCACTTAGAATAGATGTAACAAAATCCACTATCCTACCCCCATATCTTCTCTAAAACTTTATACATTCCACTAAATTTAAGCATCAACTTTTTCATCAATCTACCAACTCTTTTAATATACATAAGTCATATAAAAATACAATTTTTTATTTTAAAAGTCGAATTTTTAGATCTTTTATCATGATAACTCAACTATCTATTTTGTGTAGAGTGCATATTCTCGTATAATTTTAAATTATCTCAAATCAATCCAAATAGACAGAGACTTTAAATAAATACGGTTATTCAATATTTTACTTAAAGTTTTTTTCTTTCTATGGATATAAGTTTTTGGATGAACTCTTTTTCTTTTTTTTCAGATTTCCCCTTGTTTAATTGTAATATTATCATGATTATCTCAGCAATTATGTTTAATTACATCCATGTGTAACAAGAATAACGTTACGTTTAATTACATCCATGTGTAACAAGAATAACGTTAAATAAAACAAAACCTATCGCACAATACATACATATTAAGTCTTGAAACAATTATTGTTTATTTCAAAAGCAAAACTACAAAAATTGATTTAAAAGAGTAAAGAAATGAGTCTGCCCATGATAAAAAGTCAACATCTTTATATGTTTTTCTCCATCATTTTTCTAAAACATGTAATTGTAATTTGTTTTCTTTTATGCATATATTGAAACACTGGATGGTATGAGAACCACTTGAGAGAATAATATTTCGAATAACAATAATGGAGTAGACTCCTATAGTATTTGTTATTTTTTTATCTACATTTTTTTCTCTACTTTCTCGATCCCTCTACTACATTTTTTCTCAATGTTTTCACCTCTTAATTTTCTTTTACAATATGTTCTTAAGCATGACGAGGACACAATGTATAAATAAATCAATGTCATCACTTTTATCTTTAAGCATTCATATATTTTATTTTGATATCATTCATATATTTTTTATTGGTATATTCAATTTAGTTTCAATCTTTTTTTCTAATATGTGAAGCTTTTGATTTTAGATATGAAGCTTAAAAATACATTTGCTATAATATGAGAGAGAGAGAGAGAGAGAGAGAGAGAGAGAGAGAGAGAGAGAGAGAGAGAGAGAGAGAGAGAGAGAGAGAGAGAGAGAGAGAGAGAGAGAGGGAGAGAGAGAGAGAGAGAGAGAGGAGAGAGAGAGAGAGAGATAGAGAGAGAGAGAGAGGAGAGAGAAGAGAGCGAGAGAGAGAGAGAGAGAGAGAGAGAGAGAGAGAGAGAGAAGAGCGAGAGAGAGAGAGAGAGAGAGAGGAGAGAGAGAGAGAGAGAGAGAAGAGAAAGAGAGAGAAGAGAGAGAGAGAGAGAGAGAGAGAGAGAGAGAGAGAGAGAGAGAGAGAGAGAGAAGAGAGAGAGATCGCGAGAAAGAGAGAGAAGAGATAAGAGAGAGAGAGAGAAGAGAGAGAGAGATAGAGAGAGAGAAGAGCGAGAGAGAGAGATCGAGAGAAGAGATCTAGAGAGAGAGAGAGAGATAGAGCAGGAGAGAGACTCTCGAGAGAGAGATAGAGGCAGGAGAGCGGAGGAGAAAGAGAGGAGCAGAGAGAGAAGCAGAGGAGAGAAGAGAGAGAGAGAAGAGAAGAGAGAGAGAAGAGAGAGAGAGAGCGAGAGCGAGAGAGAGAATAGAGGAGAGGCGAAGGAGAGAGAGAGGATCGGAGGTCTAGAGAGAGAGAGAGAGAGTATTTTGCTTGACATTTACATTATTGAAATTTGCCTGTTTTTAATTTTATCTATTTTGTAATTTTATTGTAATTTTAATAGATGCATGATATACTTTCAATTAAGCACTTTGTGTAAATGCATGTTTGCCGTCTATGATTAAGATATTTTATGTTTTTTTATCTCTTTGTAATTCATCTCAAGAATAAAAATAAAAATTTAATTGATATATACCGACAATGTAAATTTTTTTTCCTGTCAATTAATCATAATCATTAATTTATTTAAAATATTTAACTTTTATTTTAATCACTTAAAAAGTAATACAAACGGATGATAGTAATACATTGACCGTGTAAAACTTTTTACACCGACGGTACATAACAATTAATCTCTAAAAACAATACAATTAAACCGCTAATAGATTAAAATACATGTTTTTAAAAACAATTTTTTCAATAAGAGTGAATTTCAAAAATGAATGTGTGTCTTACGATTTAAAATTCAACATTCAAGGTTCTTTTCAAAAGTATTAACCTTTCAAACAAAAATATTTTGTAGTTTTTACATAAAATTAATAACTTATAACAATATAAAAGGGATAGATATTTTGTCTGACATTTATTTTTCTTCTAAAATTATCTTTAAATAATTGCCCATTAATTACTGTTTTTTTTATCTCCCATTGTAAAATTTCATCGCCACTTTCTTAAAAAAACTTCATGTAGCAATTTTTTCATTTTACTAGCAACGTAGTTAGGAGTGTAATTGAGATAGCTTTTATGTGCAGAGTAGGTTTTTAACCAATATAACTTACAATCATTATGTCAGACAAAGTTACCACACTTCTAACTGCAGTTGTATTCTAAGTCTAATTTTTAATCCTATACCAAATTGAGAAAAAGTAGATAGAATTAAAATAAATAATTTGATGCTAAGATATGCAATTTTTAAGATAAAAAATGAACAATATTATAAATTATTATTATTATTAATAATAATAATTGCACATTACAAAAGGTTACTTAAAATCTTTAGTAGAACCAAAAAGGGTGAAAGAAGATTAGAACCGCTGGCCTCATCCGAAGGTGATTTACACTCACTCCACAAACCAGTAACACAAATGAGCCCCTCCTCCCATTCCTAATAATGTTCTAGAATCATCCTTTCCACTTCTTCTGGTTGTTGCCGCCGCTATTTGGCTGCTTCCGCCACCGAGATTCCTCCACCATCAATCCAATCCAATCCATGGTAAATTCCTAAAATCATCACTCTTGAAAATATATTCAAGAATTATGGGTACGGATTCCAATGGATGGAACCGTGCTCGAGGATTAGCATTCAAAGCTCTCCTTTTCATCGGTGGTGCTCTTCTCGTTAAACGTCTCCGTAAGTCCACCACTCGTTGGGACCATGCTCGTTTGGTCGCTCACTCCCTCACCGGCGAAAAGGTTTCCACTTCTTCCTCTTCTTCTTCTTCTTCTCAATTTTCTTTTCTTTTTATAAATTTTCTGAATTTTCTAATTCTTCATGCAGTATTCCAAGGACCAAGCTTCTAGAGACCCTGACAACTATTTCAATATTAGGTTTCTTTCTCAATTTCTGATTTTTATTTGTTTAACCTCTTTAGCCTTTTTTTTTTGTAATTTGATTTTTTTTGTTGAGATATTTGCAGAATGCGTACATGTCCAGCAGCAGAGTTAGTAGATGGTTCAGAAGTTCTATATTTTGAGCAGGTGTTTCTTCTCTCTGATTAACTGTTTCCAATATTATGCTCTTAAAATTAGCTCAATCTTGATTTCCTTTTTGCTTTTAGGCTTTTTGGAGGAGTCCACAAAAACCCTTTCGCCAGGTAGATTATATGTATTTTGATTATGTTTTTTTTCTTCTATTCTTTATGCTTGAATTATGAATGTGAGCGATTGATTGATAGGATCCGCGTCGAAATACACTTTTTAGGTTACTGATTTAAAGATATCTATATCTTAGTTGCCATTGTTTGTATCTTTCTGCAGAGGTTTTTAATGGCGAAACCTTGTCCGAAAGAGTTGACATGTGATGTTGAGGTATGTATTCACTCACTAAGATGTTGATGTTCTTTATAAGATTTTGCCAATATTCTAAAGCTGATTTGTGCCGAAAAAAATGGTCTAATTGTGTTTCTTAGGGTTTTTCCATCAAAAACATTTGTTGTAACTTGTAACAACCCTTGCCCTGGATTTTTTTTGCCTTATCTCCTTTGTTATAAATATTCACAAATTTCATAAGCCCCCACTTATTTTCTTTTAGGAGTACCAAATAGATAGCTGAAGAGAGGAGGCATAATTTTTACACGAGATAACACGGCAATGTAAAATTTTAACATCAGAGGATCCATTCCAGAAATTAATATGGCGATCTTCCATAGTGGGAATTTACGATAATATTAGTAGCATCGATAAAATAACATATGCTATGCCTTCTTTGTGAAGGTTTTTTTTTATTAACTACTTAAACTTATTCTTATTTATTTGTTTTTATGTATATATAGATAGTGATGCAGGAATTAGGGGGTCAAGTATAACTAAATGCTGTTACTTTGTGTTAGATGAGCACTCACACAGTCACACTTCTGTCATGCGTGTTAATATAATTGATCTAACCATTGCCCTGCATTATATGAATACTTGTCCTTATATTTCTATACTGATTTATGGGATCATGATTCCATTTTAGGTTTGTTTTTTTTCTTTCTATTTACAGAATAGTATATTCTTCTTGTTCTTATTAAAAGTGAAAGTTATATCTTGTTTTAAATAGAGCATGAATTCTAACTTCTCTTCTCTGCCAGTTAAGTACATATGCCATTAGAGAAATGGAGGAATACAAAAATTTCTGTGATCGGCCAAAGGATCTGCGCCCGCAACCAGAAGAAGTCATTGGGGTAAGCATTAAGTCATATTCATTGTTCATATTGTGGTCTTAGCTTATCGTTTTTTGTTAGGGAGAAGTGGGTTAGAAAAGACAAAAGAGAATGATGCAAATAAAAGTCTTGGGTTGTCTAAAAACATTGTGTCGAGGAGGGAGAGTGAAGAAACTAAACACAAACATGAGAGAAAGATAATGATAAACAAAATTAGGATGTAAAGAAGTATGGCGATGAAAAGAAAGAAAAACCTGAAAGAAAAGAAGCTCACACAAAAGATGTAAGGTTTTAGAATGTTTTGAAAATCAGTCTATAACAGCAGCAGATGGATTGGTGGATGCCCAATAAATGGCTAGGTATTTAAACAATTAGGAAATCTCAGCTGAACTGCTGAGATCAAGTTTTGGAATTGATAAATGAGTACACTATAAAGCATGGTTTTAAATTGCGGTTGTTGTTGCGGATGCGGTTACGGGTGTTGCGATTGCGGTCATTGTGGTTGCTGTGCTGCGCAATGCGGCCGTTGTGGCGTGAATTTTAATTGAGAGGTGTTTGAAATACATTGTTAAAAAACACTTGATGTTAAGATTTTTCATTACATATGAAGTACATTGAACTTTGGAGTTCTGAAATTGAGTTTTGATAAAATACTTGAAGAATCATGGGCGAAATTGTCTGATGCGGTTTATAACGGCGGTTGAACACATGGTTTTAATTCACATTGCAATTGCAGTTCGATGCGGTTGCAGAGGCTACCACATCAGCAAGCAATATTTCGTCCGCAATTGCAGTCCGATGCGGTTGCGGAGGCTACCACATCAGCAATATTGCGGCCGCAATTGCAGTTGCGGACTGCAATTTAAAACCACACAAAGGTCCACGTAGCATCCCCGCATCTTAGTATCAGCTGTCACATTTAGGTGATGCTCGAGCAAATGAATGAACAATCCTGTTTTTCTATTCCTGCTGAGTTTTGTTTGATGGTGATAAATATTGATATCCATGACTCATTAAAGTAGGATGTATGAAATTAGAATTCTATCGTCGGGTTTAGGTGGTTTTGGTGATGTAGAGAAGTTAACATGTGTGGTTTTGGCCCGTCTGTCCTCCAAATTTTACACTTTCTTTAAATTTTTGGCAACATATTGTATACATGATTCTTCTTTTGTTTGAAAGTCTTTTAAATAGAGTAGTATTTCTTCTTCATCTACTTTCCTCTATCTGGTTCCTTTGCACAAACTTTTAAGAGGGCTATAATGATAGCCTATAAATTTTAAGATGATAGGCTATAAATAAAAGATAAGGGATATTAGTGAGGATGTCTTTGGTTTTATATGAGATTTTTCAATACGAGAGAGCCAAGTCTCTCAAATACCTTGAATGTACTAGAATAGTTTTCAGTAAAAAAACTCCGTTTTCTTCTATATTTTGAGCACATAAGTTGGTGTATGTCTTTAATGACTTAACTACATCATCATTGAAATGATCTTTTTTGGAATTTCTGGACAAAACTTATTTTGATTGGTAATTTCTTAGGTAAGATAATTAAGTTTGTGTATTGGAATACCTTGAAATATCCAATACTTGAACAAGTTAATATTACCTCTAATTCCTTTCAGTAGCTGATTTTCCTTGACATATACTGTGATTTGCAGGATATTGCAGAACATTTGACAACAATACATCTTAAGCGATGTTCGCGTGGAAAACGTTGCTTATATGAAGGTTCATCCCCACCTGGCGGATTTCCTAATTCATGGGTAATTTTCAGTTCTAAGTAATCTCTTATCACCCTCTTTGTTTTTTGTACCAGTACCGGTGTCTTAATATCTGTGTTTTTTCTAACAGAATGGAGCAACCTACTGTACTTCAGAACTCGCTGTTATGAAGAAAAGTGAGATACACACTTGGGACCGGGGTTATGATGACGATGGAAATCAAGTTAGTGTTCTTCCACTTATCAGTTTGAATAATTTGATGGATTACTTTACAATATTTTCAAAATCTAAACAAAGGAAGACATAAACATAACTTTTCTTCTCTTATTCACTTGCAGGTTTGGGGACAAAAAGAAGGCCCTTACAAGTTCAAGCCTGCACCAACCTCCTGTTTCAATGATATGTTTCCCCCCTTGAATTTATCCCCGACACCACCCATGGAGAGAAGAATACAGGGTTCATTTATTTTGGAAGAATGAAAGCGTTTCCATATAACCATCATTTGTAATTCAGTCACTTTTTTTTGTCAATATAAATATTTTTCTCTCTCATAAGTTAGTCATTACTATCTTGTCAATATTTTGATTTCAATCTACATATTAAAAGCCATAGCCAATAAAAGAGCCGGTTTAGTTTTTATGAATCAAGTTTGATTGATGTTCCTAGCATATTTAGTTACAATGAAACCTAAGAAGCTTGGAACTATTGATAGAAGTGCTTATGAAGATTCATAAATTGTGCCTTTGGTTTGCAATGTAATTCGAGAAATTGTCTTATGGAGAATGTATTACTATAATCTTCGAATGGAATAAATTTTAACTTTGATCATGATTCCAAGCATATCATAGTAACTTGCCGTTGTCTAAACTCTAAACCTTGTAGTGTCTGCTTTTCTTGTGACATAGATGAAAATATCAAATGCTTTTTTAAGTACTATATTGGACACTTTGATACTTTTTCAACTGTCAATGATTACATTTTACATTGGTTTGGTTTTTGAAAGAGTCAAATGCAATTCTAGAGATTTGGTGTTTGATTCTTCTAAAATAGAATTGTTTCTGCATCCAGAATTGATTTTAATTGAAGCTAGAATTTATAGCTTCTGAAGCTAAACTCAATTTTATTAAAAATTAATTCTGTTAAAATCAATTTTATCCACCGTCAATCCAAACACACTTTAATAACACTGGAAAAATCTTCTTAGGTCACCAAAGATAACACACTTTAATAACACTGGAAAAATCTTCTTAGGTCACCAAAGATAACAAATTTGCATACTATTTGAGGCCCTATGATAAGCGATAGCTGGCAAATGAAAACTCGAATCCACTTCTCTTATATTCATGATTTATATTCAGCTAAACTTGTGACAACATTCTTGTTAGAAGCTATTATTTGATATTGAACAAAAGGAACAAAATAGAACTGTTCTAAAGTGTTGATGAACCAAATAAACAAAAGAACACGAATACTTAAAGCATAATGAGCTAAACATTCAGCTAAAATGTGCTGTTGAGATAGAAGTATAATCCTGCAAGAGCTACAACTCCCACGGCAACTGCAATAGGAAGTGCTTTCCTGTTGAAAACAGTACAACAAATCAAGTAAACACATATCATAGGTGGGAGCAAATATACATATTCAGTTGATCATAAAGAAAAAACACTAATGGTTCACTGACCCAATTGCTTCATCTCTTTGAAGTTCAGCTTTTCTTGCCTTTCTAACATCTTTTTCATTTGCACTTTTGTTGACAGGTGGAGCATAGGGCTTAAACCTTCGTTTTGGAGCACCACAAACTGCAAAACACCATTTTGAGGCAATGTTAAACTAACATGAATTTGATAAATATTTGAGCCAAAAGCAAAGAAATTACCAGGGCAGAAGTATTTATCAGGCAACTTCTCAAAGGGGTTCCTCTCATTGTAAATATACCTGCAATATTATAAATATGAATCACATAATATGATAAAGATTTCATTCATATTGATACAGTAAAAAGAGAAAGAGAATGATCTGGAAAGGAAAATAACCCGCAGTCACGACATATATAGGCTTGTTTGGAAGCTACACGCATGGTAAACCTAGGAGGTCCATAAACAAGACTATGTTGTTGATTAGGATGAAGTACGAGGTTAAGGGAACGAGAGAAGAAAGATGACTTCAAAGCAGATGGATTGGAGAGTGTCGGAGTGGCAGATGGGAATAGTAACGAAGGTCGTGTGGATCTTGTAGTGTGAAGTGTGGCCTGCACTTGCAAAGCCATTTTGATTTGTCTTTGATCTTCCTTTTCTGGTTCTGAGTTGAGGAAGTGAGAACAAGGATGAAGATAAGAGAATAGTTCTTGTGTGGAAAGTTCTGGTGAATGGTGAATGGAGATATTGAATCCTACGTGGAAAGCGTGGCATGCATACTCCCCACACAACCTTTTTCTCACTTTTTGGTTTCAACTATATCATCTCAATTTTATTAATTTTTTTTCATCATTTTTTTCTAATTATTTCTCACTTTTTTTCCTTCTTTACTTGTATTGTTCAATTTATGATAATCTTTCTGGATGATTTTGAGAGTCTTCGTAGAAGTGTTCTACACCGTTCTCCTATTCTTAATGTCGATTTAGTTGTTAATGAGTTGTTGGCAGAAAAAATCAGATTTAAGTTTTACTCTGATCTAATTTTAAATAAAGAAGCTCTCAACATTCCTCCGTCAGTTTTTCATGCTCTTGCCACCAAGGTAGAATTAAACTTGGTAATGATAATATGTTTTTGGAAAGGAGAATGTCATAGAAAATCAGTGTCTAAATTGTTGAGAGGATTTTTTTTTTTAAAATCCCTTCATCCATTATTGTTGTTGCTCTTACCACCATTGATTTTGACTACCAATGATTTTCGTTCTGATTTTGACTACCAATGATTTTTGTTCTGATGATGCATACTCATTCGAGATCAATTTTAAAATATTTGATATTACAGAACAATTTCATTTTTTTTCACACTCATGTGCCATGTCTACCTCATCTATTAAAGGTTCTAACTCTTATAGTCTATTAGGCATTTCTCAATCCATATGGATCCTTGACTCTAGAGCATCACACCATATGTCTTATGAAGATACACCATTTTTGTTTTTAAATTCCACTTTATTCATGTCAGTTATGACCGTTGATGGCTCTTTTATGCCATTAGCAGACATTGGTTATGTCTCCACAACCAATATGTAATTTTTTAAATGTTAATTATATCCTTAATCTTACTCGGAGTCTTGCTTCTATTAGTCAATTGTGTGACTTTAGTTACTTTGTTATATTTTCTTCCACATCTTGTTGTGTGCAAGATTCATATTCCAGAAAGGTGTTAGGACAAACCTTAGCTAGAGGAAAATTTATATTTTGGATGAGCTGAAAGTCTTAGATACTATAACCTCAACTTCTACTTCCATTACTGATTTATTATTTTTTTTTGTTTGAATTATTCGTAAACTAGTTTTTATATATGGAATCCCCATTTAGGACATGTATCTACTCCAAGAATAAAGACTTGACTTCTCATAGAACTTTAGAAAAGTTACGAGTGATATTTTATATTTTTATGATTGTAAACTTTCTAAATTTCAACTTTACCTTTTAATAAAAGTGTTTTTATTTCATATGCACCCTTTGATTTTATTCACTATGATGTCTGAGGTCCATTACCAATTCTTACTAAAGGTGGATCTAGATATTATGTTTTGCTTATTAATAACTATACTTGTTATTGTTAAGTTTACCAAATGAAAAACCATTATGATTTTTTTAATATTGATCATATATTTCGTGTAATGGTTAAAATTCAACATAATAATGTTATAAAGTGTTTATATTATAATTTAGGTTGTGAATATACATCTCATAAATTCTCTAAATTACTTACATATGATGTTACTATTCACCAAGCATCTTGTAATACTACTCCTCAACGAATTAAAGTTGCTAAAAGAAAACAATGTCACGTTGTTGAGACTGTCTGTTCCCTTTTGTTGTTTGCTTCAATTCCCAATGAGTTTTGGGATGAAGCAATCCTTACTAATGTTCATGCTATTAAAAGAATCACATCATTTGTTATAATATTTGTCTCATTTTGAAAAAGTATATGATTATATCTCTAATCATTTTTCTTTGAAAGTCCTTGGCTCTACTTGCTTTATTTTTTGTTCATAATTAAGACGTAGTTAGTTGTCTTCTCATTTTCTCATGAGGGGTCAACCCGTCAGCCATGATGATGTTCGTCATGGCTCAAGAGTTCAAAAATTCAGATTCACGCGTCATAATTGTAACACCCCAGACTACTTTCAGGATTATCGACTCACCCCACAAACCAACACAAATCTTTTCAGCATGTTTTATCCTCACTCACACGCTTTCCAGGAAACTTCCCAGAAGGTCACCCATTCAAATACTACTCCAAGTCAAGCATATTAGACAATAGACATAGATCTAGAGGGGGGGAGGGGGAATAGATCCCAAATTAAAATATTGTTTGAAACTTTGATTTAGAAAATTTTATAGCATGGAAACAAGTTTCAAATATTTTCCGGATCCAAAATCGTCTAACCGAACCTTCTATTGAAAAGTCCGAATATGCGTAATAGTACGAATAGAATGATAATAATCCATAAGTCGATCAACAACTATTAATCACAACTAATTGAATACTCTACAATAGTAAAAGTCTATCTCCAATGATACTTACACACAAAAAACTAAGTCAAGCAATTTATCGAACACTTGTTGTGTGAAAAACAAAGTTTGGAATTTTATATGGTGTTTGTTGTTCTAAGAAATCCAATCACAACAAAATGATTAATGATAAATACAACAAACACAAGATTCAAAATATAATCAAAATTATGATCTAACATATGTTGATCCGGTGATCAAAGCAATCGATAATTTGCGAGTCAAAAAATAAAAGAAATAGGGATAGAGAGAGAATACACAAGGATTTGTTTAGGCAGTTCCCAATCGACCTTGTTATGGGTACGCCTGCCCTCAATTCGAATTCGAATTGAGATATTAATATAATAAATCTTACTTTGCTAATGTATCAATACAATAGATGAGAAATCAAATCCCACAAACCCTAAGTTTGTTCTTGACTCTAGCACCTCCAAAAACCTTGATCAAAGATTGATCAAGTCACCAACAATGCCGCTTCAACTCACCTGTTGTTACTACTTCCTTGCACGGACTCCTTGTCTCAAGGCTTTCACCCGAATAAATTAATCTCAAGCGCACACTTGTTGAACCCAAGATTTGTCAACACGATCCACCATTTCACGCTACTCTCTTGCCGACACACCTAGTCTCAAGGCTTTCCCTTCATCGGATCTGAATTGTACAATCTTGTCCAAAACCTTCAAACCCTAAGATCTTGAAGAAAAACCCATATCGGTTTTCTTATTTGAATCCCTCAAAGATCACAACCCAATATTCTCGGTACAACAAACCCAATTGGATGTTATCAATCCTAATCTAGATGACACCCAATCAAAAAATGATTATGTGTAATTTGATTATGTGTATATATAAATTGAATTGAAGATGATAAGATGCTTTGAAATTTTGGATTCATGTAGGTTTTACTCACTCTAGAAACCTTACTAGAGAATGATGCATGTATGGAGTATTTATATGCATAAGGGATTTAGGGTAAAAGGAAATGTAAAAGGAATGAAAACAAATGCAATTTTTCAAAAAATTTCATCAATAGGTTGACCTATACGAATCATATGTCAACCTATTTAAGTCATGTGTCGACCTGTAAGGTTATGTGCTGCCCATAGGTCGACCTGAAGACTCGACACATGAGACAAAAGGCACATGATTTAATATTGTAGGGCATGTATAAACCTATACCATCTATGTGTCGACCTGAAGCTTTAAAAATTCATCTATAGGTCGACCTGTAGTCATATGTGTCGACCTATAATGAGGATTTTTTACTTTAAACAAGTTTCTCATGCACAACACATTATTTTGATGCACAAATGTTTTCTAGATCATTTCCAACAAAGTTGACATGTTTCCTAATGCAAGAACGCTAAAATTCATAACTAGATTGGATGATATCGTCAAATGTACATAAACGTTACTTCCTAGTTTTGACATCATGTAAAACATCTAAACAGAAGAATGCACTCACATACTCCCCATTTTTAATGATGACAAAACTTGAGACACTGAATTCTTATTCATGGAAAGCTCCCCCTGAATGTGTGCATCATACTTTCTCCCTCTTTGACAACATCAAAAAGAGACCAAACACACAATTAGAAGAATCACATATACATAGTAAAGAATACAAAGGCAATTTGCAAAGACAAGAAATGTGCTCACATGTATATAACATATATGATAACACACAAACTAAATAAACAACATAAATATAACAACAACCATAAGTACTTACTACAACAACCATTGTCTAAATCCAAATAGTTAAAGAGCCATTGTTAATACATAAACCAAGAGCCAAACAAACCATAATCTAAAAGGCACATGCATAAAGACACTAAACATGAATTAACAAAATACATAAAGACATAAGACACCCAACATAACCGGACAAGGCCAATCTCACAATACATAATTTAAAACACCAATTTATCTTCTCTAGGCATGACAACATAACCCGTATCCGCGGATACCCATCCGAACCCGCCCTGGAGTTGACGGGGAAAACCCGCTTTGACTGGGTTTGAATTTTCCCTGATTATAAAATATGGGGATGGATTGGGTAATGAGGACACTATTACCCACCCCGAACCCGACCCGTTTATTTCATTATGTACATTATTATTATTTTTGATAATTTAGAATATTAAATATGTGGTAAATATTTTGATATTTTAATTTTAATTTATTATTTAAAATATTTGAAATATATGTATGCAATTTTTTTAGATTGTTTTATTTTATTATTTATAATGTAATTTTATTTTGGAAAATATAAATATTTCTATTAAAAAATTTGATTTCACTAAATGAATGGTGGCGCGGCGGGGATACCCGAACCCGTTTGGGTTTTGATTCTCCATCCCCGTTTGGGTTTGGGGCGGGGAACAAAGATTATTTGGGGATTCAAGTTTGGGTTTGGGGGAGGTAAAAATCGTCCCCGATCCGTCCCGTTGCCATACCTAATCTTCTCTCATATCCTTTTGGTGCACCCCTTTGCCAACCCTGCCTTCATTACGATATTGAGAATCTATCAGCTCACATATCCCCTATAGAAACACTCATACCGATGAGAGTCATCTTCATGTGCAGAAATAATGTGATTAATATTAGCCAAAATAACTTTATGATTTACATTCATGTCAGTACGTAAGGACACCAATGCCTTAGTCACGTATGAAGCAAAGACCTCAAAGTTGGAATCTTTAGTAGACATGTGATGCTGCATCAGGAGGAAATGATCCATTTATGCACTTTAAAATGACTCTCTCCACTTGCACTCCTCATCATATCTCTCATCTTGTTTCAGCTGCATATCCTGAAGCATAGTCACAATAGAGGCAATATCAGGATAATTAGTACCAAAGCCTGCACCATGATCATCACCACTAGGAGCATCATGCATTACATCACCTCCTTTCATAAAATCATGATGAACCCCCACAGGTTGCTCATCATTCATGGGAGCTTAAGCCGTGTCATCACCACAATCAATAAGATCATCAAAGTTGTACACATTCTTGCCATGCTTACTTAAGCGTAGATAGTACACATGATGATTTACATCCCAAAAGTAGTTCATGTTAACTGGTGTGTAGTGAGAGAATTATTGATAAGAACCATGAGATTTGTAGGTGATATTCGAAAAAACCGTGTCAAAGTAGTTTAGAATCTTAGCAATCATAGAGGGGTAGCAGAAATAAATGCCATTGTTGCATTTCTTGATAGAGAACATACGAGATACAAAACAGTGAGGCCAATTGATTTTGACCTTGTGCAACAAAATGTATACCAAATGAATCTCAACATAGTCCATTTTGGAAAACCCGCCATTCTTTGGTCGCAAGATATGAGACACCACCCATAACAGAATTCTTGGCACCATCTTCAAATGAGCGATGGTAATGGGATCACAACAGTCCTCGCCACGAGGAGCCTTGAGTATCTCATTTAAATGAACATTCTAATTAAATTATATGTGAGTGTAAACATCTGTTACCAACAGATTAACCTCGTCATCCTCATCAACATCACCCACAGTGATTCCAAACATAGTTTTCCATAAATCATTAGTAAACTGATAAAAGTCGTTACCAATCGAAAACTTGAAGCAAGAACCTTGTTCGTCATGTAGACCTGAGTATAATACATGAATAAGATCCTCATTGTAATCCTAAGGAATTTATAGGAAATAGTCAATCTGTTGATGCTCAACAAGCTTAACAACATCAGGTATATCCAAACAGCCAACCGTAATCTGCTTCCACATAAATTGTTTCACCACAAGACGATTTTGATGCTTTAACTCAAAATCCTTGACATAATTCTTGGAAACAAAAGTGAATGTATTTTTAGCAGCAGTGATAGAAGTAGTAACCTTGCTTTTACCCTTTGCATCACTCTTGGACTTAAAAATCTTTGAAGCCATAAAGAAAATTGAAGCAGAGGTATGCACACCAGGTGTTTGATGAAAAGTTTGAATGAACAATGAATGATAATGAAATATTTTTGAATACTTTCACCCCAAGCAGGACACACAGTCTGAACAACACACACTAATGAGAAAATAATCCAAAAACAAGTGAAAATCTGAAGTTTTTGACACTTAGGGTGAAAAGAAGGTTTTTGAAAGAGAAAGAGGAGAAATAAGATGAATGAAGGAGATTTGATGAAAATGTGAAGGAATATGAAATAGGTTAAGAGAGACAAACAAGATTCGATGAAAATGAATGAATTTTATGAGATGAGATGAAATTTGAAAACTTGAGAGACTTTAGTGCATGAATGTGAAATGATTTTTTTTGACCAAAAGGATGGAATATGAGTTGACCTCTGAGTTAATGTGTTGACCTATTAAGGTTATGTGTCGGAACATACTGAAACATTTAATGAATAATAGAAAAATTAATTCCATAGGTCGACCTATCCACGGATGTGTCAACACATCCTAAAACATTTTTGACGAGTACAAACAAAATCAGATTATGTGTCGACCTATACAATCATGTTTCGATGCATTATGGACAAAACTTGACAAAACTTGACAAAACTTACATTTATGACTTATGAAATGATTTTTTATGACTCATAATGAATTACACATGACTAATGAATAAGATATTATGCATGTGCAATGATTTAATGGTTTGAAAGCAATTAACATGCAAACACAAGAGTAAGCATGAGTTGGCAAAGGATATATATCACATATGACAGCATTTAGTATGAAGTCACTATAAAAATATGAAATGAAACACACAATGGTTTCATTGAGATTTTTGGAAGTGAACAAACATTACACACATCACACACATACTACAACATATACCTTTGAAAAATAAACAGATAAAAATATTCACTTATGAAATAAGAAAAAGGATTGAAACGATATAACCTCATCGTACGAAAGACGGAGGATGCACAAGCATTCCACAAGAAACTTTCAAAAGAAAGTTGAAATGAATGCAACAAGTGCCATAAATACAAGCAAAACAAAAACGCTCTTACCATTTTTCTCTTTGTATAAGTATTTGAGAGTGTTATTAATAATGTACCGACAAGTCTCATTGACTTAATGATCATCCTAATACTTGGACTTTAAACATTTTTCAATTATGATAATCATCTTGCTCCTCCTCACGTTTTCTCATCTTAGATTGATTAATCCCTAATTTGATGAACTTGAGTATGTCTTGTCGAAGATAAACTACACCATTAAGAACAATACCTTTTCCGACACTTCTTGGATATAAAACATTAGTAATAATCAATACACTTTTACCAATTAAAAAGAAAACTAAACATTAACCTCTTTATTAACACATTCTATCTTCCTTGTCACCAAGTCAAGAAATTGAGAAATGTTACAAATATTATGTCTTGAGCTTCCACAAAAAAGATCCCACACTCTCTTCATAGTGTCAAGACATTTATCCTGCAAGATTACCGACTAGTGCTAGGTACCCAATCTTCATTGGATTCTTGATGATTAGAGAAAATTTGGTTGCACTTAGGCAACCATTGATAAGTGCCTTTGGGGATCAAGAGTCTCATAAAATTACACTTTGCAATGGTATGACCCTTCATGCAACAATAATGGCAATAAACATTGTGAGAAGATGCTCTTTTTCTATTTGAACTCTTTTCAACATAACTATACATTCTATAAGAATTATGAGAAGGCATATCATATTTTGAAGTGTCAATAGCAAAAGTGAGATTGGGTTGCAAAGTCTTGTTCAACTTGGCATTAAGATCTTTTGACTCTTTTTGCCAAATATGACAAGTCTCACACCTAAACCAAGAGGTACTATTATAATTACAATTATCTTTTAAAATGCCTATCATAGATTTCCTTTGAGCTTCCATATTCTTTTCATTTTTTTAACATTCTAGCTTGCAAGTGAGAGAAAATTCTTTTATTTGAAGCAAGCTTTTTGAAGGCTTATATGACTTGTCTTTGTAGATTTTCAAAATATTCTTGCAATTTAGAATAAGATAAGTCATGAGTAGATTTAGGCTTAAAGTGACTTACATTATTTTTCTTTCCTTTGTTGGCCATATAACACATCTTTGCTGATTCGTCGCTTGAACTAGAACTTTCTCCACTTGAAGAACCACTTTCACTTTCCCAAGCAACATAAGACCTTCTAGGCTTATTTGATCATTTGTGATGAATTTTTTCACTTTATTTCACTATTTTAGGACACTCAGGCTTAATGTGACCTTCTTTGTCACAATGGTAGCATGTGCTTCTACCCTTACTTTTCTTCTTCTCATCATCCTTTGAGGAATTTGACAATCTCCTGGATTTGCCATGATCCTTTTTCTCGGAGTGCTTATTCGCTTGTTCCCATATATATCTATTGTACCTTTTGATGAACAACCCCATGTCTTCTTCATCGGAGTCTTCGTCATCTTTAGTTTCACAATCACTAAGCTCATTATTTGAGAACTTTAAACTAGAAGAATTTAGAGCAATGGACTTCTTCTCTTCCACCTTGTCTTTACCTTTCTCTTTCTTCATCTTCCTTTCATATTCTTTTTCATGTTTTTCCAAGAAAGTGAGTTCTTGCTCATGTTCTTCCAATTTACCAAACAAAGTAGTAAGATAAAGTGCTTTAAGATTATTCGCTTCTTTGACAGTGGTGACCTTGGGTTGCTACTCCCTGTTAAGACATCTTAAAACCTTGTTAGTAGCAATAACAATGGAGATAGGATTACCTAGAGCATTCAATCTATTAATAAGACGTGTGAATCTCTTTTGCATGTCGACAATGGTTTCACCATGCTTCATACGAAAGAGTTCAAACTCTTGGTTCAAAGTATTGATCCTAGCTTGTTTGACTTCATTAGTTCCCTCACGAGCAACTTCTAATGCATCCCACATAGCATTGGAGGTTTCACAATGAGAGACACAATAATACTCATCAAAATCGAATGTGGATATGAGAATATTTTGTGCTTTCCAATCACATGACCACAACTTTTTATCATTATCATTCCATTGATTTTCCGGTTTTTGTACAATGACACATTCACCATTGGTCATTGTAATTTGATTAGGGTCATTGGCAATGACGTCCCATACACCATCATCAACGGAGTTGATATGGATACGCATACAAGCTTTCCAATAACCATAATTTTTGTTGGTGAAAATGGGTGTTATATTATATGCCCATTTAGGTTCAATAGCCATTATCTAATAACCAAATCTTAAGACCGGAAACAATTAGAGCTCGTGATACCACTTTATAGACAATAGGCCTAAATCTAGAGGGGGGAGGGGGTGAATAGATGCCGAATTAAAAAATTATTTGAAACTTTGATTTAGAAAATTTTATAGCGCAAAAGCAAGTTTCAAATATTTCCCAGGTCCAAAATCTTCTAACCAAACCTTCTATTGAAAAGCTTGGATATGCGTAATAGTACCAATAGAATGATAATAATCCACAAGTCAATCAACAACTATTAAGCACAACTAATTGAATACTCTACAATAGTAAAAGTCTATCTCCAATGATATTTACAAACAAAAAACTAAGTCAAGCAATTTGTCGAACACTTGGTGTGCGGAAAAAAGAGTTTGAAATTTTATATGGTGTTTGTTGTTCTAAGAAATGCAACCACAACCGAATGGTTAAGGATGAATACAACAAACACAAGATTCAAAATGTAATCAAAATTATGATTTAAAATATGTTGATCCAGTGATCAAAGCAATCAATAATTTGTGAGTCGAAAATATATATATATATAATATATATATTATATATATATATATATATATATATAATATGTTATATATATATATATATATATATATATATATATATATATATATATATAATATATATATATATATATGTATATATATATATATATGTCTATATATATAATATATATATATATATAATGTATATATATATATATACATATATATATATATATACATATATATATATATATATATATATATACATATATATATATATCAATATATATATATATACATATAATCTATATATATATATATATATATATATATATATATATATATATTATATATAGATATATATATATATATAGAAGAGAGAGAGAGAGAGGAGAGAGAGAAGAGAGAGAGAGAGAGAGCGAGAGAGAGAGAGAGAGAGAGAGAAGAGAGAGAAGAGAGAGAGAGAGAGAGAGAGAGAGAGAGAGAGAGAGAGAGAGAGCGAGAGAGAGAGAGAAGAGAGAGAGAGAGAGAGAGAGAGAGAGAGAGAGAGAGTATGCAAGGATTTGTTTAGGCAGTTCCCCAATCGACCTCGATTTGGGTACATATGCCCTAAATTCGAATTCAAATTGAGATATTCATATAATAAATCTTGCTCTGCAAATGTATCAATACAAGAGATGAGAAATCAAATTCCATAAACCCTAAGTTCTTCTTGACTCTAGCACCTCCAAAAACCTTGATCAAGTCACCAATAATGCCGCTTCAATTCACTTGTTGTTGTTACTTCCTTGCACGACCTCCTTGTCTCAAGGCTTTCACCCGACTGAATTAATCCCAAACGCACACTTGTTGAACCTAAAATTTGTTAACACAATCCACCGTTTCATGCTAGTCCCTTGCCGACACACCTTGTCTCAAGGCTTTCACTCGATCAAATCCGAATTGTACAATCTTGTCCAAAACCTTCAAACCCTAAAGATCTTGAAGAAAAACCCTACATCGATTTTCTTATTTGAATCCATCAAAGATCACAACCCAATATTCTCGGTATAACAAACCTAATTGGAAGTTATCACTCCTAATCTAGATGACACCCAATCGAAAAAGGATTATGTGTAGTTTGATTATGTGCATGAATAAATTGAGTTGAAGATGATGAGATGCTTTGAAATCCTGGATTCATGTAGGTTTTACTCACTTAAGAAACTTTACTAGAGAATGATGCATGTATGGAGTATTTATATGAATGGGTGATTTAGGGCAAAAGGAAATGAAAAAGGAATGAAAACAAATGCAATTTTTCAAAAAATTTAACCAATAGGTCGACCTATACGAATCATGTGTCGACCTGTTAGAAGCATGTGTCTACCTGTAAGGTTATGTGCTGCCCATAGGTTGACCTGAAGACTCGATACATGAGACAGAATCTACAAGCTTTAATACTGAAGTGTACGTGTCGACCTATACCATCTATGTGTCGACCTGAAGCTTTAAGAATTCATCTATAGGTCGACCTATAGTCATACGTGTCGACCTACAATGAGGATTTTTCACATTAAACAAGTTTCTCATGTATAACATATTATCTTGATGCACAAATGTTTTCTAGACCATTTCCAACAAAGTTGCCATGTTTCCTAATGGAAGAATGTTAAAATGCACAGCTAGATTGGATGATATCGTCCAATATATATATATATATATATATATATATATATATATATATATATATATATATATATATATATATATATATATATATATAAATGTTCACTACGCCAAATAAGGGAAAAGAGGGCGCTTTTTTTGGCCTATAACAGCGCTTTAAAGCGCCCTCTAATCTGGCGCTGGCATAGGTAAAGACAGCGCTTTTTTTCCTGGTGAAAGCGCTCTCTAAAGTGGCTCTTTAAGCCCTTTAAGGGCCACTTTAGAGGGCGCTTTTTACTGGAAAGCGCCCTCTAAAATGGAAACTTTTAAGGGTTTAGAGGGCGCTTTTACTGGAAAGCGCCCTCTAAAGTGGAAATTTAAAGGGTTTAGAGGGCGCTTATTTTGGAAAGCACCCTCTAAAGTGGGTGGTTATTTATTTTTTTTTTTAAAAAGCGCTATATTTATTTATTTATTTTAGACAACCTGTATATTGAAGCAGTACACCTAAAACTGTATAATTTGAAGCCCTTTTTCACACATTGCATTCAACAAGCCTTATATACAACAATCCATACATATACAACAATCCACTGATATATAATCGTTTAACTTCTAAAGATTCTAAATATACAACCAATTCATAACTTAAAAAGAAATAAAACTAAGTAGCAAAAGCATCTCTGAGATGTATTTTTTTTTGCTAGCCGCAGTCTTCTTAGCAACAACCTCTTTTTGTTCAATATCAATAGCATGAACCTAAAATATCATAAAATTAGTTAGGTGAATTATAAGATCAAGAATTAACATTTTCTATGCATAAATATCATATAATTATGTTTATACCTTTTTTTTTTGATGCAACTGACTCGATTTGCTGTAATAAAAGCCATTTTACCTGTAATAAAGAAAACAATTAAAATCATTTGACCTGTACCTTTTTCACTAAGTTCTCTTTCTTTTCTTGGTTGGAATATGTTCTACATGTCTCTTAACAACACGGACGGTTGGATTGATCCAAATACCCTCATTATGATCATTTCTAATATATGAATCATTTGATATAATATTCTCATCTTGATCATTTCTGGTAAACGATTCAATCTCAACATCAATATCACCTTGATCTCCAGTGTTTTCATCAATTACTTTGTTGGAAAAAAGAACTATAGACCATTTCGTACTTTTCGGATCATTGACATAGAACACTTGTCTAGCTTGAGAGGCTAGAATAAAAGACTCATCTTTGTATCCCACCCTATTAAGATCCACTTGCAAAAATCCTGACTTATCCATTCGAATGCCGTTATTATTTTCAACCCACTTACAACCAAATATAGCTGTCGCAACCTGAAAAATACAGTGTGCGAAAAAAAACAATCGGCGAAAGAAAAAGACAGAAGAGTCGCCACCGTGCGTTATTTATCCCAAGGGAGGGAAAGGAAACGCTCGAAGTAAACCTGAAAAAGGAAAGGACAAGACGGGGTCTCGCAACCAAATCTTGGGTTCGGGAGTCGGTTATGCGAAGGAAAGGTATTAACACCCCTACGCATCCGTAGTACTCTACGGGATCCACTTTTGTGGCTTTTTGTCTAAAGGGTGTGGGTTTGCCTAATGTACTATTTACTAAAAGGTTAAGAGAAATGACTCGCGTGGATGTCGCATCCACTACATACGTATCTCATCTGAATATGAGAATCAGAGTCTTCGTAGCTCGGCTGACCTATGGGTTGGGGGGATGTGTGCTCGCTAAGACATCGCGTCTTATGCCTACGTATCTCATCTGGAATGAGAATCAGAGCAAGCCGTAGTTCGGCTAACTACGGGGTTATGGATTGGGTTTTGGACGAACGACGTCACTACGCAATCTACCGGATGCTCGACCTTTGGAGACTTACTCGCCTGTAGTAGAAGGAGTAAACGTGTTGCTTTGGGTTTTAGGGTTTGGGATGCTCGAGGGCAAACGGGCAGTCCTTGACGAAGGAACCGCGCTACATGTGGGGATACGAATACAAAACACAAAACATGTATCTCAAAATAAAATGCCACCAAGGGGCTCAAACATTGCCTCCTATCGAGGTCTTCCAGCTAAGAAAGTGATAAAGTATGAGAAAGGGAAAAAATTACCACACGGATAAAGATCCGAAGCTATAGCAGTTAAAGGGGCAAGAAACCCTGAAATGTCTCCAGCTGGACCGTCAAAGGAAATCAGTCAACACGAATAATCAGAATAAAACTCTAGGGGGTATCCCACAAATAAAGTGGGAAACCACGCGAGTGTCTCTGCGAAAGCCATGTGAGCCCTCACAAAACTCGACAAAGGGTTAGAGCAGCAGGATGAAATCAAGAGAAAACAATGCCATGGAAACACAAAGACAGGTTAGAGAAACAAAATAGGGTAACCCAGAGTTGCCCATAAATCAAAATGTAACCACATGAATAATTCCATCAAAATTCACAAAAGGCTCACAAAAAAGGTATCAAATTCACCCATAATATCTCATACATTTAGAGCATTCAAATTAAAGGCATAAAGATGATGGATATAGGGCAAACCTGATTGGAGAGCTTGATTGAAATTGAGTTGCACCCGTGAGGTTTACAAGTTGATTTCCCTTCAGGGTTTGGAGGCTGCTCTGAACTCTGTTAGTTCTTCTCTCACTATCTTTTTCCTCGGGGTTTTGTTCCAGGAAACCTCAGAGTGTTTTGTTTCTCCTCAAAATCCCCATTTGTTCTGTCTTCTTTCTCTCACTATCTTTTTCCAGTGAATCTCCCAGTGTAACTCCAAGTGTAACTCCTCTACTGAAACTTCAGTATTTATAGACTGATTTTCGTGGGTAGTGGGCTCAAATGAGGGAGACCCAAGTCCAAAATAATTTGTTATATTTTATTTATTTATTTTATTTATTTATTTATTTAATTAATTAATTAATTAATTAATTTTTTCTTTTCTTTTCTTTTTTTTTTAATTTTTTTTTTTAGGAAAAATGAAGGGTAAATTTTGGGGTATTACAGCTGCCCCTATTCAATCAACTGGAGACCCGGAAAGAAGATGGCAGCTGCTTTCGTGCTTTCGAGGTATCAAGGGATTGAATATAATAAAAGCCCAAAAATTTGCACTGAAGTGAAGTGAAGTAACAATGTCTGTCAGAATCGGCAAAGAGGTGGTCTTGAAAGAAGAATCCGTCTGGTACGGTGAGAGTCAGTCTGAATATCGAAAAAGAATGTTAAACTGGATACCAAAATAAATGGTAACACAGAAATAACCATGGCCTGAATGCCGCTCATCAGTCTGAATACTGGAAAGGATTTCGATCTGAACATCGGAAAATTGGCCTGAATGCCACAAGTCGCATCGACCTGAATGTCGGAAACTTCTTCAATCTTAACATCAGAAAGACTTGGCCTGAATGCCACTTCGATCTGAATATCGGGAAAACCGGCCTGAATGCCACTTCGATCTGAATATCGGAACACTGGCTTGAATGCCACAAGTTGCATCGACCTGAACATCGGAAACTTCTTCGATCTGAATATCGGAAAATTGGCCTGAATGCCACTTCAGTCTGGATACCGGAAAACTGGCCTGAATGCCACTTCGGTCTGGATACCGGAAAACTGGCCTGAATGCCACTTCGGTCTGGATACCGGAAAACTGGCCTGAATGCCACAAGTTGCATCGACTTGAACGTCGGAAACTTCTTCGATCTGAATATCGGAAAATTGGCCTGAATGCCACTTCGGTCTGGATACCGGAAAACTGGCCTGAATGCCACTTCGGTCTGGATACCGGAAAACTGGCCTGAATGCCACTTCGGTCTGGATACCGGAAAACTGGCCTGAATGCCACTTCGGTCTGGATACCGGAAAACTTCATGCCTGTCAGCATTGGCAGAAATAGGGAATGATAACAGAGGCGGCGCATGGGCCAATGACACTTGCTGGGGATAACAAAGGTAAGTCATGAACAATCTTCAGTCTGAGTACTGGAAACAACTTCTAGCTTATCACTTGGGATACCGAGAATGTTTTATGCTTACATGCATATGTTTGAATTTTTCAATGGCGTAATGCTCCATGAAAATGGAAATGCTACGCGATTTGGAAGGATGCAATGCAATATGATTCTACATGCAGGGATGCGAAATGCTGGGTAGAATGCCAAGCTGAGGCAAAGGGATCTACTGGGGAAATGATCACCATCTTCTGGACCCTGGCAAGGCTGTTGGAGATGCACAGCGCAAAGAATCTCTGTGGGGAGATGACTAGCCATACCGAGACTCTGATCGGGGAAAGAATGGCATTGGAAGCCTGCTGCTGAGGAGAGCTACAATGATTCTGGCAACCACGGTTTGCGAGAGATGACTCAGCAGGGGGAGCAAACACTGATACGGTACCGAGGTTCTGCTTCAAGGAAAGAAACCATGGATCTGGCATTGGGATTATCGATCTGGCATCGAACTCTAAGGAGCAGCCACTTCTGCTGGGAAGATACAGTCTGACACTGTCAACTCCGCTGGGGATATATAGTCTGACACTATCAACTCTACTGGGGATTGTATGTCCTGAAACAACCGCTTGGGGAAGTACGGTGGTGAGAACCTGCTAGGGATTGAAGAATCCAACGCTCTGATCAGCTCTGCAGGGATAAGACACCGAATTTGTCTGTTGGTGACTTCACTGGGGAAGATATTCACGATCATCTGCAGGGAATTTTAAGGAAATGCCCCGAGGGTATCTGTTCTGAATAGACGATCCAAAGCACTTAAAATTTACAGCAATTTTAAATGTTTATTAAGCATGTACCTGTAAAGCCCTTATGTGTCATGATGCAATGTTTATCAAAAATTCGGACGTCATTTTTGCAAACAAAACAGTAAAATGAAAATGAAAACAGAGATATACTGAATAACATGATTTTATTGATTGAATGGCCTCTGAATAGGCATTTACATTAGGAAGCAATCCCTGGAAAGAGGTAATCGCACAAAAGATAAAAACAAAAATTAATCTAATGGCAATGTGAAATGGATTTCTATTGGGTTCCAATTCTGCTATGACTTGCCCATCTTCAAGATCCTCCAGATGATCAGCCTTCTGAGAAGGTGATTGGACTGTTTCCTATCCTTCAAAAATTTCCAGTCATTGGCACGAGATGAGATTCAGAACTACTCAGAACGCAGTCATTCGCTTAATCCCTAACTTTTGCCTGGATCGCCCTTTTCGGGTTTTCAATCCACCGGGATACCCATTTTTGCCTAAGTTGCCTTTTCAGGTTTTCAATTTACCGGGTGTACGATCTTTTCATTCTTAATCCCTAATTTTTGCCCGAACCTTTTCATTTTCTTGGTTCGCCGGGATGCCCATTTTTTGCCTGGACTATTCTTTTTACTGTCCAGTGGGTCTATTTTATACGAAGTATTTTTTAACTGCGTCTGAGTTCACAAGGGAAGTGAAGTTTTCACCATCCATAGTTGCAAGCATTAAAGCCCCACCATCAAAAACCTTGGTGACAATATACGGTCCATCATAGTTAGGAGTCCACTTGCCCCTGTGATCTGTCTGAGGAGGAAGGATCCTTTTCAACACTAAATCTCCGACTTGGAAACAACGAGGATGCACTTTCTGATCAAAGGCTCTCTTCATCCGACTCTGATACAACTGCCCATGACAAATGGCTGTCATTCGCTTCTCTTCGATAAGACTCAACTCATTGAACCTTGTCCGAATCCATTCAGCTTCGTCTAGCTTGACATCCAACAAGACTCTTAGGGAAGGAATCTCCACTTCAACAGGTAGGACTGCTTCCATACCATACACAAGGGAGTAAGGGGTTGCCCCGGTCGATGTACGTACTGAAGTGCGGTACCCATGCAAGGCGAAAGGTAGCATCTCATGCCAATCTCTGTACGTGACGACCATCTTCTGCACAATCTTCTTTATGTTCTTATTTGCCGCCTCAACAGCGCCGTTCATCTTAGGGCGGTAAGGGGAAGAATTATGATGCTGAATGTTGAAGTTCTGACACAACTCCTTCATCATTTTGTTGTTGAGATTAGAACCATTATCAGTAATGATTCTTTCGGGAATCCCATAGCGACAAATGATTTCTTTCTTGATGAAACGGGCAACCACATGTCTGGTGACATTCGCGAACGACGCTGCCTCGACCCACTTGGTGAAATAGTCGATGGCAACAAGGATGAAGCGATGCCCATTGGAAGCAGTCGGCTCAATCTTTCCAATCATGTCAATGCCCCACATGGCAAACAGCCACGGCGAAGACATCACATTCAGAGGATTCGGCGGTACATGCACCTTATCAGCATAAATCTGGCATTTATGACACTTCCGAGCATACTTGAAACAATCTGATTCCATGGTCATCCAATAATAACCCGCTCTCAACAATTTCTTAGCCATTGCATGTCCACCGGCATGAGTACCGAAGGAACCTTCATGAACTTCCTGCATTAACATGTCCGCCTCGTGTCTGTCCACGCATCTGAGCAAAACCATGTCGAAGTTCCTCTTATACAGCACATCGTCTTTGTTCAAGAAGAAACTGCCTGCCAATCTTCTCAAAGTCTTTCTGTCATTGTTGGATGCCCCTGCAGGATACTCTTGATTCTTCAGAAAGCACTTGATATCGTGATACCAGGGCTTGTCATCGACTACCAGTTCAGCAGCAAACACATACGCGACCCTGTCAAGGCGCATAACATCGATCCTGGGAGCATGGTTCCAACGAATTACCTTGATCATGGAGGATAGAGTAGCAAGTGCGTCTGCCATCTGGTTCTCATCACGAGGTATATGATACAATTTTACTGTTGTGAAGAAAGTCAACAGTCTTCTCGTGTAATCTCTGTAGGGGACCAGAGTGGGTTGGAGAGTATTCCAATCACCATTCACTTGATTGATCACCAGAGCTGAATCTCCGAAGATGTCCAAAGTCTTGATTCTCAAATCAATGGCTTGCTCAATACCCAAGATACAGGCCTCGTACTCAGCTTCATTATTTATGCACTCAAAAGTCAAACGAGCGGTGAAAGGTATGTGGGCACCTTTCGGAGTTGTAATGACAGCACCAATTCCACTTCCTCTAGCGTTGACAGCCCCATCAAACAACAAAGTCCACTTTTCGTTTGGATCAGGTCCCTCCTCAACAACTGGCTCTTCACAGTCTTTCATCTTGAGGAACATGATGTCTTCATCAGGGAATTCAAACTTCATTGGCTCATAATCATCAATCGGTTGCTCGGCAAGGTAGTCTGACAGAATACTCCCTTTGATGGCCTTCTGTGACGTATACTGGATATCATACTCTGTTAAAATCATCTGCCAACGGGCAACACGTCCGGTGAGAGCCGGCTTCTCAAAGATGTACTTCACTGGATCCATCTTAGAAATCAACAAGGTAGTATGGTTCAACATATACTGTCTCAGTCGGCGAGCAGCCCAGGCCAAAGCACAGCAAGTTTTTTCAAGCTGCGAATATTTGATTTCACAGTCGGTAAACTTTTTGCTAAGGTAGTATATGGCATGCTCTTTTCGACCAGACTCGTCATGCTGTCCCAATACACACCCCATCGAGTTCTCGGTCACTGACAGGTACATTATCAGAGGTCTCCCAGGAACTGGAGGTATAAGGATCGGAGGTTTCTGTAGATACTCTTTTATCTTCTCGAAAGCCCTTTGACAATCTTCATTCCACCTGATAGCCTGATCTTTCCTCAGCAATTTGAAAATTGGCTCACACGTGGTTGTTAGGTGAGAGATGAACCTTGCAATGTAGTTCAACCTCCCTAAGAAACTACGTACTTGCTTCTCTGTTCTTGGCTCTGGCATTTCCTATATCGCTTTTACTTTGTCGGGATCCACCTCAATCCCTTTTCCGCTAACAATAAAACCCAGCAATTTTCCCGATCTCACCCCGAAAGTGCACTTGTTCGGATTAAGTCTCAGTTTGAATTTCCTCAAACGCTCAAACAGTTTCTGCAAATTCACCAAATGTTCTTCTTCTGTCTGAGATTTGGCAATCATATCATCCACATAAACCTCGATTTCATGATGAATCATATCATGGAACAGAGTTACCATAGCTCATTGATATGTTGCTCTGGCATTTTTCAGACCAAACGGCATCACCTTGTAGCAGAAGGTGCCCCATGGGGTTATGAAAGTTGTCTTTTCCATGTCTTCTGGTGCCATCTTGATTTGGTTATAGCCAGAAAAGCCATCCATGAAGGAGAATACCGAGAACTGAGCTGTATTATCCACCAAAACGTCGATGTGAGGTAATGGGAAATCATCTTTAGGGCTAGCTCTGTTCAGATCCCGGTAGTCGACACACATCCGTACCTTTCCATCCTTCTTAGGTACTGGGACGATGTTTGCAACCCATGGCGGATAATTGGTGACTGCTAGAAACCCTGCATCCAACTGCTTTTGTACTTCTTCCTTTATCTTGACAGCCATCTCTGGTCTTGTTCTTCTGAGCTTCTGCTTGACCGGAGGACAACCTTCTTTGAGAGGCAAGCGGTGTACCACGATGTCTGTGTCCAGCCCAGGCATGTCCTGATAAGACCAGGCGAAGATGTCAACGTATTCTTGCAACAATTCAATCAGCCCTTTCTTCACATTATCTTCCAAAGCAGCCCCTATCTTGATTTCTCTCTTGGCGTCCTCGGTGCCGAGATTAATCACTTCAACAGACTCTTGATGCGGTTGAATGACCCTTTCTTCCTGTTTTAATAACCTGGTAAGTTCTTCAGGGAGTTCACAATCTTCATCACCCTCTTCTTCAGCTTGAAAGATTGGATTTTCAAAGTCGAAGCGAGCCATAGCAGAACCGTTATCAATAGGATCCGGTGATGTGCATCTGCATGAGTGATGGTATGTGCTTATGAGTGTGAAAAAAAAGTGGAAACTAAACAAAACATTGCCATTTTTTTTATTTTGAAAAACTGCAAAAATAGAAAGACAGGGAACGAAATATTTGAATGCAAAAATACGTCCTTTATTTATGATAAAAATGCAAGTGTCACATAGATGGGCCCTACAATGAGTCATTACGCCCTGGGCGGAACGTAAGACTTGGATATGCATGAATAAACAAAGAAAATTACTCTTCAAGAATAGTGACTTGGATAATCTCCTCAGAAGACCAATTGTTGATGACTTCACCCGGGATCCTCGGACGCACCCAGTTGTCAATGTCACAATCACTATCCCCATCTTCTTCGTTGACTGCAGAGACTTGGCTGGGAATCACAAAATTAACAGGAACAACATCTGCGAATTCATCAGTAGCATCTTCAAACACTTCTTCCTCAACCTCTTCCACAAACTCTTGGACAGACAAATCCTCAACCTGGAGGATACCTTTGTCGAGCAAGGCCTGAATACCCTGCTGTAGTTTCAAACAACCTCCACTCTGAGTGGCACAATCCAAACAACCCTTCCCACAACTGGGGAAGACATCGACCTTCAGCAAGCATCCTTTGATATCCAACAATGGAGTCTTCAACTTCAACACATCCTTAATGGACTTGGCTTCTCCCTCTACCAAATTAACGTTCGCACCACCATGTTGGGGCATGGGATTGTTGACGACATTCGGAGCTGGTGCAAGGTCGATGGCCTTTGAATCTATGAGGTCCTGAACTACGTGCTTAAAAGCTTTGCAGTTCTCAATGTCATGGCCAGGTGCCCAGAGTGGAAGCTACACCTAGCGTTGGCGTCGTAACCCACCGGAAGTCTACCAACAGGAGGAGCCAGAGTGCGCAATTGCACAAGTTGTAGTTGTTGAAGACTAGAAAGCAACTGGGCGTACGACATTGGAAGGGTGTCGAAACGCCGGTCCATCATCCTTTGCCTCTGTTGATAAGCGGGTCTGTTACCCGGTTGTTGCTGCTGTTGATACTGAGCTGGTTGACGTTGTGATTGTTGTTGTTGTAGTGGCGCTGCAGCTGGAATGGTCACAGCCGCAACATACGGTTGCTGATGATAATTCTGAAAATTATTCCTCCGGTTATCCCTGTTATGATAAGAAGATATGGCATTCGCATCCCCTTCTCTCCTCTTCTGTCCCTGAATGAACGGCTTCTTCACCCCTGATGAGGATCCACCTCCACTCTGGATCTTGTATGTCTTTAGGTAATTCTCCACCCTTTCTCCAGTAGAGACCACATCAGCAAAGTTGGAAGCATTGCAACCTACCAGACGCTCCAAGTAAGGTTCAGGCAGCGTATTCATGAACATGTTGGCCATTTCCTTTTCCAACATAGGAGGCTGAACACGGGAAGCTGTATCCCTCCAGCGTTGAGCGTATTCCCTGAAGCACTCATTGCTTTTAAGAGACAGATTCTGAAGTTGAGTTCTGTCCGGAGCCATGTCTGCATTATACTGATACTGCTTCACGAAAGCTTCTGCCAAATCCCTCCAGCAACGGATGTGGGCTCTGTCCAGCCTCATATACCATTCCAAGGATGCCCCAGCTAGGCTATCCTGGAAGAAGTACATAAGTAGCTTCTCGTCATCAGAGTATGCAACCATTTTACGGAAATAGGCTTGCACGTGAGTTTTGGGGCAAGAGCTGCCATTGTATTTGTCAAATATCGGGACCTTGAATTTCGGTGGCACTCTCACACCTGGGACCAGCCCCAAGTCAGCAACATCTACTCCTAGAGGATTCTGTCCTTCCACTGCCTTCAACCTTTCTTCCAATCTTCTAAACATGGGGTCCATGCCAAAGTCTTCCTGAAGCAAGGGGAACTGATCATCCTGACCATCCTGAATGGGTTGTTGACCGGAGGTGACATGTAGGATTGGGATAGGCCCCGGTCCATTGGGACCATTAGCCTCTCCAGCTGGAGGATCAACCAACGTCTCCGGTTGAGTAGTAGGGGGATCCCTCTGCACCAATAATCTAAGCTCCTGCTGTCCTTGAGCCACCCCTTGAACCAAATCCATGAATTGATTCATGCGAATCTTCATCTCGGCGAGCTCTGCCTGTAGGATTTCCATTACTCTCTTGTGGTTCCTTCGGGTACCGTATCGGTGAATGCCTGAGTCAGCTATCCTGCTAGTGGGACACCAAACAAACTGAGAACACTGTGGCGGTACCTGTTATGCAAGACATGCGGATGACTATGCAAATGCAATGACATGTTTATCAATTCCAAAAGTATTCTACCCCCTTGATTCCAGTCTCACATTTGATAAACAGTGTAAGAAAAAGACTAAGCCGTTGATGAGAACCAAGAAAATTCCGACTAGAATCAAGTGGAAGATATAAACCCCACAGAAATGGATAAACATGTGTGAATGATTATGAATGCAAATGATGTGATGATGTGAATGCAATGCAGTGGCATGTCAATCAGGATTGCTGTATCTGCTTGAACATCTGTCAGGTTGCACTGTCTGGAGAGAAATTAAGAGTACACCAAACAAAGGTCATGGGATGGATCATGTTATCCTTAATATCAACCACCCATTTTGGCGGATTATGGTTTACACCTTATCAACACCCGAGTTTCATTGATATTAAGGATACCTGATTGGATCAACCATGAATCAAGGGTTTGTTGCAAGCCACGAGCATGGAGTTTAGGTTAAGAACCACCCAAAAGGAGTGTACTAAGGTTTAAACCTGCCAAACATGTTCTACAAAAGGTTCCCATAGTCATAATCCCATCTTTCGGATATTATCAGAGGAACGACTACTCGTATTCCAACAATATTCTCAAGAGAGACTCTTATGAGTGTAGTATCGCGTAACAATCGTATCAAATCTTACACTTGAACGACTTTCGCACTACGTCCTACGAATAGGCCAAGATGGGTTTGGTAAACTAAGGTCCTCGGCTTCTTAGGTCTATATTGGAACAAGTAATGTCTAACCACAACTTACTTATGTGACATTATTGATCTCAACATGACCTCCACCAAGTGAATGGGCTTGCAAGTCAACTCGCTAAGGAATACTCCACACAAGTTGACAGGACTATGCCATTCTCCTATCTTAAGTGCACTCGAGTTCGGGTATAGAACTCATCTCACAAAGATCACCAAGCAGCCATAGCCAGCCAACAGATACAACAATGATATGTACACAATGTAATAAGGTAAAGCAGGTAAATAAATAATTGTATAAAAGCATGAACACCCAATAAACAAACAAACTACAAAAGCTAGGAGGGACTCGCTTAGGGAAGATGGACCAGCAAGAGGTCAACTTCTTAAATTCCCCAGTGGAGTCGCCAGCTGTCGCAACCTGAAAAATACAGTGTGCGAAAAAAAACAACCGGCGAAAGAAAAAGACAGAAGAGTCGCCACCGTGAGTTATTTATCCCAAGGGAGGGAAAGGAAACGCTCGAAGTAAACCTGAAAAAGGAAAGGACAAGACGGGGTCTCGCAACCAAATCTTGGGTTCGGGAGTCGGTTATGCGAAGGGAAGGTATTAGCACCCCTACGCATCCGTAGTACTCTACGGGATCCACTTTTGTGGCTTTTTGTCTAAAGGGTGTGGGTTTGCCTAATGTACTATTTACTAAAAGGTTAAGAGAAATGACTCGCGTGGATGTCGCATCCATTGCATACGTATCTCATCTGAATATGAGAATCAGAGTCTTTGTAGCTCGGCTGACCTATGGGTTGGGGGGATGTGTGCTCGCTAAGACATCGCGTCTTATGCCTACGTATCTCATCTGGAATGAGAATCAGAGCAAGCCATAGTTCGGCTAACTACGGGGTTATGGATTGGGTTTTGGACGAACGACGTCACTACACAATCTACCGGATGCTCGACCTTTGGAGACTTACTCGCCTGTAGTAGAAGGAGTAAACGTGTTGCTTTGGGTTTTAGGGTTTGGGATGCTCGAGGGCAAACGGGCAGTCCTTGACGAAGGAATCGCGCTACATGTGGGGATACGAATACAAAACACAAAACATGTATCTCAAAATAAAATGCCACCAAGGGGCTCAAACATTGCCTCCTATCGAGGTCTTCCAGCTAAGAAAGCGATAAAGTATGAGAAAGGGAAAAAATTACCACACGGATAAAGATCCGAAGCTATAGCAGTTAAAGGGGCAAGAAACCCTGAAATGTCTCCAGCTGGACCGTCAAAGGAAATCAGTCAACACGAATAATCAGAATAAAACTCCAGGGGGTATCCCACAAATAAAGTGGGAAACCACGCGAGTGTCTCTGCGAAAGCCATGTGAGCCCTCACAAAACTCGACAAAGGGTTAGAGCAGCAGGATGAAATCAAGAGAAAACAATGCCATGGAAACACAAAGACAGGTTAGAGAAACAAAATAGGGTAACCCAGAGTTGCCCATAAATCAAAATGTAACCACATGAATAATTCCATCAAAATTCACAAAAGGCTCACAAAAAAGGTATCAAATTCACCCATAATACCTCATACATTTAGAGCATTCAAATTAAAGGCATAAAGATGATGGATATAGGGCAAACCTGATTGGAGAGCTTGATTGAAATTGAGTTGCACCCGTGAGGTTTACAAGTTGATTTCCCTTCAGGGTTTGGAGGCTGCTCTGAACTCTGTTAGTTCTTCTCTCACTATCTTTTTCCTCGGGGTTTTGTTCCAAGGAAACCTCAGAGTGTTTTGTTTCTCCTCAAAATCCCCCTTTGTTCTGTCTTCTTTCTCTCACTATCTTTTTCCAGTGAATCTCCCAGTGTAACTCCAAGTGTAACTCCTCTACTGAAACTTCAGTATTTATAGACTGATTTTCGTGGGTAGTGGGCTCAAATGAGGGAGACCCAAGTCCAAAATAATTTGTTATATTTTATTTATTTATTTTATTTATTTAATTAATTAATTAATTAATTTTTTTTATTTTTTTTTATTTTATTTTTTTTTTTTCATTTTTTTTTTAATTTTTTTTTTCCAGGAAAAATGAAGGGTAAATTTTGGGGTATTACAATAGGAATCTGAAACTTCTCATAATCAAACACCCAAATGCGCTCGATAACACCAAAATACGACAGATTTGCAAATTTGGGGTTTAAGTCCTTCACACTTGATATGTGCATTGCTTCAGCTACCACGGTGACACCACTATTCTGCATAATACTTTTATCATCTTGTTCTTTGGTATAAAATGTGTATCCATTAATCGCGTATGCGCTATAAGAAAAAACATGGAAACTTGGACCATATGCTAAGCATCTCAACCTTTCTGTTATTGAAGCGGGATCTGAATAATACTTTGAATAAATATGATCCTTAAACCAAGGTATAAAACATCGATTGTGCTCTCGTACTATCCAATTTTCATTTCTATTGGGATTTAAACCTCGGAGAACCTCTGATACCCCATTCTCGTACTCTCTCGACAATCGATTGGAAGACATCCATGTATTATCCATTACTAATTAGAATAAACAAAAAACAATTTCAGAAGAGAAACCAAAAATGGGATGAGACAAAACAATTTCGCTTTATTGAGTTAGTCTCTGTGCAAGGCATTCATGTCTCCAACAACAACCCAAAACCAAAATAATTTTGGTTTATTGAGTTAGTTTCTCAACATTTTCAGATATCTCTGACTTCAATAGCATGAGAATGTATGAACCATGCATTAAGCATTAGTGGTATGCACTAATTTGTAGCATAGTTATATATCATCATATAGTTTTTACAAAAGATAAACATTGACTAGAAAATATATATGTAGAATTGTATAATGGTCTAACTGAAAGCTAACAGAAGAATAGTCGACTCTAATTTACTCTATCAAATAACATCCATACCTAAACTTCTTAAGTTACTAGCTACGCTATGTATGCTAGAATAACTACACTCATAAGCTGCATAGTGTACCTTTGATTGGTAGAAGGTGTTTTAGATATTGCTGCCTCCTTTTTCTACATCGAGAAACAAATGGAACAGTTGGTGAAATTTAACCCATAATGCCTAGTCTCCATTGCTAGCATTGCAACACAATAATTATTGTTGAGAATACTCAATAAATGTATGAACCAAGAAAAATGAAACCAAAAATGAACAATAGCGAACGTCAGAAGAGAAACCAAGTAATATGAAGATTAGAAAAATACCTATGGTGTCAAAATCGAACAGCTAACAACGAATTAATAGAAGGAGGAAACGTCGTAGATCTAACAGAGGTGGAAGGAGAACGCCTTAGAAGTAGCGAAAATCGTAGCAGTGAGAACCCTAACGTGAAAAAGAACGAAAATAACAGAGAGTGAAATAACAAAACGCGCAGTATGTTATAATTTTAATGTTTACTAAAGGGGACCTTAGAGGGCGCTTGTGGAAAAAAAGCGCCCTCTAAAGGGGGCCTAAGAGGGCGCTTATGAAAGCGCTCTCTAAGGCTTTCCAAAAGCGCTTTATAAACTGGAAATGCACATGGACTTATAGAGCGCTTTTTTAAAAGCGCCCTCTAAGGGTAACCTTAGAGGGCGCTTTCTAAAAAGCGCCCTGTATTGTTGTCCCTCTATCTCCTCCTTATTTTTTCGCTTCACCTTAGAGGGCGCTTTATTACAAAAGCGCCCTCTAAAGTGCGCTGTCTATTCTAGTTGTTCGCTCCTTATTTTTTCGCTTCACTTTAGAGTGCGCTTTTGTAATAAAGCGCCCTCTAAGGTGCGCTGTCTATTCCAGTTTTTGGCGTAGTGGTTACTTCCTAGTTTTGACATCATGCAAAACATCTAAACAAAAGAATGCACTCACAAAGCATACTTAACTATGAAGTTCTTATTTGTTAGGCTACCGAAAATAAGATGCATCTTCTTGATATAAGTAGTACCAATCAATCCTTATAAGTTTTCCTTCAACCATGAAGTCCCATACCTGCATAACCTTAGGATCCCTCTCATTCTGATGTGAATTTGGTTTTTCCCTAGAAGTGGCTAGGAGTGTCTCATTGTCTTGCCTCATGCACCGATAACCACTCTATCGCCCTTGGGTGTTACATGTACCCACTCACTGCCCTTTTCGGTCTCAGGTGTTATATGCCCACCAGCTTCCGCTTGGTTCGTCCCCGAACCACATCGTAATGGGAAAGGTCTATTGTGATACCATTATGTAATGCCTTAGACTGCTTTTAGGATTACCGATTGACCCCATAAACCAACATGAGTCTTTTTAGTATGTTTTGTCCTTTCTCACACGCTTTCCAGAAAACTTCCCAGAAGGCCACCCATCCAAATACTACTCCAAGTCAAGAACATTTAACTACAGAGTTATTATTTGTTAGGCTACCAAAAACAAGATGTATCTTGTTTTCGGTAGCCTAACAAATAAGAACTCCATAGTTAAGTGTGTTTGACTTGGAGTAGTATTTGGATGGGTGACCTTCTGGGAAATGTCTCGGAAAGCGTTCGAGTGAGTAAAAAACATCCTGAAAAGATATGTGTTGGTTTGTAGGGTCAATCGGTAATCCTTAAAGTATTTTGGGGTGTTACAATAACGGTCAGACCGTTATGCACCATGACGCCCGTCATGATGTCTAGACCGAGATTTATGCATTTTCAGTTGCAATCAACCCCATTTTCTCCACCTTTTAGGCCATAATTTCACACAATTTATGCCACTTTAGAGGTGAAAATTTCTCTCTAAATGGGCTTGTAATCCAATATAATAAGTGTCGCTCCCCGGATTTCCCGAATCCAAGTAAAAACGCGAAAAAGGAGTGGCACAGAAAAAGAGTAGAGTCGCCAGATATGTACTTTTATCCCAAGAGGAGGGAAAGGTAGTACTGCATAACCAAGAGGGAACGGATAAAAACAAAGTCTCGAACCAAAGAAAACCGAGTAAGGGGGCCGGTTACGTGAAGGGAAGGTTATCGCACCCCTTCACGTCTGTGGACTCCACAGGATCCACGCTTGCTATTTATGTCTAAAGTGTGTGTATAAAAAGTCCTATATCCGATGCGAAAGAGAGAAAATCAAAGTAGGGAAAAGAAAGAGTTATTGCTCGCACAGGCCCTACCCTGCTGCATACGTATCTCAAGAAGGATTGAGAATCAGAGCACCGTAGCTCGGCTAACCTATTTTTGTTTGTTTTGTGTTTTTAAGATGAACGACGTTACTACGCAATCTAACGGATGCTCGACCTTTGGAGACTTACTCACCTGTAGTAGAAGGAGTTAACGTATTCTTAAGAAAAGAAAATCAAAGAGTTTGTTTGTGTTTTAGGAATGCTCATGCAAAAAGGAAGTCCTAAACGAAGGAACCGTGCTACCTTAATTGACATGCAAACGAGAGACTATATGAAGCCTAGCAGTCCTATGGGGAGACGATCACACCACACAAAACATATAGCATAAAGTAAACGCACCAACAAGGGGGATCAAACATACATGGGTAGGGCTTTAGTCAAGAGGGGTCATATCAACCTCGACAAACAAGCCATGGAAAGGTAATCAAATGGGCTTTTAACCAATGACATTGAACGTCAGGGTGAGCAGATCAAAAGGGTAATGAGGATAAGACCTCATAGCTCTTAACCCTGGACAGGGTGAGCTCATGACAAAGCGTGGGGCTTCAGAAAGATGGAACCCTCTCCACTGACTGACCGGACAAAAGATCTTGGGCTTTTGTTCTGAAGCATCGACATGTAGTGCGAGCATAAAGAACGACACACTGAATAACGGGGGATTGACTACTAATCCCTTTTATCCGTCAATTGCCTCTTCATGGAGGTCTTTAGCACTGGTGCCTCCTCTTGGAGGTCTTTGGGCACAAAAGTAAACACATAAAACATTGCCTCCTATCGAGGTCTTCCAGCTAAGAAAGCGGTAAAATGCTGGAAAGATGTAAAAGGGATCAAGAGATTTACAACACGGATAAAGATCCAAAGTAACAACAACTAAAGAAACAAGAAACCCAGAGATCTCTCAAGCTAGCACCATCAAAGAAAACAAGTCAGCAAAGCAATCAGAATAAATCTCCAAATGGTATCCCACAAATAAAGTGGAATACCAAACAAGCTATCTCTTCAAGAGTCATGTGAGCCCTCACAAAAACTCAACAAACAAGTTAGAATAACAAGATGGGGTGCAATCAAGAGTTGCACCAAACAAAAGAACCATAGCAACAACGGTGTCAGGTAAATAGTGCACGGATGCAATAGAAAGCATGTCACAACAAAGCATGAATGATGAAAGGAGGATACAATAGCACCAAGTCAGAAGTGACATCAATTCAATAAGTGTCTCAAGAACTCAACTCAACAAGATCAAAGCAAAAGCACTAAACATCCAAAGATGCATCAAAGTCAAACAAGTCAACATACAAGTTCAAAGTGCTTCAACTTTAACAATGAGTCATAAAAAGTAAAGGCATGAGGCAAGGGTCAAGGACTAGACAATTAAGCACACAAACAGAACCAAATGACTCCTAAAATATCAATCAAAAGTCATTTAAATCCAACTTAGCAAAGTGGAAGTCAATCATGTCCAAAGCACCTCAAAATGCGACAAAAGCATTATAGACAAGCTCATGCAATTATGTGTCAAGATGAAATGAACATGGCAGCAAGGTATGCACATCATAAGCATGTCAAATGAGCTATGTAATCAATATGCAAACCTCCAAGTTCATATCATAAGCATAGAATCACTTTTGGATCAAAATCAAACAAAGTGTATCATGAAGCCCTAATGCGTCTTTCATGCTCAAATGAATGCAAAAAGGAGCTCATTATGAATAAATGCACAAAAACTTGATAGAAGCATCATAGAACAGGGGAGATCATATGTGCAAAGGCACCAAACCAGAATCAAAGTGTATCCACATGAATCATGCTATTAAAGTTCATAAAAGTTCACAAAAACAACCAAGGATAGAACGCCTAAACCTCTTGTCAAACAAATACATCAAAAGGGTATCAAAACTCAAAGTCAGGGGGCAAGGATCCACACATCAAGACATGACATACATACTAAAACATGTGCAAAAGGATTGGTTTCAACACTCAAAGGAAGTGGCACAAGCGCCTCATGCTAAGCAAGCATCAAAATAGGGACTAAAATGCAAACATCAACTTCAAAAATCCAAATCAAATTGAAAATGCATCCTAAATTCATGATAATTTAACACAAGGTTGCACTAAGCATATAAAAACATCATGCAAAAAATCAGGAGCATCCAGATTCATTTGATATGAAAACAAAAATTGAGAAATTGAGAATGCAAAAACATGTCCAAAAACGCAACATTTAAATTCATGTGTCAAACCCTAGCAAAATGACATAGAAAATAACCAAACCAGTTACCATATCTTAGTATCATGTATGAGGATGGTGTGTGTAAAGGCTTGGGTCAGAATGGTTAAAATATGGGATTTCATGAAGGTTTGAATGCAAATGGTCAAAAATGCACATAAATGAATCAGAAATTCATATTAAATTCCACGTGTCATGAAATAATTGGGAAATGGTACCAAAAAATCAAGGACTCATCAGGGATCACTCACAAAATTTCAGATTTTTTTAAGTATTTTTTCTATTTTTAAAAAATAAAATAAAACGGGGCAAAATATGTACATGGCATGTGACACATATGCAACAATGTCAACTGGTCACACAAGTCACTTAAGTGACTAAATAAAGTAAATAAAAACGAAAATTAGAAAAAATGTGGGCCTTTGGATCAAAAGAAAAGTCAACAAGATCTAACGGCCATGGGATCGTCTTCTTCCTCAAGACACTCCGGCCATGAACAGTAACGCCGGTAGGATTCCGGCCACCGCCGGCGGCGGCCTCCTCCACGCGCGGCCTAAAACTTCACGAAAATGAGGCTACCCCCCTAAACCATATGCTAGGAACTCAAAAATCATATTAGTTTTTCATGAATCCTCACCAATCTCTCAAATCATAAACAAAAAGTTCGAACATCAAAACTTTAAATCAAGATTTCTTACTCAATATTGCATCATTTTAAAAAGTAAACATATCTACATCATCACCATAGCATGTAGTTTCATTTAGGCATAAGAAATGAGCGAAATAAGAGAGTCGAAATTTGAGTTACCGGAAATGGCGCCTTTCGAAACTTCAGTATAGTGATGAGATAAGCTCCAGAATACCTCCCTTGAACTTATATGAATGTTTGCTACCTTTGATTGTGCTTGAAACGGTCCAGATCTTGAGATTCAAGAAGCAACCTCCATTAAAGCTCTGTTTAGAAACTGCTTGGAGTGGCTCAAATGAAGGGTGGTTTGTGATCTTTAGAGTGTGTAGATCAAGAATATGCTATTGGTTTTCATTTTCCATGGATGTATGGAGAGATTTGATGAGAATAAAGTATGATATGATTTTTGGAAAGTCAGATTTTTGGAGTGTATGGAGGTTGCACGAATTAGGGTTTTGCTTAATGATATTTTCAGAGTTTATCCCCTCATTTTTGTGGCTTGGTGGGCTCATATGAAAGAGTTTCAAGTCCATGATCATTTTTGGTTATTTTTGGAAATACCCCCTATTTGCACATGGACAACCTTGTTTAATGCATTAATCTTCTCTTGAGACTTGATTAATCATGGTTATATGAAAGAAATAACACAAAATGATGTTTTATGTCAATTTTGCAAAGGTGCAATTTTTGTGCATGCATGACTCTTCCACGCATGTGGGAATGCATGGGCTCAAATTCCAAGGTGGATTTGGCCCAAAGAACAATGCTGAATAAATTCCCAATGATTGGCATGTGAGAATATTCCATGATGCCAACTTGTGTCCTTTTGACTTTTCATGCAAGAAAGCTTGAAAAATGACTTGCACCATTGATGAATCAGGCAAAATTATGGGTCATTTTGCATGCCATTTTGAAGTATTTCTTAAAACAAAACCATAGCAAAAAGAGCCACACCAATTGGACTTGTCAACCTCAAGTTATGCCTCTTTAAAGCCTTCATGCACACTTCATCATTCAAGAACCATAACTCTTCAACCATTCATCATATGGCCTTGAAATAGGACTTTTTGGAAAGGGGAGACAAAGATCTACAACTGTCATGTCTGAGAAAGAGTTCAAAACCGCCCTTGCTTTTGATAATTTGCTTGGTACATCATGCGAGCACTCAGCGAGGTTCCAGCGAACACTCTCAGACTTGGATAAAAGCATAGCTAGAAATTACTCGCTAGGCGAGCATCCAGCGAGCAGGTTAGCGAGCAATTTCAGTAGCAACATCATCAAGGTTCGCTGGAGCGAAGGAGGAAGCGTGGGCTTCGCCTAGCGAAGGATTTCTCGCCTAGCGAGCATGACAGCTCAGGAAGTTTCTTCTGGGGGCAGGTGACTCTGGTGGCTTATCTTAGGGCTCGCTAGGCGAACCATTCTGCTCGCCTAGCGAGCATGATAGCTCAGGAACATCTTTCCAAATTTGGTAACCTGTGCACTTGACCTTTGTTCCTTCAACATTAATGTTTTGAATGATGAATAGACCCCATTTGAACATGTTGGAAGTATCTCAAGTTATTCCCTAGCCATTTGACCCTCAGTTGACCAACAGTTGACTTTTGACTTCATAGTTGAATTTTGAACTGTACTGAGCCCATTAAGCTTGATCCTTTAAAGAAAACCTCTGAAAATGAAACCTAGCTCCCAAGAGCTCTACACAACATCCATAACACCTTCAAACCAAGAATGCATCTCAATCCTTGAGGAACCCTACTTTGACCTTGATACCCAGATGAATACAAACTTCCTTGAGTGTTGAGAAAAGTCCTAGTTGATGCACAATTTCCCTTGAGTTGACTGATCATTCAGATAGAACCCACAAAGTGACTTGGATGATATCCAAGCTTCTTGGAAGACAAACTCTTGGAGCTAATTCAGATTGACATGATGAAATGCAATATGAAATGTTAAATGACCTAAAATGAATGCATGAATGAGGAGGGCAAATTTGAGGTGCTACAGCTGCCCTTATTCAATCAACTGTGAACCTGAACGGATGAAAGCAGCGGCTATCAAACTTTCAAGGTAAATAGCGATTGAATACCAAAAGAACCGGAGAATTTGCACTATGTAGGTGACGAATCAAGGAAAGCAGGGCCATTTACCGATGGCGGCTTCAAAACAAAATTTGATATTTACCGATATCAAGGAAAGCGAGGCCATTTACCGATGGCGGCTTCAAAATAAATTTGATATTTACCGATATCAAGGAAAGCGAGGCCATTTACCGATGGCGGCTTCAAAACAAATTTTACATTTACCGATATCAAAGAAAGCGAGGCCATTTACCGATGGCAGCTTCAAAACAAATTTGATATTTATCGATATCAAAGAAAGCGAGGCCATTTACCGATGGCGGCTTCAAAACAAAATTGATATTTACCGAAATCAAAGAAAGCGAGGCCATTTACCGATGGCGGTTTCAAAACAAAATTGATATTTACCGATATCAAAGAAAGTGAGGCCATTTACCGATGGCGGCTTCAAAACAAAATTGATATTTACCGATATCAAAGAAAGCAAGGCCATTTACCGATGGCGGCTTCAAAACAAAATTGATATTTACAGATATCAAAGAAAGCGAGGCCATTTACCGATGGCGGCTTCAAAACAAAATTGATATTTACCGATATCAAAGAAAGCGAGGCCATTTATCGATGGCGGCTTCAAAACAAATTTGATATTTACCGATATCAAGGAAAGCGCTACAAGACCAGACATTTACCGATGAATGGGAAGGAACTCGATGTTTACCGACATCGAACAATGATGTTTATAAGTGAAACAAGACCAGACATTTACCGATGACTGGGAAGGAACTCGATGTTTACCGACATCGAACAAAAATGTTTATAAGTGAAACAAGACCAAACATTTACCGATGACTGGGAAGGAACTCGATGTTTACCGACATCGAACAAAAATGTTTATAAGTGAAACAAGACCATACATTTACCGATGACTGGGAAGGAACTCGATGTTTACCGACATCGAACAAAAATGTTTATAAGTGAAACAAGACCAGACATTTACCGATGACTGGGAAGGAACTCGATGTTTACCGACATCGAACAAAGATGTTTACAGACACCAAGGAAAGAATACATTTATGAAACGAAACGATTTACCAATGGCGAAAATGAAATACTCGATATTTACGGATAGCGAAAACACACAGTTATTTAAACGACAAAACCATTTACCGATGGTTAACAAGCGGCTGATGTTTACCGACATCGAACGATGATGTTTACCGACACCAAAAAAGGAATACATTTATGAAACGAAACCATTTACCGATTGCAAAAATGAAATACTCGATATTTACGGATAGCAAAAACACACAGTTGTTTAAACGACAAAACCATTTATCGATGGTTAACAAGCAACTGATGTTTACTGACATCGAACAATGATGTTTACCGACACCAAGAAGGGAAAGGACACACACGGGTGTTGACAGAACGATTTTTTTGTAGACACCATGAGAGACATGCCATTTATTGATGGCCAACGATTGGAATTCGACGTTTATCGACATCGAAAGATGATGTTCGCCGACATCAAAGAAAAGCACAGACATTTACGGGGATCAACACAACACTTACCGGTATCGCAAGGATGATATTTACATATGTCAAAAATAAGGCAGACACTTACTGGTGACTAACTCGGAAGAGAATCAAGCTTTCCTTTCACGGATTGGTGGGAAAATAAATCTCACTGGGATTATCGATTCTGAATGTTGCCAAGAGCAACTACTGCAAATGTGCTACACTGATGTTGAAAAATGATTTGTCTCTTCCGGAGATATGATCCAATCTGGTTTAATACATGTATGCATATGTTTGAGTTTTCCATGGCGTAATGCTCCATACTGAATGGAAATGCTACGCGATTTGAGAATGCGAATGCAAATGATGATTACTACATGCGAGATGCAAAGGGAGGAAAACTCCTGCTGGGAAAGCAAATGATCACTTTACTGAGCACACAATTTCTGATTCGATCTTCCAACTCTGTGGGGACAACAACAATTCTGCTGAGGATGCTTACTGATCTGACATTCTCGGAACGGTAAAGAAACCAACTCAACTGGGGAGTCACTTGTTGGGAAAACACCAACCTCTCGACCATGCTGGGGAAACAAATTCTGAACTCGACTTAGACGACCCAACTTCTTACGCAACTGGATGATCGGACGTTTTTTGCAAACAAAACAGTAGAAATAAAAAAAACAAGAGAGCAATTTGACTGAATAACGACTTTTATTGATTGAAAATGGCCTATAAAGGCAAATACATCAGGAAGCAATTCCTAGGAAGAGGTAATTGCGCCAAAAGAGAAAATAAACTATCCTATTGGCAATGTGAACACGGCATTCCACTATTTTCCAATTCTGTTATGACTCATAGATCTTCAATTTCCCCCAAATTCTTTGCTTTCTGAGAAGAGTGATTGGACCGATCATATCCTTCAAGATGGTAGACACTGAAACGCGATGAAGTACATATAACTCAGACTGTAGTCTTCGCTTTAATCCCTCTTTTGCCTGGACCGCCCTTTTAGGTTTTCAATCCACCGGGATACCCATTTTTGCCTAAGCCGCCTTTGCAGGTTTTCGACTTACCGGGTGTACATATTATTTTTATTCTTTATCCCTAACTTTTGCCCGAACCTTTTTCTTTTCTTTTTCTCTTGGTTCGCCGGGATGCCCTTTTTTGCCTGGACTTTCTTTCTTTGTCCAGCGGGTCAGTTTATGCGAAGTATTTTTTGACTACATCTGAATTCACAGGAGACGGAAAATCTTCACCATCCATAGTTGTAAGCATCAAGGCTCCACCAGAAAAGAACTTTTTAACAACATATGGACCTTCATAATTCGGAGTCCACTTGCCCCTGTTATCTGTACCGGGAGGAAGGATCCTCTTCAAAACTAAGTTACCTATCTGATAGCGTAGAGGATGCACTTTCTAATCAAAAGCCTTCTTCATCCTTCTCTGATATAGTTGTCCATGGCACACAGCCGCTAATCGCTTTTCCTCAATTAAATTTAACTCATCAAACCTGGTTTGAACCCACTCAGCCTCGTCAAGTTTTACATCCATCATCACCTTCAAAGAAGGGATTTCAACTTCTACTGGCAAGACTGCCTCCATGCCATACACAAGTGAAAACGGAGTTGCCCCGGTTGACGTACGCACTGAGGTACGATACCCATGCAAAGCGAAAGGCAACATCTCATGTCAATCCTTGTACGTCACAACCATCTTTTGCACAATCTTCTTAATGTTCTTGTTTGCCGCCTCTACAACACCATTCATCTTTGGTCTGTAAGGAGAAGAATTGTGGTGTTCGATCTTAAAGTCTTTGCAAAGCTCTTTCATCATCTTGTTATTGAGATTCGAACCATTATCAATGATGATTCTCTCAGGAACCCCATAACGACAGATAATTTCTTTCTTAATGAATCGAGCAACCACTTGTTTGGTAACATTGGCATATGAAGCTGCTTCCACCCACTTGGTAAAGTAATCAATCGCGACTAGGATGAAGCGATGTCCATTAAAAGCAGTAGGTTCAATCTTTCCAATTATATCGATGCCCCACATCGCGAATGGCCAAGGAGAATTCATAATATTCAGAGGATTTGGTGGTACATGCACTTTATCTGCATAGATCTGACATTTGTGGCACTTCCGAGTGTATTTGAAACAATCAGATTCCATGGTTATCCAGTAATAACCGCTCTTAACAACTTCTTGGCCATTGCATGACCACCAGCATGGGTACCGAAAGATCCCTCGTGTACTTCCTGCATTAACATGTCTGCTTCGTGTCTAACTACGCATCTGAGCAGAACCATATCAAAGTTCCTCTTGTACAACACATCATCCTTGTTCAAGTAAAAGCTTCCAGCTAGCCTTCTCAGTGTCTTCTTGTCATTCTTTGACGCTCCTTCAGGATACTCTTGGCTTTTGAGGAAATTCTTAATATCATAAAACCACGACTTCTCATCAATAACAGACTCGGCTGCAAACACATATGCAGGCCTCTCGAGTCGATTCACAGCAACGTGTGGCACATGATTCTGCCAATGAACTTTAATCATGGAAGACAGTGTGGCTAAGGCATCAGCCATTTGATTTTCATCTCGGGGTATATGATACAACTTTACTGTCTTGAAGAAAGTCAGGATCCTTCTGGTGTAATCTCTATAAGGAATCAAATGCGGCTGATGAGTGTTCCAGTCTCCATTGACTTGGTTAATAACTAGAGCAGAATCTCCATAAATGTCCATAGTTTTGATTCTTAGATCGATGGCTTCCTCAATCCCCATGATACAGGCCTCGTACTCAGCTTCGTTGTTGGTTACTTCAAAAGTCAATCTGGCGGAAAAAGGTATGTGTGCACCTTTAGGATTAATGAGTACTTCCCCAACACCATTTCCATTCACATTTACCGCCCCATCAAACATCAGTGTCCACTTGTCATCGGGATTCGGTCCTTCCTCGACAAGAGGCTCTTCACAATCTTTCATCTTTAAGTACATGATATCTTCATCGGGGAATTCAAACATCATCGGCTGATAGTCATCAATTGGTTGCTCGGCAAGGTAATCAGACAGAATACTGCCCTTGATGGCCTTTTGCGATGTGTACTGGATATCATACTCTGTCAAATCATCTGCCAACGAGCCACTCGTCCGGTAAGAGCCGGCTTTTCAAAGATATACTTTACTAGGTTCATCTTAGAAATCAACAAGGTAGTATGGTTCAACATATACTGTCTTAGTCGGCGAGCAGCCCATGCCAAAGCGCAGCAAGTTTTCTCGAGCAGCGAATATCTTGTTTCACGGTCGGTAAACTTTTTGCTAAGGTAGTATATTGCATGCTCTTTTCGACCAGACTCATCATGCTGTCCCAATACACACCCCATCGAATTCTCTGTTACTGAAAGGTACATTATCAGAGGCCTCCCAGGAACTGGAGGTATAAGAATTGGAGGTTTCTGCAAATATTCTTTTATCTTATCAAAAGCTTTTTGACAATCATTGTTCCACCTGATTGCTTGATCTTTTCTTAGCAATTTAAATATCGGTTCACACGTAGCTGTTAGGTGAGATATGAACCGCGCAATGTAGTTCAGCCTCCCTAAAAACCCACAAACCTGCTTTTCCGTTCTTGGTTCAGGCATTTCTTGAATAGCTTTTACTTTCGCTGGATCAACCTCAATCCTTTTCTCACTGACAATGAAACCTAACAGCTTTCCAGATCTCACTCCAAATGTACACTTGTTTGGATTCAGCCTCAGTTTGAACTTTCTCAATCTTTCAAACAACTTTTGCAAGTTTACCAAGTGTTCCTCTTCTGTCTGAGACTTCGCAATCATATCATCCACGTACACTTCAATTTCTTTCTGCATCATGTCATGAAAGAGAGTCGTCATAGCTCTTTGATAGGTAGCACCGGCGTTCTTCAACCCAAATGACATTACCTTATAACAGAACATGCCCCAAGGTGTAATGAATGTCGTCTTCTCCATGTCTTCTGGCGCCATCTTGATCTGATTATAGCCAGAAAATCCATCCATGAAAGAGAAAACCGAGGACTGAGCAGTGTTATCGACCAATACATCAATGTGAGGTAATGGGAAGTCATCTTTCGGACTGGCTCTGCTTAAATCTCGGTAATCGACACACATCCTGACTTTACCATCCTTCTTCGGCACGGGTACGATGTTGGCCACCCAAGGGGGATAACTGGTAACTGCTAGGAAACCTGCATCCAACTGTTTCTAAACCTCTTCTTTGATCTTGACAGCCATATCAGGACTAGTTCTGCGAAGCTTCTGCTTTACCGAAGGACAATCTTCTCTGAGAGGTGGCCTGTGCACCACAATATCTGTATCCAAACCAGGCATATCTTGATACGACCATGCGAATATGTCCACATATTCTTGCAGCATTTCAATCAGCCCTCTCTTGACCTTTTCCTCTAAAGCAGCCCCTATCTTGATCTCTTTCTTTGTGTCCTCAGTACCAAGGTTAATGACTTCCAACTCTCCCTGATGAGGTTGAATGACCATTTCCTCCTATTTCAATAGTCTGGCCAATTCTTTGGGGAGTTCACAATCTTCTTCACTCTCCTCTTCGGCTTGGTAAATGGGATTATCAAAGTCATACTGAGCCATAACAGAACTGTTTTTAATGGAATCCGCAAGATCAATTCTGCATGAACGATGTTTCATGCTTTATTTTAGAAAAGAGTTCAAGAAAGTCACAAAAAAACATTGCCATTTTTATTGTTTTGAAAACGAAAGTAATAAAACAGAAAGACAGTGAACACAAATTTGATTGCAAAACGTCCTTTATTGATGATAATCATTGAAAATTTAAAACATGATGTGGCCCTACAATGAACCACTACGCCTTGGGCAGAGTGTAGGGCTTTCATGCAAAAATGAAAAAACAGAAGAAAATTACTCTGTCTGAAGAGTAACTTGGACTATTTCTTCAACAGTCCAGTTGTTGATCTTCTCCTCTGGAGTACACAGGTGCACCCAATTATCCATATCACAATCACTGTCACCATCTTCATTGTCTGTTGCAAAGACATCCCCGTGATTCATCAATCCAGCACTAGTGAAAGTACACGGCCCTTTCTGATTCTGGACACCCTGCTCTGATGATTGAAAAGGCTGATAACCAATGCCAAACATGTCTTCTTTTACGGGCACATCAATCACCTTGCCCCAGCCTTCCGCATTACCTGAATGAATGACCTCCAGAGCTTGTTTATAGGACGCAATCGAGGTACCTGGTTTCTTCTGTTCAACAAAAGCCACCTTCTCAATACTGACAGTCTCAAAAGCTTGACATAGAGTTTCATGAATTTCGCCATCCATCTCCACATATTTGAAGGAGGATAAATGGCTCACAAAGATGTCCTCTTCGCCACACACGGTAACAACTTGACCATCCCACACATATTTTAGCTTTTGGTGGAGAGTCGAAGAAACTGCTCCGGCTCCATGTATCCAGGGACGCCCCAACAGACAACTATATGCTGGTCGAATATCCATCACATAGAAGACAATATTAAACACTTCCGGGCCGAACTTCACAGGCAACGTGACTTCACCAAAAACTGATCGCTTGGATCCATCAAAAGCACGGACAACAAGATCACTTGGTGTGAGAACAACCCCTTCGACATCAAGCTTACTCAGAGCCTTTTTGGGCAGCACATTCAAAGAAGAACCGGTATCAACCAAAACATGCGACAAAACCACGCATTTGCATTCCATCGTGATATGCAGAGCTCTATTGTGATTGCGACCCTCAAGTGTCAAGTCTAGATCCGTGAATCCCAAACCATGTCTCGTGTTAACATTTGCAATAACACCTTCAAGCTGGTTAACAGAAATCTCTTGAGGCACATAAGCCATATTCAACATTTTCAACATGGCATTACGATGTGCCTCGGAACACATCAACAGAGAGAGAATAGAGATTTTTGACGGTGTCTGGTTCAACTGATCCACGATCTTGTAATCACTTTTCTTGATAATTCTCATAAATTCCTCCACATCCTCCTCAAAAGAACTCTCGGGCACTTCCTTTCGCACTAGTTCTTCTTCAATTGCAACTTGTTTTCCTTTTGTTCTAGCAAGAGCCTCAGCATTGTTATCCTTTGGAACCTGTGGTGCAAACAAACGACCACTTCTCGTAAATCCTCCGGGTCCTCCCACATTACCCACAGCCGAACCAACTGTTACTGGAGTCTTATTTGACGAACCAATCGTCATTGGAGTATGATTTACTGATTTGGTCTGATTCTCTGGTCTTCTATTTCTGCAAAAAGCATTGTCATATTGCCACGGAATTGCTCTACTATTCTCACTAGAAGCAGCAATGGTGGTAGGAGTACTGATAGTTACTGGAGCATTAATAATCACGGGAACACCAACAGTCACCGGAGCAGATATGGTCACGGGTGCAGCTACGGTCACAGGAGTACTAATAGTCACAGGCGCACTAATAGTTCTTGGAGCACGTTCAGGACCTTCTGACGGCGTAAAGTAAATGGTAACAGTCGATACCTCTTCACGGTCTTTCACTACTCGATCAAACTGTAAACAACCTTCATTCATAAATTCCTGGATACCTTCTTTCAATTTCACACAGCCGTTTTCATGATTACCACAATCTGAACAATTCTTGTCACATCCCGGGAATACTCCCCCTTTAAGCAGACGTTCCTTCACTACAAACAACGAAGTCTGAACATCATTAATATCGACTACCAAGTTCAAATTTTCCCCATCTTCCACACCATTTACTCTGGGCCCTCCATGCTGAGGCATAGGATTATTCACCACATTCGGAGTAGGAGCAAAGTTAATCGTCTTGGCATCAATCAAATCTTGAACTTTATGGTGGAAAGCCCGACAATTCTCGATGTGGTGCCCTGGCGCACCAGAGTGAAAATCACAACGGACATTAACATCATAACCAACGGGAATCCTTGTTAATGGAGCCATAGTGCGAAGTTCGACAAACTTTAACCTGAGCAGTTCAGGGAGTAATTCAGCATAAGTCATTGGCAACGGATCAAAATGATGATCTGGCATTCTTTGTCTTGGTTGGAATTGGCGTTGCTTTTGTTGTTGTGGCTGTCCTCTTTGTTGTTGTTGAGGTTGGGTTGCTGGAATAGTCACAGCAGCAACTTGACGGTATTGTTGTCCTCTGTTTCCATTTCTCTGATTATGTATAGCATTTGTCTCACCCTCTCTCCTTTTGGGTGCCCCTGAAAATGGTTTCTTAGCACTTGAAGAACTTGAAGAACCAGAGTCTTGGATTTTTCCCGCTTTGATAAGACTTTAGTTCTTTCTCCGCAAATCACAACATCCGAAAAACTACCAAATGGGCAACTTCCCATACGATCCATGAGTACACCTTGCAGGGTTCCAATGAACATATCTGTCAATTCTCTCCCAAACATTGGAGGTTGTACTCTCGCGGCTAGTTCACGCCACCTCTGGGCGTATTCCTTGAAACTCTCACCGGTCTTTTGAAACAAACTCTGCAACTGGGTTCTGCTTGGAGCCATGTCCATGTTATGCTTGTACTGCCTCAGAAAAGCTTCACCTAACTCTCTCCAGCTTCTGACAGATTCTTTTTTCAAGTCCATGTACCAATCCAAAGAGGCTCCAGACAAGCTGTCTTGGAAAAAGTACATCCACATTTTTTCATCATCAGTATAAGCGGATATCTTCCGGTAGTAAGCTTGCACATGATTTCGGGGACAAGAAGTGCCATTGTACTTGTCGAAAGATGGCGCTTTGAACTTGTACGGGATCCTCAACCCATCAACTAAACCCATGTTAGTAACATCAAAGCCCAAAGAATTCTGGCACTCCATGGCGCGAATCTTTTCAGCAAGGGTGTCAACCTTTCTATCTCTCTCTTCCGCCTTTCCAAATTCATCATCATCACTGAGAATAGTGAACATATCTTCTTGCTTGTCAACCAAATGAGAAGGATGGTGAACTAGAGCACGTGCCGCTCGAGCATTAGCAGCCTCTGTAACGATGGATTGTCCATTGATTCTAATACCATGCAATTCGTCACCAGTAGCATAGTTGTTGACAGGGCTGGTAGCAGCAGTGGTGTCATTGACAGGGGTTCCTTCTGGCGGATTCTGACCGACAGGGGGAATCACAGTTTCTTGTCTCTGGACCAAGGCTCGGAGTTCCTCTTGCCCTTGCACTACCCCTTGCATCATACTCATGAACTGGGCTATGTTGGTCCTCATCTCTGCTAGCTCTGCTTGAAATTGATCCATGATCTTCTGTTGATTCTGCCTTGTTGCGTAACGGTGCGGATGATACTCAGCAATCCTGCCTGAAACGGGAACAAGAATGAGAAATCCTCCTCAAGAACACCTGTAATGATGCAAGAATGATATGTGTATGATGCGTATGCTATGTTTTATCATTTCTCAGGTATTCAAGAGTCTCGTCCATCTTTGAAAAATGGCAACCTGCACCCGTAAGCGGAACATAAACAACAAAGAAGCAACATACACTGGACGACAAGCAAAAGTGAAACATCAATAATCTCATCCATAGACATAAGAACTAAGGTTCATACAAACATGGTTCAAGCAAAGATTTAGTTCATCAATGTAGAACAAGGAATCCCATCCAACAATCCTGGAGGTGATTCTCAAAATAAACAACAAGACAAACTAGGGAAGTCGTCCTTCAGGAATGAGAGTCTTCAAATACTGGCACTGATCTATCAATCGGTCACACTCTGAACACTCAGGTAGAGGGGTGAGCTTCTCTTTCAGTTGCACCCTGAGTTCAACAACTTCCTCTCGGAAACGAGATGCACGGATGTCACTTCCTCTGAGCTGGCTCTCTGCTGCATGCCTCAGATCTACCTCTTTCTTCAACTGAGTATCTTTGTCCTTAAGCCGTCTTTCCAAGTCTCGTATCTTCTTTTTGTAATTGGCTTCCGCTTTTTGTAATCTCAAGCGTTCATGGTGTTCTTCATCCAACATTGTTTCTACCTCATCATAGGACCTCTTTTTGTTTCTTGATCTACTAGCACTTTCACCTTGCACTCCTTTGAGTTTATGAGCCAAATTCAGCCTATCAGCTTTTGCTTTGTAAATCTCCATTCGGATCTCTTGTTCATTTTCTTTCAACTGGCGATTCTCCATTAAGGCTTGTTTGTAATACTCAGCAGGCACACTCTCAGAAAGGATCAAAGGCGGTTGCTCCTGTAATGGTTCCATCCGGTCATATGGTAGCAACAAAGTCCCAACTCTTTCTTTGACCCACTCAGTGTAAGCAGGCATAGCAATTGCAAACTTCTTCCCTAAAAAAGATCCATCTTTTATACCAATATTCTCCCAAGCTTTTCCCACTTGCTCCAATCTTGCTGGATCGCTCCGCTTCTCAAAGTACACATTTTCAGCTATCTCGACATCTTGCGGCCTTTCATTCATGACAAAACCCAACTGACAGAGAGAAAGAACCGGGTTGTAGTTGATGCAACCCCTAGTTCCTATGAGTGGAACATTGCGAAACTCTCCACAACTCATAATGACGTTGCGCACATTAATCCTATAAGCTTGCCACTTGATATCATAAGATGTGAGCGACATGATCCTCTGAGTCCATTTGTGAGTATTCTGAGTATCCACAAACGGTCCATTGGTTGGTAGAAAAGACAAGAACCACTTGAGTAGCAACGGGAGACAACACCTGATAGCTCCACACTTACCATGCCTGCTGTGTATCGCATAATAGGTGTCAGCTAACAAGGTAGGCACCGGGTTTCCTCCAATGAAAATAGTGATTGCTGCCAAGTCCACGAAACTAGGCATACTAGGGAACAGAATAACTCCATAAATCATGACAGCCAACTGAGCATTGAAAGCTACCCAATTTCCTTTCTTTGCTTCTTCCTTAGCCATCCTTACTAAGAACTTCAAGGATAAGCCCACAACATCACCGCTTGGTTTCCAATTATCGCTCACTTCCTTGATGCTCAAGTAAAGAGCCTTAGCGACAACTTTGAAATCCACCTCCTTTGGCACATACAGGAAAGGTACTCGATTTTTGATTCGGACATTCATAAGGATGGAATACTCTTTAAGAGTGGGAGCTAGCTGGTAGTCCTGAAAAGTAAAGCAACGAAGCTCCGGATCATAGAACTGTAAGAGAGTCTGCAGAGGTACCGGATCAACCACCATCTTCAACAATGCCAAGATATCCCCATACTGATCATCAAAAACTTTCTGATTACGGTCGGTCACGAGATTACCCAATTCTTCCAAAGATGTCAACGGCTCACGATAAAAGCTGTAGGTGCAAGTCTTCCTCTTCAACTCTGGAATGGCAGCCATCTCTCGGTGTGAACAGACTCCTGAATAAACCTGAAAAATGATATGCATATGCGGGTTAACTTTTTTTTTCTTCTTTTTTATGCATTATTTTTTTTGGAAATAAACATGCTATGATGCAAAATGATGAAACAATGGCTGGTTGGCTGTGTATCACAAGGCGCAGGATCAGAACTTCAGCATGAATTTGGAATCGGGAACCATAGAACACAGTCATCAACTTAGAACCCATACTTCAGAACCAACGGTCACCAACAAGAACCAAACAAAAGTCACCAACAGGACATAGTCACCAACAGAACAAGTCACCATCAGAACAAGTCACCATCAGAACAAGTCACCATCAATACCTGTAAATGATTCATTCCCGCCCCACTCACGGGTGTAATCTAAGCCAGGGTAAGGTCAAGAGAAACGCAGGATAAACAATCCTTTCAAGAATATCATCATATGCACACCAGGTGTATGAAACGATAATACCCTATCAGAATCTGAACTGCTCGTGATACCATGTTCCGCTAAGTGGCGCCATACCACCCGCTTCCCATGAATCACTCTATTCCTAGGTGTCCTAAAGTTTACTTATAGCCTGTGTATTTGGCTTTTTACCTCTTGTGACTCCCACCCAACAGCGAAACAGATACACAACCAGCACAGTATGCATGAAACAGAAAAGCGCACATAGGATGCAGTGCAAGCAGATAAGTATGCAAAGCAATAAATAAATAACACATAATAGACAATAAACAAACAAACGCTAGGAAAGGCCCACTAGGGAAAATAAGTCCCCAGCAGAGTCGCCAGCTGTCGCTCCCCGGATTTCCCGAATCCAAGTACAAACGCAAAAAAGGAGTGGCGCGGAAAAAGAGTAGAGTCGCCAGCTATGTACTTTTATCCCAAGAGGAGGGAAAGGTAGTACTGCATAACCAAGAGGGAACGGATAAAACAAAGTCTCGAACCAAAGAAAACCGAGTAAGGGGGCCGGTTACGTGAAGGGAAGGTTATCGCACCCCTTCACGTCTGTGGTACTCCATAGGATCCACGCTTGCTATTTATGTCTAAAGTGTGTGTATAAAAAGTCCTATATGCGATGCGAAAGAGAGAAAATCAAAGTAGGGAAAAGAAAGAGTTATTGCTCGCACAGGCCCTACCCTGCTGCATACGTATCTCAAGAAGGATTGAGAATCAGAGCACCGTAGCTCGGCTAACCTATTTTTGTTTGTTTTGTGTTTTTTAGATGAACGACGTTATTACGTAATCTACCGGATGCTCGACCTTTGGAGACTTACTCACCTGTAGTAGAAGGAGTTAACGTATTCTTAAGAAAAGAAAATCAAAGAGTTTGTTTGTGTTTTAGGAATGCTCATGCAAAAAGGAAGTCCTAGACGAAGGAACCGTGCTACCTTAATTGACATACAAACGAGAGACTATACGAAGCCTAGCAGTCCTATGGGGAGACGATCACACCACACAAAACATATAGCATAAAGTAAACGCACCAACAAGGGGGCTCAAACATACATGGGTAGGGCTTTAGTCAAGAGGGGTCATATCAACCTCGACAAATAAGCCATGGAAAGGTAATCAAATGGGCTCTTAACCAATGACATTGAACGTTAGGGTGAGCAGATTAAAAGGGTAATGAGGATAAGACCTCATAGCTCTTAACCCTGGACAGGGTGAGCTCATGACAAAGCGTGGGGGTTTAGAAAGATGGAACCCTTTCCACTGACTAACCGGACAAAAGATCTTGGGCTTTTGTTCTGAAGCATCGACACGTAGTGCGAGCATAAAGAACGACACACTGAATAACGGGGGATTGACTACTAATCCCTTTTATCCGTCAATTGCCTCTTCATGGAGGTCTTTAGCACTGGTGCCTCCTCTTGGAGGTCTTTGGGCACAAAAGTAAACACACAAAACATTGCCTCCTATCGAGTTATTCCAGCTAAGAAAGCGGTAAAATGTTGGAAAGATGTAAAAGGGATCAAGAGATTTACCACACGGATAAAGATCCAAAGTAACAACAACTAAAGAAACAAGAAACCCAGAGATCTCTCAAGCTAGCACCATCAAAGAAAACAAGTCAACAAAGCAATCAGAATAAATCTCCAAATGGTATCCCACAAATAAAGTGGAATACCAAACAAGCTATCTCTTCAAGAGTCATGTGAGCCCTCACAAAAACTCAACAAACAAGTTAGAATAACAAGATGGGGTGCAATCAAGAGTTGCACCAAACAAAAGAACCATAGCAACAACGGTGTCAGGTAAATAGTGCACGAATGCAATAGAAAGCATGTCACAACAAAGCATGAATGATGAAAGGAGGATACAATAGCACCAAGTCAGAAGTGACATCAATTCAATAAGTGTCTCAAGAACTCAACTCAACAAGATCAAAGCAAAAGCACTAAACATCCAAAGATGCATCAAAGTCAAACAAGTCAACATACAAGTTCAAAGTGCTTCAACTTCAACAATGAGTCATAAAAAGTAAAGGCATGAGGCAAGGGTCAAGGACTAGACAATTAAGCACACAAGCAGAACCAAATGACTCCTAAAATATCAATCAAAAGTCATTTAAATCCAACTTAGCAAAGTGGAAGTCAATCATGTCCAAAGCACCTCAAAATGCGACAAAAGCATTATAGACAAGCTCATGCAATTATGTGTCAAGATGAAATGAACATGGCAGCAAGGTATGCACATCATAAGCATGTCAAATGAGCTATGTAATCAATATGCAAACCTCCAAGTTCATATCATAAGCATAGAATCACTTTTGGATCAAAATCAAACAAAGTGTATCATGAAGCCCTAATGCGTCTTTCATGCTCAAATGAATGCAAAAAGGAGCTCATTATGAATAAATGCACAAAAACTTGATAGAAGCATCATAGAACAGGGGAGAACACATGTGCAAAGGCACCAAACCAGAATCAAAGTGTATCCACATGAATCATGCTATTAAAGTTCACAAAGGTTCACAAAAACAACCAAGGATAGGAGGCCTAAACCTCTTGTCAAACAAATACATCAAAAGGGTATCAAAACTCAAAGTCAGGGGGCAAAGATCCACACATCAAGATATGACATACATACTAAAACATGTGCAAAAGGATTGGTTTCAACACTCAAAGGAAGTGGCACAAGCGCCTCATGCTAAGCAAGCATCAAATTAGGGACTAAAATGAAAACATCAACTTCAAAAATCCAAATAAAATTGAAAATGCATCCTAAATTTATGGGAATTTAACACAAGGTTCCCCTAAGCATATTTAAACGTCATGCAAAAAATCAGGAGCATCCAGATTCATTTGATATGAAAACAAAAATTGAGAAATTGAGAATGCAAAAACATGTCCAAAAATGCAACATTTAAATTCATGTGTCAAACCCTAGCAAAATGACATAGAAAATAACCAAACCAGTTACCACATCTTAGTATCATGTATGAGGATGGTGTGCGCAAAGGCTTGGGTCAGAATGGTTAAAATATGGGATTTCATGAAGGTTTGAATGCAAATGGTCAAAAATGCACATAAATGAATCAGAAATTCATATTAAATTCCATGTGTCATGAAATAATTGGGAAATGGTACCAAAAAATCAAGGACTCACCAGGGATCACTCACAAAAAAGTTCAGATTTGTTTAAGTATTTTTGCTATTTTTAAAAAATAAAATAAAACGGGACAAAATATGTACATGGCATGTGACACATATGCAACAATGTCAATTGGTCACACAAGTCACTTAAGTGACTAAATAAAATAAATAAAAACGAAAATCAGAAAAAATGTGGGCCTTTGGATCAAAAGAAAAGTCAACAAGATCTAACGGCCATGTGATCGTCTTCTTCCTCAAGACACTCCGGCCATGAACAGTAACGCCGGTAGGATTCCGGCCACCAGCGGCGGCGGCCTCCTCCACGCGCGGCCCAGAACTTCACGAAAATGGGGTTACCCCCCCTAAACCATATGCTAGGAACTCAAAAATCATATTAGTTTTTCATGAATCCTCACCAATCTCTCAAATCATAAACAAACAGTTCGAACATCAAAATTTTAAATCAATATTTCTTACTCAATATTGCATCATTTTAAAAAGTAAACATATCTACATCATCACCATAGCATGTAGCTTCATTTAGGCATAAGAAATGAGCGAAATAAGAGAGTCGAAATTTGAGTTACCGGAAATGGCGCCTTCCGAAACTTCAGTATGGTGATGAGATAAGCTCCAAAATACCTCCCTTGAACTTCTATGAATGTTTGCTACCTTTGATTGTGCTTGAAACGGTCCAGATCTTGAGATTCAAGAAGCAACTTGTAACACCCCAAAATTTGCCCTCCTCATTCATGCATTCATTTAGCATTTCATATTGCATTTCATCATGTCAATCAGAATTAGATCCGAAAAAAAAAAAAAAAAAGCGAAAAAAAAAAAAAAAACGAAAAAAAAAAAACGAAAAAAAAATGAAAAAAAAAAATATTTTTTTACAAAAAATAAAAATAAAAAAATATAATAATAAAAAATTTTAATTAATTAATTAATTAATTAATTAATTAATTAAATAAATAATTAAATAAATAAATTTTTTTGGACTTGGACCTTTCTCAAAAGCCCACTAAGCTACCAATATTAGCCTATAAATACTATAGTTTCATTGAAACAAAAGGCCACACACAGAAGAGGAGAAGAAGGAGGAGAAGCAAAATACTCTGAGGTTTCCTTGGAACAAAACCCTGAGGAAAAAGAGTGTGAGAGAAGACCTAACGGAGTTCAGAGCAGCCTCCAAACCCCGAAGGGAACTCAACTACACAGAATCACCTCTGCCTCACATAAACCCTGAAGATTGTTTTGTAAACCTCACGGGTGCAACTCAATTTCAATCAAGCTCTCCAATTAGGTTTGCCTTTATTCCCATTACCTTTTGCTTTGAAGTTGAATACTCTGAATGTATGAGGTATGATGGATGAATTTCATTAGGTTTTTTCGCCCATGGGTTTAATATGTATATGAATGTATAAACAATGCCTTGAATGTTTAACCTTTTAATTTTTGAGTGTATGCCACAGGGTTTGAGGTTTCTGAAACCATACTGTTATTCATGAAAAAAATGCTTATGGTGTTTCACTAACCCTTTTGTTGAGTTTTTGTGAGGGCTCACATGACTTTTGCAGGGATAACTTGCGTGGTTTCCCACTTTATTTGTGGGATAACCTCTGGAGGTTCATTCCGATTACCTGTACTGACCCACTTTCTTTGATGATATTAGCTTGGAAGGATCTCAGGGTTTCCCATTCCTCTAATTGCTGTTACTTCGGATCTTTATCCGCGTGATACTTTTACATTTTTCCCGCATTTTACTGCTTTCCTAGCTGGAAGACCTCGATAGGAGGCAACGTTTGAGCCCCTTGGTGGCATTTTACTTTGAGATACATGTTTTGTGTTTTGTATTCATATCCCTGCAGGTAGCGCGGTTCCTTCATCAAGGACTGCCTTTTTGCCCTCGAGCATCCCAAACCCTAAAACCCAAAGCAACACGTTAACTCCTTCTACTACAGGCGAGTAAGTCTCCAAAGGTCGAGCATCCGGTAGATTGCGTAGTGACGTCGTTCGCCCAAAACCCAATCCATAACCCCGTAGTTAGCCGAACTACGTTTTGCTCTGATTCTCAGGCCAGATGAGATACGTAGGCATAAGACGCGATGTCTTAGCGAGCACACATCCCCCAACCCATAGGTCAGCCGAGCTACGAAGACTCTGATTCTCATATTCAGATGAGATACGTATGCAGTGGATGCGACATCCGCGCGAGTCATTTTCATTTAACCCTTTTTTTTGGCAAACAACACAAGATAAACCCACACCCTTTAGACGAAAACTACAAAAGTGGATCCCGTAGAGTACTACGGATGCGTAGGGGTGCTAATACCTTCCCTTCGCATAACCGACTCCCGAACCCAAGATTTGGTTGCGAGACCCCGTCTTGTCCTTTCCTTTTTCAGGTTTACTTCGAGCGTTTCCTTTCCCTCCTTTGGGATGAATAACGCACGGTGGCGACTCTTCTGTCATTTTCTTTCGCCGGTTGTTTTTTTCGCGCACTGTATTTTTCAGGTTGCGACAGCTGGCGACTCCACTGGGGACCAATAGAAGTTGACCTCTTGCTGGTCCATCTTCCCTAAGCGAGTCCCTCCTAGCTTTTGTAGTTTGTTTGTTTGTTGGGTGTTCATGCTTTTGTACAGTTATTTATTTACCTGCTTTACCTTATTGCATTGTGTATATATCATTGCTGTTTCTGTTGGCTGGCTGCTTGGTGATCTTTGTGAGATGAGTTCTATACCCGAGCTCGAGTGCACTTAGGATAGGAGAATGGCATAGTCCTGTCAACTTGTGTGGAGTATTCCTTAGCGAGTTGACTTGCAAGCCCATTCACTTGGTGGAGGTCATGTTGAGATCAATAATGTTACATAAGTAAGTTGTGGTTAGACATTACTTGTTCCAATATAGACCTAAGAAGCCGAGGACCTTAGTTTACCAAACCCATCTTGGCCTATTCGTAGGACGTAGTGCGAAAGTCGTTCAAGTGTAAGATTTGATACGATTGTTACGCGATACTACACTCATAAGAGTCTCTCTTGAGAATATTGTTGGAATACGAGTAGTCGTTCCTCTGATAATATCCGAAAGATGGGATTATGACTATGGGAACCTTTTGTAGAACATGTTTGGCAGGTTTAAACCTTAGTACACTCCTTTTGGGTGGTTCTTAACCTAAACTCCATGCTCGTGACTTGCAACAAACCCTTGATTCATGGTTAATCCGATCAGGTATCCTTAATATCAATGAAACTCGGGTGTTGATAAGGTGTAAACCATAATCCACCAAAATGGGTGGTTGATATTAAGGATAACATGATCCATCCCATGACCTTTGTTTGGTGTGCTCTTAATTTCTCTCCAGACAGTGCAACCTGACAGATGTTCAAGCGGGTCCATCAATTCTGATTGACATGCCTTTGCATTGCATAACATCATCTGCATATTTGCATCCAACATCTCATGCTTATTCATTTGCAGGGTATTCCCTTTCAAAACGGGGGTGCCTTAAAACTGAACAAGCAGTGCATCGCATACCATGCATATTAACCCTTGTCTGTTTTGCAGGTGTCACCGCAGTGTCTAATGTTTGTTCCCTGTATCAGGCAGTTATTGGTCCCAAGCAAGTCCACAGGTACCCGACAAAGGAAAATCGTCCACAACTAGCGATGGACCAAGTACAGAAAGAGCTGGCTGATATGCGTGAAAGGATGGATCAGTTCATGACATTGATGACTGGTATGGCAGAAGGCCAAGAAAAGCTGAGGGAATTGGTTGAGCAACCGAGGCCCAATCCAGATTTGGAGATACCAAATGCTGAGGGAAACCCTGGTAACCCTGGGAACGCTGATGACCCTGTGAACACTGGTAACGCGGGTAACGCAAATGCTGATGGAAACCCGGGTAATGTTGGCAACACGGGGAATGTTGGGAATGGTATTGGTGGAAGATACAATGTGAATCAAGGAATTCGGATTAACGGGCACCCCGTTACTGAAGATTGTCAGTATGATCAATTTTCTTTGCACGACGAAGCCCTCGAGACCACTCGCCGTATGGATGAGCTTGCTGAGAAGCTCAAATCTTTGGAGTCTCAAAATTCCTTAGGTTTTGATGTCACAAATCTTGGTCTGGTTCAGGGAGTAAGGATTCCTCACAAGTTCAAACCCCCTACTTTTGAGAAATACAACGGGGCTTCTTGCCCACGTACTCATCTCTAATCTTATCTGGGAAGGTTGGGAGCTCACACGGAAGATGAAAAGCTGTGGATGTACTATTTTGAAGACAGTCTAACTGGAGCTTCTCGTGAATGGTATTCTCATTTGTCTCGTACTACCATCAAGAGCTGGAAAGACTTGGCAGAGGCTTTTGTCAAGCAATATCAATACAACTTGGACATGGCTCCAAATCGGACCTTGTTGCAAGGTATGTCTCAGACTGCCAAGGAAACCTTTAGAGAGTATGCTCAGCGTTGGAGACAGATTGCTGCGTCCGTCCAACCCCCTATGTCTGAAAGGGAGATGGCGGACATGTTCATGAACACTCTTCAAGGCAATTATATTGAGAGATTGGCTGCTTGCCCGTCAATCAGCTTTGCAGAGATAGTAATTGCTGGAGAAAGAATCGAGAGTCTGTTGAAGATGGGCCGAATTCAAGACAATAGTGCTTCCAACTCATCAGGTCCCAAGAGACCGTTTGCTGGTAACGGTCAGCGAAGAAAAGAAGGCGAGACAAGCGCTGTGTATGCCGGCAGAGGCAGGGGTAGATGACGCCCTAATTATTACCAAGATCAAGTGGCCGCAGTCACTATTCCAACACCTGTTCCTCAACCGCAATATCATCCGCAACAACAACCCAGGTACAACAATCAAGGAGGTAATCCGGGTCAGCAGAGACACTATCAACAACGTCCAAGGCAGACGGACCGGGTCATCGAGCCAATCCCAATGCCTTATTCAGTATTACTTCCCAAGCTGATTGACATGAATCTGGTTACGTTGAGAACTCTGACCCCACCAATCGATCCCAATAATTTGCCCAGAGGTTATGATGTCAACGCCAGATGTGCTTTTCACTCCAACGCACCTGGCCATACTACAGATAATTGCAAGGCTCTCCAGTTAAAGGTACAAGATTTGAGAGATGCCCAGGCTATCAATTTTGCTTCGGTGCCTAATGTTATCCAGAACCCGATGCCGGCTCACGGCGGGCAGGGGATTAATGCTGTCGAAGTGGTTGAAGCTGGTAATGCCCAAGGCTGGGGCAAATTTGTGGAGCCAGTCATCAAAGAAGACAAGTTTGGATTGGGGTATGCTCCGGGATCTCAGAAGAATGAAGTCGGTACTTTCTCCAGCGGGGGTTTGGTTTCCCCCCACGTCGTCAATGCTGCAGATGAAGACAAGGCTGACAGCGACTGTGACTTAGATAGCTGGATTCGCCCGTGTGTCTCGGGAGAAAAGCTCGACAATTGGTCGTCTAAAAAAACCGTTCGGGTTATTCTACTGAAAGAGTGATTTTTATTGTTTTCCTTTATTACATGCATAATAAAGTCTTACACTTTGCCCAAGGTGTAACGGCTCATTTGTAGGGCCATCCATTTACTTACGTTTCGCAATTATTTTTATCATCAATAAAGGACGGCTTTTGCAAACAATTTTGTGTTCTCTTTCTTTCAGTTTTTTTTACTTTTTACAAAAAAAAAATGGCAATGTTTCTTTTTTCGTTTTTCCTTTCTTTCAAAAAAAAAATCTCTCATTCTAAGGTAAAGCGTGATCCTCCATCATGCATAGCCGACCACTCGGATCTCACTGCTAACGACACTGCTATGGCCAAGTATGACTTCGACAATCCTATCTATCAAGCCGAAGAAGGGGCTGAGGAAGTTTGTGAATTGCCTGAAGGGTTAGCCAGATTGTTGAAACAGGAGGACCGAGCTATTACACCTTATCAGGAGGTGGTTGAGACCATCAACGTTGGTACCGAAGACGACAAGAAAGAGATCAAGATCGGGGCAAGTCTACAGGCCGAGAGGAAAGACCGTTGATCATGTACTTGACTATGTTAGAAAGGTCAATGGGTTGTGTGCTCGGTCAGCATGACGAGTCAGGTCGAAAAGAGCATGCAATATACTACCTTAGCAAAAGTTTACCGACTGTGAACAAAGATACTCATTGCTCGAGAAAACTTGCCGCGCTTTGGCATGGGCTACTCGCCGACTAAGACAGTATATGTTGACTCACACGACTCTATTGATATCAAAAATGGATCCAGTATAGTATATTTTTGAAAAGCCATCACTTACCGGAAAGGTTACTAGGTGACAAATGATACTGACAGAGTATGACATCCAATACACTTCACAAAAAGCCATCAAGGGAAGTGTCTTGTCAGACTATCTTGCAGAGCAACCGATTGATGATTACCAACCTATGAGGTTTGACTTTCCTGATGAGGACATCATGTTTCTCAAATCGAAAGATTGAGAGGAACCACTCCCGGAGGAGGGGCCTGACCCTGAATCCAAATGGGTTATGATGTTTGATGGGGCGATCCACGTCAATGGTCGCGGAGTTGGTGTAGTATTGATCACACCGGAAGGGGGTTCATATGCCATTTGGTGCCAGAATAACTTTTCCCTGCACCAACAATGAAGCCGAATACGAAGCTTGTATCCTAAGACTTGAGGAAGCCATCAATATATAGATTAAAACCCTGGATGTATACGGGGATTCAACTTTGGTCATCAATCAAACCGACGGGAAATGGTGCTATGCTGGAACTACGTACCCAGAATTGACGTATCTCGGTCAGAGACGAATGAAGAAAGCATTTGGTCAGAAAGTGCGCCCTCGGGGGTATCAAGTCGGTGAATTGGTACTCAAAATATTTCTTCCTCCCAACACAGATCACAGGGGCAAATGGACACCGAACTATGAGGGTCCATACGTGGTTAAAAGAGTTTTATCTGACGGAGCTTTGACGCTAACAACCATGGATGGCGAAGGATTCCCGTCCCTGTCAACTCAGACGCAGTTAAAAAATACTTCGCATAAAATAGACCCGCTGGACAGTAAAAAGAATAGTTCAGGCAAAAAAGGGGCATCCCGACGAACCAAAAAAAGAATAAAGAGGTTCGGGCAAAAATTAGGGATATATAAAAAAAAAAGAGTACACCCGGTGAGTCGAAAACCCAAAAGGGCGGCTCAGGCAAAAATGGGTATCCCGGTGGATTGAAAACCCGAAAAGGGGGCGATCCAGGCAAAAGTTAGGGAATAAGCGAATGACTATGATCTGAGTTCATCAGTGTTATATCACCGTTTCATTCAATCCGACGATCTTCGAAGGTTAAAGATCGACTAATCATCCACTTCAGAAAGCAAGATGAGCAGAGCGTCTTGAGGACATACGAGTCATAGCAGAGTCGAAACTCAGTGGGACCCCGTTTCCACATTGCCATTAGGATAGTTCTTTTTTTTTATAGCGATCACCTCTTTTCAGGGATCAGCTTCCTGATACCCTCGCCTATTCCTGGCACAAATTTTCTCCCCAGTAAGAGTCGAATAATTCAATTAAAGAGCCTCTTTATTTTTCATTTATCAGTTTGTTTGCAAAAATGTCCGAATTTTTGATAAAACATATTGCATATGAACATAATGGTGGCTTTTGCAGATGATTTGCACAGGAAAACATTTAAAATTGCTTTGAATGTGCTTAATCCCGGACGGTGAATTCAAACCGAGTAATTCCCCCGAGGCATACGTGTATTTTTGGTTGCAGGTCACAGGAACCGGATGCCAAGTCATGAATCCTCATCCCCAAGCGGTTGACAAAGTCTCTCCTCAGCAGAGCATGTTCCCCAACAGAGTTGACAGTATCCAGACTGTCTAGCCCCAGTAGAGTTGACAGTATCCAGATTGTCTATCCTCAGCAGAGCATGTTCCTCAGCAGAGCATGTTCCCCAACAGAGTTGACAGTATCCAGACTGTCTATCCCCAGTAGAGTTGACAGTGTCAGACTGTATCTTCCTAGCAACAGCGGAGTGGTTGCATAACCAACAAATGAGAGGGTGGCGTTCCCAGTGTTCATCTCATTCCCCAGCAGATTATTTTTAACAGATTTGTTAATCCCCAGCTTGAGGGTGATTAGCAAGTTCATATCCCCAGCAAAGGTCGTTTCCTATGACATTTCCCCAGGAAGTGTTTTCCCCACAGACTCTCCTCACAGAGCCTCGCCGAACAAAGTTTCCATAGTTGATACTCCCCCCACAAGGTCAACTTTTCAAGCAGCCAATTTATTTTTGGCGGCTCATTGGTCCCGGCAGACGGATCATTCCCCACAGAGCATTCAAGGATTGATACAGCGATCTGTTCCCTACCGGAGTTTGCTTCCCCAAGCAGATTTCTTTTTACACCATGCATAACATTTGCATTTGCATGCATATCATATCAAGCATACACATAAGCTGATAAACAGGTTCTTCCAAACAGACTGAAGAATTACTTTACAACCAAGGTCATGAGATCCAGCCAGAGGATCAAGCGTGAGTGATCCGGCCTGAGGTTCATTTTGAAGATTCAGCCTGAGAATCGTTTTCCAGTGATCCAGCCTGAGGGTCATTTTGAAGATTCAGCCTGAGAATCGTTTTCCAGTGATCCAGCCTGAGGGTCATTTTGAAGATTCAGCCTGAGAATCGTGTTCCAGTGATCCAGCCTGAGGGTCATTTCGAAGATTCAGCCTGAGAATCGTGTTCCAGTGATCCAGCCTGAGGGTCATTTCGAAGATTCAGCCTGAGAATCGTTTTCCCGTGATCCAGCATGAGGGTCATTTTTGAAGATTTAGCCTGAGAATCGTTTTCCCAAGAGTCAGCCTGAGGCTCAATTTGAAGATTCCCCAGTGAAGTCGCCTACAAGCTTTATTTCCCCAGCAAGTCTAATTGAGGAGTCGTTACAACATGTTCTAGCCCGAAGAATATGTACGAAGCCCAAAAGTGGAATATGCTCGAAGCTGCATATTTAATATGAAGGTTGGGTGTAGATTTCAAAAGAGGGTCAACCAGCGCATGCCTCAGATGCGGGATCCTAATGACGGGAATTTATCATCAAAACAATCCAGATCTAGCCAGAAGATCGAAGTAGATTCAGCCAGAGAATCGAAACAATTCAGATCTAGCCAGAAGATCGAAGTAGATTCAGCCAGAGATTCAAAGGAAATAGATTCAGCCAGAGAATCGAAACGGAGGAGATCTAGCCAGAAGATCTAGCCAGAAGATCAAAATCGTATCCAGCCCGAGGATCAAAATTAATATCCAACCAGAGGACTAAATTGAGTATAGGTTCAGCCAGAGGATCGAAACTCCAGATTAAGCTAGAGGATCGGAAGAAAAATAAACAGCGCAGTGTATTTCCGCGTTTTGTGGTGTTCTCGGAGCACAAATTTTCGGTCTGTCTTTGGTATTCAATCACAGCTCACCCCGTTTGTCTGATAAGTTGTTCGCTTTCATCCTACTCGGGTTAGCTGATGATTGAATAGGGGCAGCTGTAACACCCCAAAATTTGCCCTCCTCATTCATGCATTCATTTAGCATTTCATATTGCATTTCATCATGTCAATCAGAATTAGATCCGAAAAAAAAAGAAAAAAAAAGCGAAAAAAAAAACGAAAAAAAAAAACGAAAAAAAAAAAAACGAAAAAAAAAAAAAAAAACGAAAAAAATAAATAATTTTTTACAAAAAAATAAAAAAAAAATATAATAATAAAAAATTTTAATTAATTAATTAATTAATTAATTAATTAAATAAATAATTAAATAAATAAAATATAATAAATTTTTTTGGACTTGGACCTTTCTCAAAAGCCCACTAAGCTACCAATATTAGCCTATAAATACTATAGTTTCATTGAAACAAAAGGCCACACACAGAAGAGGAGAAGAAGGAGGAGAAGCAAAATACTCTGAGGTTTCCTTGGAACAAAACCCTGAGGAAAAAGAGTGTGAGAGAAGACCTAACGGAGTTCAGAGCAGCCTCCAAACCCCGAAGGGAACTCAACTACACAGAATCACCTCTGCCTCACATAAACCCTGAAGATTGTTTTGTAAACCTCATGGGTGCAACTCAATTTCAATCAAGCTCTCCAATCAGGTTTGCCTTTATTCCCATTACCTTTTGCTTTGAAGTTGAATACTCTGAATGTATGAGGTATGATGGATGAATTTCATTAGGTTTTTTCGCCCATGGGTTTAATATGTATATGAATGTATAAACAATGCCTTGAATGTTTAACCTTTTAATTTTTGAGTGTATGCCACAGGGTTTGAGGTTTCTGAAACCATACTGTTATTCATGAAAAAAATGCTTATGGTGTTTCACTAACCCTTTTGTTGAGTTTTTGTGAGGGCTCACATGACTTTTGTAGGGATAACTTGCGTGGTTTCCCACTTTATTTGTGGGATAACCTCTGGAGGTTCATTCCGATTACCTGTACTGACCCACTTTCTTTGATGATATTAGCTTGGAAGGATCTCAGGGTTTCCCATTCCTCTAATTGCTGTTACTTCGGATCTTTATCCGCGTGATACTTTTACATTTTTCCCGCATTTTACTGCTTTCCTAGCTGGAAGACCTCGATAGGAGGCAACGTTTGAGCCCCTTGGTGGCATTTTACTTTGAGATACATGTTTTGTGTTTTGTATTCATATCCCTGCAGGTAGCGCGGTTCCTTCATCAAGGACTGCCTTTTTGCCCTCGAGCATCCCAAACCCTAAAACCCAAAGCAACACGTTAACTCCTTCTACTACAGGCGAGTAAGTCTCCAAAGGTCGAGCATCCGGTAGATTGCGTAGTGACGTCGTTCGCCCAAAACCCAATCCATAACCCCGTAGTTAGCCGAACTACGTTTTGCTCTGATTCTCAGGCCAGATGAGATATGTAGGCATAAGACGCGATGTCTTAGCGAGCACACATCCCCCAACCCATAGGTCAGCCGAGCTACGAAGACTCTGATTCTCATATTCAGATGAGATACGTATGCAGTGGATGCGACATCCGCGCGAGTCATTTTCATTTAACCCTTTTTTTTGGCAAACAGCACAAGATAAACCCACACCCTTTAGACGAAAACTACAAAAGTGGATCCCGTAGAGTACTACGGATGCGTAGGGGTGCTAATACCTTCCCTTCGCATAACCGACTCCCGAACCCAAGATTTGGTTGCGAGACCCCGTCTTGTCCTTTCCTTTTTCAGGTTTACTTCGAGCGTTTCCTTTCCCTCCTTTGGGATGAATAACGCACGGTGGCGACTCTTCTGTCATTTTCTTTCGCCGGTTGTTTTTTTCGCGCACTGTATTTTTCAGGTTGCGACACAACCTCCATTAAAGCTCTGTTTAGAAACTGCTTGGAATGGCTCAAATGAAGGGTGGTTTATGATCCTTAGAGTGTGTAGATCAAGAATATGCTATTGGTTTTCATTTTCCATGGGATGTATGGAGAGATTTGATGAGAATAAAGTATGATATGATTTTTGGAAAGTCAGATTTTTGGAGTGTATGGAGGTTGCACGAATTAGGGTTTTGCTTAATGATATTTTCAGAGTTTATCCCCTCATTTTTGTGGCTTGGTGGGCTCATATGAAAGAGTTTCAAGTCCATGATCATTTTTGGTTATTTTTGGAAATACCCCCTATTTGCACATGGACAACCTTGTTTAATGCATTAATCTTCTCTTGAGACTTGATTAATCATGGTTATATGAAAGAAATAACACAAAATGATGTTTTATGTCAATTTTGCAAAGGTGCAATTTTTGTGCATGCATGACTCTTCCACACATGTGGGAATGCATGGGCTCAAATTCCAAGGTGGATTTGACCCAAAAAACAATGCTGAATAAATTCCCAATGATTGGCATGTGAGAATATTCCATGATGCCAACTTGTGTCCTTTTGACTTTTCATGCAAGAAAGCTTGAAAATGACTTGCACCATTGATGAATAATGCAAAATTATGGGTCATTTTGCATGCCATTTTGAAGTATTTCTCAAAACAAAACCATAGCAAAAAGAGCCACACCAATTGGACTTGTCAACCTCAAGTTATGCCTCTTTAAAGCCTTCATGCACACTTCATCATTCAAGAACCATAACTCTTCAACCATTCATCATATGGCCTTGAAATAGGACTTTTTGGAAAGGGGAGACAAAGATCTACAACTGTCATGTCTGAGAAAGAGTTCAAAACCGCCCTTGCTTTTGATAATTTGCTTGGTACATCAGGCGAGCACTCAGCGAGGTTCCAGCGAACACTCCCAGACTTGGATAAGAGCATAGCTAGCAATTACTCGCTAGGCGAGCATCCAGCGAGCAGGTTAGTGAGCAATTCCAGTAGCAACATCATCAAGGTTCGCTGGAGCGAAGGAGGAAGCGTGGGCTTCGCCTAGCGAAGGATTGCTCGCCTAGCGAGCATGACAGCTCAGGAAGTTTCTTCTGGGCGCAGGTGACTCTGGTGGCTTATCTTAGGGCTCGCTAGGCGAACCATTCTGCTCGCCTAGCGAGCATGACGGCTCAGGAACATCTTTCCAAATTTAGTAACCTGTGCACTATACCTTTGTTCCTTCAAGATTAATGTTTTGAATGATGAATAGACCCTATTTGAACATGTTGGAAGTATCTCAAGTCATTCCCTAGCCATTTGACCCTCAGTTGATCAACAGTTGACTTTTGACTTCACAGTTGAATTTTGAACTGTACTGAGCCTATTAAGCTTGATCCTTTAAAGAAAACCTCTGAAAATGAAACCCTAGCTCCCAAGAGCTCTACACAACATCCATAAGACCTTCAAACCAAGAATGCATCTCAATCCTTGAGGAACCCTACTTTGACCTTGATACCCAGATGAATACAAACTTCCTTGAGTGTTGAGAAAAGCCCTAGTTGATGCACAATTTCCCTTGTGTTAACTGATCATTCAGATAGAACCCACAAAGTGACTTGGATGATATCCAAGCTTCTTGGAAGACAAACTCTTGGAGCTAATTTTGATTGACATGATGAAATGTAATATGAAATGTTAAATGACCTAAAATGAATGCATGAATGAGGAGGGCAAATTTGAGGTGCTACAATAAGCATCCAAACATATTCACACTATATTCACATTTAAGTTCAACATAAAAGTTCTATATTGGAGTTTTTATGCAACTTAGTTTTTTTCCCTTCAAATTCTTAAGTTGGTTTGCTAATGTTCATTGATTTATACATTGTTGTATCTCTTGGATTAAAGTATCTATTTGGAGCAAGATTTATTCTAGTATATTACTTCATTTTTAGGTTCTATTTTGCTAGTTTAATTATGAATTCATTATATGCTTGTGTTGCTTGTCTGTTTACAATGTCATAGTAGTTTATTTAGAGTTCGAAGCATGAGGATCGTTATACAGACGAACCTCATACGAATCACATAAATGTCAATTATAACAAGAATTTATCTTTTGTTTTGTAATTTCTATTTTTAAAAGAAAAAGATGTTTGCTACAAAAGTAGAAACACCGAGATACCGTTCGCGCGTCGAAATGGTGAAAATGGTATCCGACATAGGAATTCGAACGATAGGTTCTAACATACATGAAAAAGTGAATCATAATTGATATAGATAGTGCATAACTTCCAATTTTGATATTTATGTTTTTAAAAGAAGAAAAGAAGACTCGCTACGAAAGTAAGAGCACCGATATACCATTTATGCGCTGAAAAGGTGAAAATGGTATCTGACTTAGAAATTTAAACTGTTGACTTAAAGATTTTGAAAATATCTCTAAGTCAATCGAGAAGTTACTTCTAATTTGTAAAAAAAACTTTGCACTTAAAATTTATATTACGAAAGCCAATACTTTATGGGTTTAGAGTCCAGTGACGCGCTGACGAAACTGGGTGTCACCATTAAGTCAATATTTTATACAAAAATACAATTATTGTTATGATTAGATGTTGTGATTTGTACGAGCGACATAGGTAGATGAAAATCATTGTTTGAGTCTCTTTATTTTATTATAGAATTAAGTTCATTATTTCCATTTTCGCACAAAAGCCAAGTTTGTCGCATAAGCCATAAATACACACATAAACAATAGATAACGATACTTGTTATTTGGTTTCTGTGGATACGATATATTTTATATTATATTAATATAGTTGTATACTTGTGACCTATCAAGTTTTTGGCGCCGCTGTCGGAGACCAAAATTTTTAATATCGTAATTTCATTGTTTTACGATATAGGCTAAGTCAATTTTTTATTTTTATTAATTTTTTCCTACTTTCAGTTGTACGTGAAGAACCCGAAGCAATGAGAATTTTCTCAACTGATTGACGAAATCAAGCGCTACCTCCATATAAGATGTTGATTACAACAGATCCAAAGAGAGATGGCGGAGAACGACCAACACCCCTTAAGGATTTCTCCGTGCCCTTAGAAGAGGAACCAAACTTAAGCATTGTTTTCCCTACCATAACAGAGAATAATTTTGAATTAAAGCCCTTTATTCTAGAGATAATGCAACATAAATAGTTCTCCGAAATCTCGACGAAATTGCACCTTTCTATCTTTGTGAAATTTGCCGATACTCTAAGAGCAATGACGTCAATCTAGAAGCCATATGACCTCGCTTATTCTCGTTCTCCCTTAGGGATTGATCCAGATCACATATACGATCCATGCCGTCTAATTCCATTACAACATGGAGTGAGCTTAAGAAAGTGTTCCTCGCTTTATATTTTCTACTGAGCAAGACGACACAACTTAGGAACCAAATTACCTGTTTTAGGAAGACATAAGAAAAATCTCTCTTCGAAGCATGATAATGATTTAAGGAGCTAATGAAATCATGCCCTCATCATGGATTAGAGAAGTGGCTCATAATTCACACCTTCTACAATGGTCTGCTCTACAAAACGAGAATGACCATAAATGCCTCCGCAGAATGGGCTCTCATGAATAAGCCATTCAATGACGCCTATGTGCTCATAGAGGACATGGCTCAAAATCATTACCAGTGGGGGAGCAAATGCACTCTCGTAGAGAAAAACATCCAGAGAGGTGGTATGTACGAAGTTTGTAACTTCGACCACATGATTGCAAAAATGGGTGCTCTGACCTAGAATATCGACAAACAAAGCATCACCCATGCTACTACTGCATCAGTCGTAACCCTCGATTGCAAAATTTGTGGAGTGTTTGGTCACACTAGTGCTTAGTGCCAATTGTTAGCTGAGCCAGTTCCTAACCATGTAAACTATGCCCAACACGGGAATCCATACTCTAAAACTTATAATCCTGGCTAGAGAAATATTCCCAATTCTCCTATAAGAACAACAATCCTACACTTGCTTTCAGTCCCACAACATCTACTGTTCCACTCAGACTTCAAGGTCAGATAAGAGCTTCTGCTGCTCTCAGAAAGTCAAACCTCAAGGTAATGATGAAGTACTTTATCATAACCCAAATCCGATAAAATAAGGACTTCAAGAACCAGAACATCCACAATAATGAATTGATAAGGCAACTCGCGTCTAAAGTTGATGCCATGGCTACTCACAGTAAGATGCTTGAACCTAAATTTCACAAGTAGCCCAACAACAAGCATTTACAACTGACCCTGCTAGAGTTTTTCCAAGACAGCTTGAACCCAACCTAAATGGTAAAGAGATGGAAATCACTACTGATAAGGGCCATGAAGGAAATGATAATAAAAATGGGTATGTGCCATTTGAAAAGGAGGGAGAGTTAATACAACCTGCGAATGAGGTAGCTAAGGAAGAAAAGGAAGGATCATATGTGCCTCTCCCGCCATATAAACCTCATATCCCGTTTTTGCAAAGATTAGTGAAAACCAAGATTGAATACCATTTTAGGAAGTTTGTTGAGGTTTTGAAAAAGTTGTATATCAACATCCCTTTCACCGAGGCGTTGTCACAAATGCCATCTTATGCCAAATTCCTTAAGGAAATTATATCAAACAAGCGGAAACTTGAAGATACCAATACTGTAGTGTTGACAAAAGAGTGCAACACTGTTATCCAAAATGAACTGCCTCTAAAATTAAAAGATATTGAGAGCTTTATAGTTCCCTGTGTTTTAGCAATGATGAGTTTTGAAAAAGCTTTATGGGATCTATGGGCGAGTGTGAGTTTGATACCTTTGCCCGTCTATGAAAAACCAGGCCTTGGTGGTATGATGTCCACTAGAATATCTCTGTAACTGGAAGATACATCAGGTAAGTATCATATAGGAATTACAAAAGATGTGTAGATAAGGATAAGGTAACTAATCATCCCTACAAACATTGTTATGATGGATATACGAGAAGACACTAAAATCCCAATCCTATTAGGAAGACCCTTCCTCGCCACAGCAGGAGCGATTATAGATGTCAAACATGGGAAGGTCACGTTAGAAGTAGGGGATGAAAATATCGAGTTCCTATTGTCCAAGCTTATAAAAAGCCCTACTTTTAAGAAATCTTGCCGCATATTCGACATAGTTGATATACATGTTCATGAGTACCCCTTCGAATAAATCCCCTAGACATACCAAAAGCATACCTAGTGAACGACATCATCCAGGATAGAAAAGACAAAGAGATTGAGGCTTACGAGAAAATGATAGATGGAAGCCCTACTACTCAAGACCAGAACTTTAAGAAAGAAGGTTTAACTTTAGCACACATGACAGTCTGAAAGGTGAAAAAGAAACCTCTACCACGAGATCTCAAGTATGAACCTCCCAACAAAAGACAAAGAGAGAAGGGTAAAATACATGGGAAATGGTTAGAGATATTCAAATGGAACCATAAAGTTATAGGGCACAATATTGAGGATTCAGAGTTGAAAGAGGCACCCTCTTGATTTTAGAGGGTCAAACAAGTCAACACCGACTTTAAACGAAGTGTGAGAGGGAGGCAACCCACATGTTTTTAATTTAATGATTTTGCTTTTATTTTTGCTTGTCTTTGCAGAAAAATAACAAGATCGATCGTCACCAATCTCAATTTCATTTTCTGTCTCCAACAAACAGTGGCTGATCTCGCACCAGGTTCTATCTTTCATTTCTCTTACTTATTTCTGTTAACATTGAGGACAATGTTGGATTTAAGTGCGGGAGATGAATTTTTTGTTTTCTAGTTTTAAATTTGTTGTTTTCGAGTTTAGGATTCCCCTGCTTTCTAGTTTAGCACTTTATTCATCTATTATTAACAAAACCTAAAATTTTCTAATCAAATTTAATGTATCGAACTCCTCATTGATCAATAATATTTCATCACATATCTTTAACATTTGTAGATGTGTTTGAAATGTATTCAAAGAGTGTCGAAATAAAGAAAACAACAATTATTTAGAATATTTATCTAAACAACTTGACACTTGTCGTGAGTGTTATCCGGATGCCATATACTATTCCTAAAGAGTGTTGAATAAAAACAAATATTTTTGAGAGATTTGTAAGTTATCTAACATATGTGCACAAATATGATACGACATGAATATGATTTGTTCATGGGTGAGCACGTGGCCTTAATAATGCAAATTCATTTCCTACCATACATGGCAAATGGCAAGTGCAACCATACAATCAACGGGCCATAAATTTCCTTTGCTACAAGGTCATTTTAAACGATCATTTAATACATTTCCACATGACATATGTCTCCAAAGCCATAAATACTAGTATATGACAGTAGTATAATAACTTTAATGAAGGCCAACGGCATTGTAGAAATTAACTTAGCTTACTCTAACTAATTAAGTATCCAAAAATTCGCCAAAAGTTAATTTCTTAAAAGAAATAAACTTCTCCGGCAGCAAACTACCAATACTTTTATCAAACAAACTAAAAATGTGTTTGGAATTGGATGAAATATTTTAGTGAATTTGGATTTAGATGAAGTATTTTAGTGAGACAGTGATTTTTTTTTAAAAATTTAAATAATTTTATTAAAATCTATTGTTTAGATAAAAAAAAATACAAAATTGTTAAAATAATATAAATTTCTAAAATATTTTATTCAAATTATTATTTTTTAAAATTAAATATTAAAAAATAAATAATTTAAAATTGCTCATTTACTCTATTTAATATTAATATTAAATTATTTATTATTAATTTTTCAAAAATTACAAAATAATCCTCATATTTTATAAAAAATTAAAAACCCACCCTCAATATTTTCAAAAAATTGCAATTAAATCTCCAATAACTTTTAAATTTTACAATTTTTTCTCTTCAAAATTTTAAAATTTATAAATTAGTCTCTATTTTCATATTTTCAATTTGATCCAAAGTTTTAAATTTTATAAAAACATCCAAAAAAAACTTAACAATAAATCATTTGAATTGATTAGAATTTTAAATTTCCTAAAAATTATCAATTACTTCATCAAACATATTCTAAAATTTTCTAAATCCGTTTTTTATTTTGTCTTTTGTGGATACTTTAAGTATCATACTTACATTAACAAGAAATTTTACATCAAAGTTTTAGATTCAATGTCTCTATTTTTCTCTGGAATAAACAAAAATTGGACGGAAATATCTATTTGCCAGATCTACGAGTTTATGGAGAAAGACAACGAAGCTTAACAAATTTTTAAATGCTCAAAGTCCTTACTTGGCTTGTTCAAAAGGGCAATAATTAATACTCATATTAATATGACCCCAAATTTTGGCAAACATAAAAATGAAAATTTAAGAACAAACCTAACTCAATTGGGTAGTTGAGAGGACATAATACTCACGCCAAACCATATTCGACATTTATTTGAACCTCACGAAACATATAAATGCCTTACACGACCAAAGATAAAAATTGGTAAATTCATTTTTCAACAAGGGAATGGAAACTGTTAGCACTGAACCTGCAAAATCAGAACTGGATTCCAATCAAGACTTGTTGGCTAAAGATGAAGCAAAAGCTCAAGCTGTTGTTCTTCAAGATGATGGAGGTTTGAAAGACAGCTCAGAAGCAGAGCTCAAGAAAATCAGTCTCATGAGAACTCTTGTTGAAGCCCGCGACCCTTCTTCTAAGGTACTACTACCAAACAATGGATGTTCATGTCCCTAAGTTTGACTTTTTTTTATTAAAAAATGTTTTTTTTGTACTAAAACTCTTGGGTTGTGATAAAAATTCAAAATTTATGATGCCCATGTTGTTTATTATTACTGATTAGGCTTAGATGGGAAGTAGTTGGATTGGAATTGATTTGAGCGTTGTTGGGCAGGAAGTAGATGATTTGATGATTAGAAGATTCTTGAGAGCTCGTGATTTAGATGTAGAGAAAGCTTCAGCTATGTTTCTCAAGTACTTGAAATGGAAGCATTCATTTGTTCCAAATGGGTCTGTTTCTCCTTCGGAGATCTGTGATGATCTTGCACAGGAGAAGATGTATGTTCAAGGAGTGGATAAAAAGGGTCGACCTATAACTGTTGCATTTGCTGCTAAACATTTTCAAAACAAAAATGGTTTGGAAGCATTCAAAAGTATGTATAGTATAATGCTTTCATTTGAAATCCTCTTAGGATTATGTACAATAATATCTATAGCACCGACATCTCTGACTAAGGTTATGTTTGGTGTCAGACAGACACATTTGATTACGTTTAATAATGACAGCTACTTTTTGTTTGTGTAGGGTATGTAGTTTTTGCGCTTGAGAAACTATGTTCAAGGTAATGGTGATGCCTAGTTTACATTTAGAAGATTGAATTGAATATGATGATTGTAGAGTTTGTAACATGGTGAATTATGAATGTGACAGGATTCCAGCAGGGGAAGAAAAGTTTCTTTCTATTGCAGATATTAAGGGATGGGGATATGCCAACAGTGACCTTCGTGGATACCTTAGTGCTCTAACCATTTTGCAGGATTATTATCCAGAGAGATTGGGAAAATTGTTCATAGTTCATGCTCCTTACATGTTTATGAAAGTATGGAAACTTGTTTACCCTTTCATTGATGACAATACCAAGAAGAAGGTAACACTTCAAAATTGTGATTTCATGTGTAAATTAAGCACTACATGTTTCTGAAAACTGGTATGTTCTAAGAGCATAGTGCATGTGATGAATATCTTGCAGATAGTATTTGTGGAGAACAAGAAGCTGAAATCGACGTTGTTAGAAGAGATTGATGAGAGTCAGCTCCCAGAAATATATGGAGGGAAACTTCAACTAGTTCCAATACAGGATTCATGATTAAATTTAATTATCACATGAGAATGAATAAGGAGAAGGCAACACAGAAGATGAGAATTGAGAAATCAAACACCTTTTATTATGAACAGGTGAGATCAGTGCAAGATGAAGAACATGAAAAAGAGGACATGAGAAGATTCAATTAGATCCATTTATTATGTGTTTGTTAGGTAAATTAGTATATATTGGTGTTCTGTAAGTTACTGCATCACTTTACAACTACATGATGACCTTGTTCTTTGTCTGCTATAAATTGCAGAATCTAATAATCTATTAAATATTTCTTTTCAGAATTAAAGGATAGCACATAATGAAGAAATCCTTCACAATTATTTCTGAAATGGCCTAGTGTTGTTAGGCTCAAATCTTGATAATATTATTTACATCACATGGGAACCGAACCATGCGCCTTATAAGATATATGGGTGCTATTTATAAATATTCAGTGGTTATTATTACACACTAATCAAGATCCATATAATTGATATGAACGTTATAGAATTTATTTGTGTAACTATTATGATGATATTTTCATCCTTTTCATGTTCATGTGTTGCATAATCCAAAACAAGTTCTAACAACTTTGTCAATGTGACATGATTGGCTTTCAAATCTTCAATACAAGTTCTAACAACTTTGTCAATGTGACATTATTGGCTTTCAATTCTTCAATACAAGTTCTAACAACTTTGTCAATGTGATAAGATTGGTTGTTCAATTCTTCACTACATCTAACAACAATATTATTAAGAGTTATGAAGTTTTTTCACATGAATATAAAATGGGGGAAATTTAATAACTAGCCAGTGGATATAAAATTCCTTAAATTTGTAAAAATATACGAGGGTCAACAACAAATATATGACATCAAATATAATGAATAAAGAAATTAGAGAACACCAATATTTTAACGTGAAAAACCTTCAATTTGAGAGTAAAAAAACTACGTGTCGTCTAGACTAAAGAAATAGTTAAATTATAATCAAATAAGTGTACAAGAGAGTCTCAAAGTGATTCATAAATTAATGCTAACAACAGAAAAATAACAAAGCAAACTAGTTTCGAATAAAAAAAAAGAATTTGAAAAATATCTAAATTTGCAGCTTCAGTACGATGCCAATATCTACCAGCTCAAACTTCATTTTACATATCCGAACGGTCAAAACGTATATGCAGTTGTTTCGAACCTGCCCTCCAAATAAAATTTTGATCCAACAGTTAACAAATTTGGAATCATAAATTTACTTAAAATGGTTGCAGAAAAACAAGAATAAGTTTCTCTAATCTTTTCTCTCTTTTGAAACTGATTTTTGTGTCTTTTTTTCTCTCCCTCTCTCTCAACCTTAAATTGACCTCTCCACTTAAATAAGTAAGACACAAATGGACTAATATATTTGAGTCTTTCTCCACATAAGAAGGGAGTCCAAACTCAACTAATCTCCCCTCATAACTAGGTGGAGGAAATCATATCAAAGCAATTATCATTCGTATGAACTTTAGCTAACTCAAACAACTTAGCATCCAAAATATCACATATCCAATAATATCTCACATCAATGTGTTTGGACCTATTATAAAAAGTCGGATTCTTATCAAATAACACATATTTATCTTGAACAAACCCAAACTCATGCAAAAAATTCTTCAACCATAGAAACTCTTTGCATGCTTCAATAATGGCAATAAACGATGCCTCTGTATTTGACAGTATTCCACACTTTTGCAATTTGAACTGTCATGCCATAACTCCCCCTGCAAATTTAATCATGTAGCCCGAAATGGACTTTATGAAATCAATATCTCCAACCATATTAGAGTCAGAGTACCCCCTTATAGAGTAGGCTTATCTCCTCCAAAGAAAAGCCTCACACATGTAGTACCGTGAAGATACCTTAAAATCTATTTTACAGCATTCTAATGCTCTCTACCTGGATTTGACAAAAATCTATTGACTGTACCAATAACATGTGTTATATATAGTATTGTACACATCATTGCATACTTCAAATTACCTACAACAGACACATAAAAACATGTTTCATATCAAACGTTTCATCTTCACTTGAAGAACTTTGATTAGAACTCAACTTGAAATGAGTAGCAAGAGGATTGCTTACCGCCTTAGAACTTTTCATTTGGAATCTTTGCAACACTCTTTCGATATAATATTCTTTTGATATTCAAAGTTTCTTCTCCTTTCTGTCACAAATGATTCTAATACCAATAATCTATTTACCTGCTCCCATGTCTTTCATGGCAAATGACACGCCCAACTGCTTCTTTAACATGTTAATGTTAGAAATATTTTCCCATACAATAAGAATATCATCAAGATATAATAATAGGGAAATGAAGTCATCGTTGTACAATTTCATAACAAATATACAATGATCTGAAGTAGTCTTATGGTATCTTTGATTACACATAACATACTAAAACTTCTTGTACCACTTCCTTGGAGCTTGCTTCAACCCATGTAAACTCTTTCACAATCTACACACATGATCTTCTTTGCCTTTAACGTGAAAACCATTGGGTTGTTTCATGTAGATCTCTTCCTCCAAATTACCATGAAGGAAAATTCATTTTCACATCCATTTGCTCAACCACTAAATCAGGAGTAGCAACAAAACTCAACACAATTCTGATTGATGACATATTTACAATAGGTGAGAAAATACCATTAAAATCAATACCCTTTCTTTGACGAAAATCTTTCACCACTAATCTGGCTTTATACCTTGGAGACTTAGAGTTTCTCTCATGTTTAACTTGATAAATCTACTGATGTAGCCGCAAGTGCATGGATGTCGCATGTAATAAAATAGATATTGAACCACAAATACCAATGGTTTAAGTACCGAATTATTGTCCTACCCCGATGTATATCTAGAGAAATCAAAAGTATAGATTTTGAAAAACAACTTAATAGAAAAAGCAATTAAATGAAAACAACCTAATGAAAAAATCACTTAAATCTCAAATTGGGGCAAACATGACTCGAGGTTAGAGTTCGTATTCTAACACAATCATATGATCCTTGTTACACCTGTTACGAGAACTTTGCATAAATTATAGAAATTAGATAAAATTGGGCACCACCTGCTTTCGCTAGCGCATTGCCCCTATCGTCGACGAGTAATCCGTCGACTTTCGCCTCGTTCAAATTATTATTCGACGAGTTATTATTTTTGCCTAGCTATATATTTTATCAAATTTGTCTGTGTTTACCAGTTTTTTTGGTAAACAATCACGATTTTGAAAGTCTATGAGATTAACTCGAAAAATTGGCAAAGAAATTTATGCAAATAATTTGTGCGAACACACGTGCGTATGAATTGAATGTAGCGTAGCAAAGACTTTAAATGAAACCAAGTTGTGATAAATGATAAGGTAAAATACCTTAAAAAACATTAAACAAAACAAAGGAAAAAATACATGTTTTGTTTAAGGAAACAAAAAAGACTAAGATAAAAGGGTGAACGCAGACGCATACATGTTTCTCGCTCAACTGTTTTGCTCTTTGACTCGGATACTCCAGTGGTATGAAGAGTATGTATAAAATTTTGTGACCTATGATCCAATGTATGAGTCTGCTATTTATTCTATTTACAAAGTAATCATCGACGACAGTTATGACCACTAGGAGATTTGTTGCATTTGCTCCACGTTTAACCCTTCAAGTTCCCACTAGTGAGCTTATGTGTCTTCCAAGACACTATCTGCTCGTAACCCACATTTTGTAACTAGTTTCCACTTCTTCCACTTCTTCACGAACCTTCAATGATAACTTCTCCAACGTGTTTTTGATTCTGCCTATCAAGGACCCAAGACTTGTAAAATTACTAAGTCTTTTATACGGTGTTGTTTAGTCGACTGGTCCTTTTTGATGGAATGAGGGCTTCTGTCGATTGTCCTTATCAAGATTCTAAACATGTATCTGTCGAATGTTCTTTTCTAGATTTTCGTCATATTTCCCAGCGATTTGTGTCTTAGGGATTTATCCTAGAGAGTCCTCCCAACCATGTCTCTCTATGTCGACAACTCGGTCGACCCTTCGTCCCTGGTCTGTCGACGACTTACCATTAATTCTCTTTTAAAGACACTTCATTCATGTTTTCTCATAGCAAACATCTTTTTATTGACATTCTTTGTTGACTTTCTAGTAGCTAAAAATCCAAGTGTAACAGATGCTCCCAAAAATATGTCATTGTCGACCCATACCTGAGGGGAAAAATGGCATTACTCGTAACTACTGCATCACTGTTCACATTATGTGCCATGTCACCTCAATCATGCTTGTTGTCAGTCATTATGACTAAATTTCTTACCAAAATTTATGTATTTAAAACGTGCAAATGCTAGTACATCATTACCCTGAATTCCAAGGTTATTAACTAGCCACTAAATTGAGATTCAATATTTTATTTTTAAATTTTATTAATCATAATTTTCCCCGCTTCGAGGCTGCTCATTGGATCCGAACATGCCATATGTCCACGTTCCTAGGAGAAACTTTTCACCACCATTTCTTTGTCTATTTAAGCCTCTTCTTCTTCCAGTATCCATTTTCTTTCCTTATTCTCATTTCTGAAGCCAACGAAAACGAAACCCTATACATTGCCACCCATCATTCTTCCATTATAACTTTATCACCATACTCGACCCCAGAAATGGCACCCAAACATCTCATTCACAACCTCCCCCCATTTGCTTCTATTTTTGATGAGCTGATTCTAGACAATGATTGGATGTATGTTCGGGAACCACTTCTGGAAGATACTAAAAAACGTCCTTGGTATGCAAATCTGTTGGTTCCATATTCAGCCGCAGGTACCATCTTTTCTTTCATTTGACCTATACTGAAGCCTCTAAATTGCTCAAGTGTTTTGACGACTTCTTTCCCAGTTGTCCGAAGGAAAACTAGGGCCCCGTGGCTTTCAAAGATTCCTTATTTGACTTTTAATTTCTGCAAAGACGAGTATTCCGCTCTTTGCCCCTTCTGAAACCGCTGAATCTGCTTATATTACCTGGCTAGACCGGGTGGAGTCGCAGAAGAGACCCGTGTAGGAAGAAAAAGGGATCTATGACCTTATTCAACTCTCTAGGGTAAGCCCCATATGTAGCGCTTCCATGTTGCTCGCAACGATGTGTTTCTAGAAGATTTCTACCAACACCTTCCAGCTACCTTGTGGGATGGTTACTCCTACCTTTTTTGACCTTGCTGCTATTGCTGGCCTTTGGCCCAGTGTGGAAGATTATGAGCTTTCTGCTGATATTGATTCTAAATTTTCAAACCATGCTTACAGTACCTTTATTGGAGAGCATTGGGGCTCTAGTGATATTGTCGATGCTCGTGAACACATAACCTTTTTGATCTTTTGGTTGTGTCGTTACGTCTTCTGCCCTCGTGGGATTCAAATCACCAAGATGTACATATCTCTGGCTATCCGCCTTCATGAAGGGGTGAATGTCTTCCTCAACATACTGATCTTGGAAAGTCTTTACGAAGCACTGGAACACGTGTTTGAAGACCTTAGGTGAGGGGTCGATAATTTTCAAATTAGGGGGCCCATCTGGCTTGTACCCAAACACTTAATTCTTTCTTTTCCGTTTGTTACAATACAATGATCCTATGTTGTAGGCCCTTACTTATTGGTTCATACTAGTTTTACTTTTGGGTTCGTATCTCACCCCTTGTTGGAGTTCAAACAACACTATCCTTTGGTTCAGACCATACTTTGATCACAATTCTTTTCATATCCCGTCACTAGTTCTTTGAACTACGGAGCTCTGAATTCCTCATTGCACTATGAGGATACATAGGCATGAGGGCCCCAATCCTCACCGAACACTTTATCTATTTCTTTCCTTTTCCCCTTCTTTTGCGAGTAATCTTTATACATAATACCTATTCGAGCGAGAACAATCAAAAAGGTTCCCATGGAGTACCATGGATGTTTGGGGTGCTAATACCTTCCCCTTGCATAACCGACTTTCTTACCCAACATATCTCTTTCTCCCGAGTTTTATCTATATTTTCCCTTTCCTTCTGGAATAAATAAAGTTCGATGGCGACTTTGTTGTATGTTCGAGCGTGCGATGCGCTCAGGTATATTTCCGCTAGCTTCATCATCCATGTGCAAAAACCGTGTAATTAAAACTGTAAATCTCATGTGATGTAATGATGTAATACTACGGCCATTTTGATCATGAGTGAATGGAATGAACTCAAATTTATTTCAAGTGTAATTTAAATTTTGCATTTTTGGTGTACTTTGATCACTATGATGGTGTTTGTGTAATGGACATATATGATGATGAATATGAATTCAACCTATGATCTAATTTTGTTTTATTTGTTCTTTTGTTTGATGTATGCCATGGCGATGATTAGTAAATGATGTATAAATGAAATAATGTGATTAAAAATAGATGAGAATTGGAGTTTTGTCTTTTGTGAATTTGTTGACTTTATTTATTTGGATTTGACTTTTGTATAAAAAGGATATAATGCATGAAAATAGATTAATTGGATTTTAAATGAACTAAATGTTGACTTAATATTGAATTTGTATGAATGATACATGGATGAATGAATGGGAATTAAAAAATGCAATTTTTGGCACTTTTCCTAAGTGGAAGATTTCATTTTGTTGACTTTTCTCTTGACTTGTGATGATAGGTGCATAATGTGATAATGAATGCTTAAAATGAATGAATAGTGGAGGCATGATTATGGAATGCAATGGATAGAAATTGCACTTTAGCTTTTAGGCACAATTCTAAGATTTTATTGACTTAAAATGAGAGATGACACAAGGGACTAAAAATAACAAATTGAAGAAAAAACTTATGGACAAAATTTAGGATACAACACTTACTACTATCTAGTACTAACTGACATGATTGGGACTAATTAGTGTATGATCTGAACATTATCTACTTTCTATGTGCACACATGCTAAAGCAACTGGCTTGGCATTTGGCCCTCAACATTGTGACAATGTGTGTTGATTTCTCTGTGTGTTAGTAGTAATTTTTGATCTTCAAACTACTGACTACTAACTGTGTTTACATGCATGAATAATCGATCTTGAATGATTGCATGTTGATTGTTTATGGAGCTTTATGTGTAGTATTCTCATGTGTCTGTAACTACCTCATGACTCATGTATGTGTAACTACCTCTAACCTGCAAACTCATGTGTGTGTAACTATCTCTTAATTTTTTGTCTATGCTACTGACTTCTGCTACTGCAAATGTATGCTCTGTTGGATATTCTTCTGTTGTTGCTGATGTTTGTTATGAGTATGGAATGCCCTTGACACTTAGTTGTATTTCGGCTTGAAGATTTGTTTTGCCAAAATTTTCCAAAGAGGGAGATTATGTTCCTTTTAGGTTGACTGCGTTATGAAAAGCAACATGGAGTATGTTCAAGTTGTTTCTAGTGCAAAAAGGATACATGTGGAACACGCTGTTCCAATATGTGTGCTGCAACATCTAGTATTTGACCACAGACATATGTTATTCCAATTTTGGATCAAGATTATTTAATCAAGATTACTTAATTTGGATGATCTAGTGCAACATGTGGAACAAGATGTTCCAACATATGTGTAGTACGACATCTGGCCTTGTCAACAGGCCTTGATGGATGTTGTTAGAAGCAAAAATTTTGATTGAGATTCAATCAGATTTGTTGTAGATTGTTTAGCAATATTTGTGTGATTTGTTTGGCGGTTGTTGAAGATCAAATCAAATTTAAATGGAGATTTAAATTTGAATTTGAATGTAACAAATCATATCTTTTGGAATTTTTATGGAGAAATCAATTCAAACAAGATTCTCTATTATTCAGGATGAATTTAAGTCAGAGATCCATAAGGAAAAAAAGCCCAAAAGATATTGTTATATAAGTGTCGCATCCGCGAAAAACAACCGGCGGGAAAAAGCAAAACAAACAGAGCCGCCACCGTGCGTTATTTATCCCAAAAGAGGGAAAGGAAACGCTCGAAGTAAACCTGGAAAAGACATGGTCTCGCGACCAGAGAGAGATGGGATTGGGAGTCGGTTATGCGAAGGGAAGGTATTAGCACCCCTACGCATCCGTCGTACTCGACGGGATCCACGCTCAAAAGGAAAGAAGAAAGGTTGCTAAACACTGCTCACAAGAATGCACACTCACATTAGAATAAAACACAAATGAAAGAAGAGGGGAAAGGGCTCGCTAGGATATCGCATCCTATGCCTACGTATCTCATCTGGAATGAGAATCAGAGCTACCGTAGTTCGGCTCACGCACGCCGAAACAAAACCCACACAGGAAACCGACTGCCAATTGCTGGGCTTACGCCAGACTCCACACAAACAGGCAAACATGGAGACCGAACGCCAATAGCTGGACTTATATCAGACTCCGAACCAACAAACACACTCAGGAAACCAACTGCCAATCGCTGGACTTATGTCGGTCTCCAAACACACAAGAGGGGTTAATAGGACGCTGAGTCGTCAAAAGCAACAAAGAAGTTGAACAAACAAACTAACAGGGAGTCTGGAACTCGGACCTGAAAGCTGTCAAGCAAACACATGCAAAAAAGGAAAAGGGTGCCCGGAGAGATCTCGTACGATCTCCTGCCTACGTACCTCATCTGGTATGAGGATCAGGGCGACGTAGTTCCCCTTAACAGGGGAGAAACTTTCTCCTAACCAGAGACTGGGAAATGACAAACTAGAAGGGAGACTAACTCGAGCCTAATAGTTATCATGTAATCCACAATGGTCCTAGGTTGAGGTTTCTATCTAACTTGCACAGGCAGCAAGCTATCCTAAACAGCACAGGAAAAGCAAACAAACATACACACAATTAGCACACACTATATACAAACAAAGTGGGCTCACACAAGGTTAGGCTGTGAAACACAAGCCAACTGGAATCGGGTGTAGTTAGCTCTTAACCCTAACATTGAGAGTTAGGGTGAAGCAGATGAAATGGGAAGTGAGGGTAAGACCTCACAGCTCTTATCCCTGGCCTGGGAGAGCTTCAGACAAATGAAAGTGCGGGAGTTCAGAAAGTTGGAACTCTTCTCCACATATGACTTACACAACAAAGATCTTGGGTTAGTATCCACAATGCATCAACACAAGGTGTGTGAGCAAAGTGGATGACACACTGAATAGCAGGAGATGGATTGCACATCTCTTTTATATGCCAATTGCCTTATCAAATGACTTTTCCTGCTTGGCACAAAGATAAACAAACACAAGCATTGCCTCTTAAGGAGGGCTTCAGACAGGTGCCTGCCCAAGTAACAGGACAGGTCTTCCAGACTACATGAAGTCAGTGAGTTATACCTCAAATGGTTAAGCAACCAAGCAGAAAAAGAAAGTTCAAAAGAACTTAAGCAACTTATGTACCTGAAAACAATCTAACTCAGTCAGTATACAAGTCAAAAAGTCAAACAGACAGTCACACAATCAATCAGACAAATAAGCAAGCAATGCCACAATGTGCAAGGCACAAGCTCAAATACAAATGTCTTGGCATCAACCTACAAAACAACTCAAAGTTAACCAATCAAGCAAACATCAATGCTCAAGTGAAGAAGCATCCTCAACTATGGACTTGGATGTGTAACCCTGAAATCAAAGCTCGAACATGAGACAAACCACTAGGTCAAGGCCTAGGGTCAAAGAGGGAGAAAAAAATTCAAAACAGAACATTAAAATTGACATGAATCAACTTCAATCCATCAAGAACATCATCCAAAAGATCCCACATCAATATCAATTACCAATTTCATTTCATGAACCAAATATGGCAAGGCATGCACATTGTAACCACATTGTGACAACAGAATGAACAAATGCACATTAATTCAAAAATGCTTCAATTAATTTCAAGAAAAATCATGGATAAACAGAACATACAACATGATCATCACACAAAAAATTAGGGCAATTGGACATGATTAGGCATGGTAATTAAATTGTATAAGGCAAGGCAATCAAAACAAGCTCCAATATGACACCAAATGTTACACCAACTTAGCACAAGCCTAAAACAGAATTGGAACAAGGTAAAAACCTCAAATCAAAGCCAAAACAATCTTCAACATGTCTAGAAACAATGTGCAAAATTTCACATTCATAGGATAAAGAACAAGCATTTCACAAATGATTGAAATTCAAGACCATTCAAAAGTGCACAAATGACCATCCAGAAAGAAAAATCTCAATCAAATCAGAAATCAACCCAAAAATTCCACAAAAAGTCATGAGCATTCATAACATCCATAAGAAGCATCATACAAAAAATCAGGACATTTGGAATTCATTTGGCATGGTAAATCCATCAATCAAGTTGAACATCACAAGGTGTGACACACATTGTCACACCTAACTTAGAAAAATCATAAAACAGAAATGGCAATTGATAAAAATTCAAACTCAACACCAAAATGTCCAGCAAGATGTCTAGTTTCAACATGTCAAATTTCATGAGCATTGGATTAAAATTGAGCATTTCACAAATGAAGAAGCAAGGCAATGTCAAGATATGATACATGTACACAAACCCTAGCACCAAATATTTTCCAGCCATGCACAATTTAGGGAAAAATGTCCATAAAATACTAGACACAAAATGTGACCTAATGCAAAAATCCTCACATTTTTTGGATCAATTTTCCATTTGTTATGAATTTATGAAGTTGAAGAAAAATTAAAAATCATGTAAGAGAAGCATGTATATGATAAAGGAAAAAAAAAGAAATGAAACATTTGCATATGGCCTGGGCTGGATTCGAACTCAGGGCGCTTTCAAAAGTGGAATTGGCGCGCCAAGCCTAGCCAATCAGAACGCATGCATGAGCGTTCCATGCAAACGGCGCTAAAACCCTAACGTGAACAAAGGCAACAGTTTTTTTTCCAGAAATCAAACCGTGGCCAAAAATCCTGAATCATCTTCCTCAACCAACACGCGTATGAACAGTGCATCATCATCATCCATCAATAACAATTTTTCCAGTTTTTAAAATTGAACATATGTACATGTAGATCTCTCAATGTAGGTCACAAATCAAGCAATGGTTAAGCATCTAACATCATGAATCAATTGGATCGAGCAAAATAAGATTTATCATCCAAACTTTAAATCATCGAATCTAAGTGAATAATGCATGGATTTAAGTGGTTCAAAGCTCAGATTAATCACAGCAAAGAGATCTACAAGAATATATCAACAATTTCATGAATTAAAGAGGTCGAAAAAGTGACCTCTTGAAGTGCAGCTTTGCAATTTCGCGTTTTCCAGGTTGTGCAATGCTTTAATCTTCCCCTAGCAAGCTTGTACAAGTGTTTGGATGAAGGCTTGAGGTCCAATTGGTCTTGATTCAACAGAATTCGGATTTCACCATTGATGAACTTTAAGCTTGAGCTGCTTCAAATTGCACGAATTCACTTGGATCTTAGTTCAATCTTGCTCCATGATGATTCCAAATGATCAATTGATCAAGAAAAATGCATGAGATGTGAAGAAATTTGAAGAAAAAATGAGAGAGAATTTTGAGAGACTTTGAGAATTCTAGATCTAGAATTGGGAAATGTGTTGAATTCTGTTAGGATTTGTGTTATATATGCTTCACTAATCATGATTAATTAAGTTAAACCAAGTGCTAATGAAAATTAATTAAGTTTGGAGGTGTTTTGCAAAATTGGGAATTTCACCCTTATGCATGAAAATTCATGGATGAACAGTACGAATTTGCACTTATTTTCACTCAAAAACCTGTTTTAGAGCCAATGGAAGTAATGCCATGTTCAAATAATGCACACATTTTGAATTTCATTTTCCCCCCCAAAAATCAATTGAATTTTCAAATATTTATGTGAATGGAATGCATACCATGTAATGCCAATTTTGGAAACTAGAGGTTAAAACAAGAATGTTGCAAAAAGAGCCACTTGATTTGGACTTATGGTTTGAAAGTTATGTCCCTTTGAAGTTCAATGTTCACTTGACCAATTTTGATCCATATCTCTTCAACCACACATGAGAAAGTGATGCTCTTGGACTTTTTTGGAAATGGGAGAACAAGATCTACAACTTTCATGTTCAACAAAATTTCATTTGAAGCTTCCTTGATGATGTAATCTTAAGTTGAAAACCTTTCCATTTTTGGCAGTTTCAAATTACAGGTCACTTTCTATTTTTGGAAAGTTTTGTCCTGACTTTATTTTCTTCAATGTTGATGTTTGAAATGTCAAATGAGGCTTGTTTGAACATGAATGAAGTATTTCTAACCACTTCCCACCTCCAAATCCAACAGTTGACTTTTGGTGGACTTTTTCAGTTGACAGATGACTTGGTCATGCACATATGAATTTGAACCTCAATCTCTTGATGAAATGGCTCCAAAATGAAACCCTAGCTTTTACAAGCTCAATAAAATCATATGATGGTCTCCATCCCCATGAAGACCTCATCTCCTTGAAAGACCCTGATTGGCATAATACAACTGATTAGGGTTGACCAGAGGTCAAAACCCTAATCCCAAGGAATCTGATCAGGCATAATGAATCATGATGATGATGATGTACCATTCCAACCAAGATAATGATAAATCTCCTTGAGGAACCAAGAAACCCTTATTGAAGCACAAACCCTCAGATGGCCAGTGATCAATTCATGAGACCCTCAAGCTTGCATCTCTTAACCTTTCCATCTTCTGATAAAGACCTAGGAGGATGACTTGCTCATTGTTTCCACATGATATGCAAAGATGCAATGACTAATGTCCTAAAAAATGAAATGCAATATGCTAAGCTAGTCCCAAGAGAGGAGGGCAAATTTTGAGGTGTTACAATAAGGAGACTCAATTCTCATGTTTTACTAAGGGGTTTGTACACAAGATTAAGTTCTTTGTGTCTAGGGTTTTTTGAGTCTTGTATTCCAAATTAATGCCACCATAAAGATTAATGTTGAATCTTTGTTGTACACCGCAATATGCTTTAGTAAATTGGCATAGTTATTGGTTTGTATTAGTTGAGTTATAAACTCAACATGTTTGTGTACACCTCTCTATGTTTCAGTAAATTGACATAGTTGTTGGTTTGTCTTAGTTGAGTTGTAAATTCAACAATCAATAGACTTGTTATTGAGGTTGATCACTAGGGGTTACTGGTTGAAAAAAGTAAGTGGATTCTCATATTTAGGGGGAGAGCTAAATAGAAGTTCACTAGGATTAGGGAGAGGCATAACACTTCATAGGGTTTGGGGTTCTTATAAGACTAACTGTTATAATTTGAAGTAGTGAATTTCCTTTCTTGGATAGAGTGCCCCCAAAATGTAGGTGTGGTTTCACTGAACTGGGTTACCAATCTCTTGTGTTCTTTATTGCTTTATTGCTTCATCATCTTGTATAAGCTAAACTATTTTCTCTTGGTATTTTAATCTGGTTAGTATTCTGGTATACAATGTCCCAGACATCACGTATGACATCTGTCCCTAGAATCTGTTATCTATCATAAACCAGTTATTCTCGTTGTCCTAAACATCTGGTCCAACATCTGTCCTTCTGAGAACAAAATTTCATTCTTCCAAAAAATACATTATCAATCCTCTTGAATGTTCTCAGACCCCCTAAATATACTCCTCACAAAGATGCATGAAACTCTTCCAAAACACTGGGTATTTTAGTGGACTTGTGAGACAAAACCACCATCCCCTTATACCCAAAACAATCATTTTTAAATTCAAAAGAAGGGTGATATTTCGGATCTACCGCCAATTCTTGGATCAACTTATGTAGTTGTTCATCTTGAGTCATTCCCTCAACAATAATACTCCAATCTACATTATTCACCATGGAAATAAATATCATATCCACAACATGAGAAAGAGTATCAATCACTCTATTCTTTTTCCCTTCCTTATATTGAATCTCAAAGTCATACCCCAATAGTTTATCCACCCACTTATATTGAATTTCAAAATTCATTGATAGGTTTCTATTATGAAGTGGCTTCCTAGAAAGTAATGCCACCATTTCTACACAACCAACATGATCTCCACCAATTCACGTTCATAGAAACATTTAAGCCTCCCTATATTAGATAATGCTTATCTTAGAAACGTTAAGGGCCTCCCCTATTGCATCAAGACTTCTCTTAAACTAGTTTTGGAACCATCAAACTATATTTTAAAGGGAATTTGAAAATTAGGCATGTTCAACATGGGCAATTTCGACATCTTCTTCTTCAATGTTTCGAAGGCTTGACGTGCTTTCTCACTCAATTGGAAACACTTTTTATTCAACATTAGTGCCAAGGGACGAGCTAGAATTGCATATCTTTGGAAAATCTCTTATAATAATCAGTCAACCAAGGAAACCCCACAATCCTTTGAGAATTTTTGATAAGGGCCACTCTTGCATAACTTTGACCTTTTCCAGATTTGGTGTTATTCCTTTTGTAGAAATGACCTGACCCAAATACTCTTATTGAGCCATAATGAAACTAAATTTCTAGAAATTCACCTTGAGAACATGTTCCCTGAGTACTTCCAACACAATCTTAAGGTGATCAAGATGATTTTGTCGATTGCTACTACACACCAATATGTCATAAAAAAACCAAGACAAATTTCCTCAACTAAGGTTTGAAAATATGATTCAGAAGAGCTTGAAATGTAGATTGGGCATTGGTTAACCCAAAAAGCATTATTGAGTATTCATAATGTCCCTCATGGGTTCTAAATACAGTCTCATGAATGTCACACTCATTCATCCTAATTTGGTGATATCCAAATTTCAAATCCAACTTAAAAATATAGTTTCACACCAAAATTTATCTAACAACTCATAAATCACTAGAATATGGAACTTATTAGGATTCATTACATTATTTAAAGGCCTATAGTTTATGCAAAACCTCCAACTCCCATTCTTCTTTTTCACAAGAATTAAAGGACATGCATCAAAAGCCATTTCATCTTCAGTCCTGCTTGATGCACTCCACACGCTCCACTATGTACACTAGACACAACCACATATGCCTCACTTTCTCCTAGGCATTTTAGTAAGACTCCTTCAACCGTCTTTTTGAACAATTCATCATTCACCAGGACATAGCTGAGGGCCCTATATTTTACCTTTCGATCTGTCGACCCTATAGGATTACGTAAATAATTGACTAACGGTTTACGCCAATCACTTTCTCCCTCGTTGTCGACGGTTAGAATTTCAAAATGGTATTTATCTACAACTCCCAACTTTATAATCGACAAATCTGATGGTCATAACAATGTCGCTCGTACCTTCTCTCTCACTTGGACCTCTTCTTCACCCTGGTCTTTCGACGCTTTGTACCCTGAGGCTTCCTGCGCCAAATTTTTTGCTCTCTGGTTCTCTTTCCTTGGTATGTGCTGGAGGCTTACTTACTCAAACCTCTTGAGTAATCTGATGGTAACCACAAAATACATGATTAAATTTTCTTTAACACACCTGTATTCTTTTGATACCTGCTTAATTACTAACTTAGAATCTCCCATAATTTCGACATTCCTTTCCCCCAATTCTAGCAGAAGTTCAAGTCCTATAACCAACAATTCATATTCTGCTTCATTGTTTGTGCATACTCCTTCAATTCTGTATTTGAACTCTGCTGGAATTCCATCTGGAGAAATTATGACTCCCTCTATCCCAGATCCATTCTTATGCCTTGAACCGTCGAAGTATAGTCTCCATGGCACTATGTCTACGTAATTTTGAGCCATTTCGACCATTGAATGGTCGACAAGGAAATCTGCCACCACTTGCCCTTTCATCGCTTTTAAAGGCACGTACGTCAGAGAATACTCATTTAACGCTAAAGCCCATTTACCAATTCGACTATGCAAATTTGGTTTGGATAACATGTGCTTAATAATATCAAAGTGAGAAGACACATACACATCAACAGGCTTAATATATTGCTTTAGTTTCATACAAGAAAAATACAGGCATAGACATAGTTTTTCTATATCACTATACCTAGTTTCAGGATCATTCAGCATTCGACTAAGGTAATACACAGGTCTTTCGACACATTTTTCATCCTCTTGGACTAACATACTTCCTATAGTCGATTCTAAGGCTGCAATATGCAACCTCATTGGCCTATTCCTAACAGGAGGGACCAGTACTGGAGGCTTAGTCAAATATTCTTTAATTTTGTCGAAAGCCTCTTGGTGCTCTTCCTGCCACTTAAAGTCCTCATTCTTCAGTCAAAGGAGTGGTGAAAATGCTTTAGTCTTGCCACTTAAATTTGATATAAATCTTCTAAGAAAATTTATTTTACCCAGCAAGCATTGCAGACGAAGGCTTGACGTCCATAATGGCTTTTGTTTTGCTTTGGTTTACTTCAATACCTTTTTTATGCACCACAAAGCCAAGAAAATCACCCGCCTGCACACAAAAAGCACACTTTAATGGATTCATTTTCAATCCATATTTCCTCATCCTTAAAAAGGCCTTTCGGAGATGTTCGACGTGAGTAAGTCGACCATTTGATTTTATCACAATATCATCAATGTATACTTGCATGAAATCTTCAATAAAATCATGGAACATTGAGTTCATTACCCTCTGATATGTCACTCCGGCATTTTTCAGGCCGAATGGCATGACAACCCACTCATATGTTCCCAAGGCTCCTGGGCATCGAAACGCCGTCTTTGACACATCTTCTTCTGCAATAAAAATTTGGTTATATCCAGAATAATCATCTAACATACTTAAATATTCAAAGCCAGCGGCCGAATCGACCAACATTTCTGCTATGGGCATGGCATACTCATCTTTGGGGGTAGCAACATTTAGATCTCTAAAGTCAATACATACTCTTAAAGACCCATTTTTCTTAATTACTGGCACAATATTGGCCAACCATTCGACATACCTTGCAGTTTGTATAAACCTGCTTTTGAGGAGCCTTTCTACCTCAACTTTTATCTTTGCCATGATCTCTGGTGCGAAACGTCTAGGCGTCTGCTTTACTGGCTTTCTTCCAGTTTTTATTGGCAGTTTTAGTTTGACCAAATTCCTACTTAAACAAGGCATTTCATTATAATCCCAAGCAAAACAATCTTTAAATTCTTTTAGTAAAGATATTACCTCAGATTTTAACTCTTTGTCGATGTTAGCGCTAATGTATGTTGGCCTTTTGTCGCCATTTTCGCCAAGGTCGACTTCTTCCAAGGGGTCTTTTGGCCGCATCTTTTCTGGCGCCTTTGGGTCTTTTTCAAACCCTAAAGGTTCATCATCATAAATACAGTCCAAACGCTGCATGCTGACGTTTCCTTTAGCCAACACTGGCTTATCTGGAGGCTCTGGCTCAATAGCCAAATTACCTTCTTTCTTTAACACATAGGCTTCGACAACCATGTTCTCTTCAGCCTCTAGAGCCGCTTTTATTTTGTTCTCGGCAACGTATGCCGAAATCCTTTTTAGAGCTTCTAGCTCAGTCATCATCAGTGACATCCCCCCAGCCTGTCGGTCGGATACCTGTATAGGGTGGATTATCTAAACGTTTCACATTCCAAATGAAGCCATGGGTCTCGTGCATAGTTAGAGAAACAAAAGCTTCACTCAGATTAGCGTACACATCTTCAGCCGAAAAATGAGGAGAAATGTTGGCCAGCTTTCTCTCGAATTCCTTCTTGCTGACATTGTTTACGTCAGCCATGAAGTACCCTTGGTCAGCTTCGATATTTTCGACCACTCCATCTTCTCTCCAAATCACCAATCTTTGATATGCTAAAGATGGTACGGCTCCGACACCATAGAGCCATTCTCTGCCGAATAGTAAGTTGTAGCTTGGCTTGGCGTCTATCACCATAAACAGTGTCGGTCTAGTTATTGAACTAACCGTGATATTCACCATGATCACACCCATGGTGCTTTTTGTCTTGCCCCCATAGTCAGACAAGACCACGTTGTTGGATCTAATGTCAATATCATACTTTCTAATCTTCCTCAGAATATGGTGTGGCATGATGTTGACCGTGGCGCCACAATCTACCAACACTTTGTTGATAATCACACCTTCCACTTTGTCCCTAATCAACAATGGTTTCAAATGATTTTTCATAGTCATCGTGGGCCTTTCAAAAACTGCTTCTTGGCTCTTAGCAGAGCCATCATTCAACACAAAGTAGCATCTTGGCTGATGTAAAGCCATTTCTTCAGCGTCGGCATCATCTACCGACTCATCCACCTCAGTCACATAATTATATTCTTGTGGTAGAATTGACACCACGTTGACTAAGATGTCCAGACTTGCTTCAGATTCTGAATTAAAGTCATCAGTAACTTCATCAGAATATTTCTCAATTGGCCGGCGGACATACTCCATGATCCCTTCTTTTGCTGCTGTGTCGACCTTCACAACAACTTTCTTTCCAGCATTCGCCCCACTGGCCATGCCTCTTCCAGCTATTCCTCTAGCAGCCTCTCTTTCGGCCTGCTTACACCTCTAAAAGTGTCGCCATTGAGTCCTCGACATGGGGTTCTTCCCCAAATAATTTTCAGAGACATGAGTCCTTTTCTCAGATTTGAACTCACGTCTATAGTTAGTTGCTAGACCTCCTCTAGCAGCAGCAACCCCTTGTGGGGTTTCTTGTTTCCCCTGAGGCTTGACCCAGGTGCCTCTAGGAACACTTGCTGACGGTACGAAGCTCCTAGGCCTCGCCTGAGCACTTTCCACAGCTTTCTTTGGGACTCTTTCATTCTGGCACTTTCTGTTCAGCCCATTTCTTTTGCTTTTGCCCAATTGTAGCTTCTGGAAATTTTCAACAGCTATTTTGTCGGTGACAACACCACATCTAGGGGACAGGCAAACTTGTGAACCCTTATTCTTGCAGTGATACAAGAAATCTACCAAGTCTTCATCAGCCCTTGGGTAAACTTGAGTTATGTCGATATCTAGGCTTTCACTAGTTTGCTCCAACATGTCGGCCTCATCGTATTCGGTGATCTTGACCATGTTGATCTCGACTGACTCCACGAATAGAGCTTCCTCCTGGTGGAGAGGGTCAGCGTCGATCTTCATTCCGCGGCCAACAAATTTTAGCCCGCCTTCTTGAATCGCTTTCTGAACCAGATCCCTGAAAAGGTAACAATTAGAGGTATTATGACCAAGATAATTATGATACTTACAAAATCCTCTTTTCTATCTTTGTTCTAATGGTGGTATTTTAGTACCAGGTGGCACCACCATTTGGCCATCTTTAACTAACAAATAAAAAATTTCCTCACACTTTGTCACATCAAAAGTATAAGTTTTCGAAGGGAATTTTGGATTGTTTTCGACAGGATTTTTTCCTTGCGCAGGAAGTAATGATCGACACTCATAGGCAGATCCTGGCTTTAACTCAGACACGTCAATTTCTAATTCGGTCGATGAGGTATAATCAGCCTCATATATTGGATCTGTCGTGTCATAGTCGACAACCGCTATTTTTTCTTTCTTAGCCTTATTGTGTCTAACTTTTTCTAACCTTAGCCGTTCGAGATGTCGAACTCTATCAGCCAATTGTGACATACTTTTCACAAAAGTTGGGTCTATTTTCTTCCTAATGGAATAATCTAACCCCCCAGCATCCATCTGAACAAGTTCATGTTCTGGTACTTGGGTAAAGCACCTGGCCTTTAATGATCTGAATCGATTCAGATAATCGTCGATGCTCTCAGCAAACCTTCTCTTGATACTAGACAATTCTACCAAACTAATTTTGGAGTGTCCTTCGTAAAATTGTTCATGGAACTTCTTTTCTAACTTGGCCCACGAATCAATCGAACTTGGGGCCAAAGAAGTGAACCATGTGAAGGTAGCCTTAGTCAAAGAGGAAGGAAAGTTTTTTACTCTCAAACACTCATTATGAGCTAAATCTCCTGACTCTGTTAGATATCTGGCGATATGCTCTATTGTCGACTCACCAGATTCTCCCCCAAACTTAGTGTACTTAGGCACTTTCATTCCTCTAGGTGCCTCAGTTTGGAGAATAAACTCAGCCAACGGGGAAGAATATAATGGCCTTTGCAATATGGCACTCATACCATTCCTAGCCATAATCCTTTCGACAATAGTTGTCAAATTATTTTCTACTGCTAAGTCTTCTTGTCGATGTTGATCGACAATTTGATCAGCGTCTTGGTGTCGGTTAACCAACACCATTTGGTTACATCCTGCTACTCTTGATTTAACGCCTTGATTTTGCTGGGGTCTAAGGATTTGTTCCTCGTGGACTGTCTCATCTTCTGCTGCCCCTATCTCCATCTGAACAGGAACGGTTTGTCTAACCACTTGTGCCATCTGTCGAGCCGGTGCCCCCAGAAAATTACACAAGCGCGTCAATTGATTCGCCACCTGCCTATTTGTTTTAGCAGATTCCTGTATCACAGGATTAAAAACTGTACCCATTTGATTAGTTAACATATTAACCAACTCATGGTTACTATCATCCATTTGCTGCCTCAACACCGCTATTGAAGTGTTCGACAGCGGCATGGTTCTATTTTGAGTATTATTCCTATTCTGAACATTTTCCCCTTGCGCTGATCCTTGCAAGGAGGAATTAGTATTTTGAGCGTTGTCTGAAAACAATGCTGCACTTGATGTCGACTGATATCCTGACATTAAGGAATACGGCATTCCATAAAGAGGGTTTGTGGTGCCAAAGCGAGGCACATAAGGTCTGAACGTCGTTATCGTTGATCCTGAACCTCCTGGTGGAGGTAAAGGAATTGATGCTCCAACCGCACCCGTAGTCGACATCGTTGAGGTTGCACTTGTCATCGGCGGCAAATTTGCAACCTGTGAGATTACTGTTTTCGTAGTGGATAAAGTCCCTTGTGGCACTTCATCTGTATTGGAGTTTGACATTTTCGTAGTTTCTTGTGGCTTACTATATAGTTTGCCACTTCTAAGTTTCATGCAATTTCGTAACTGCACTAGCACCGTCCCACCGGGTGTGCCATTTTGTTTACTGTGGAAATTGGTAAACAACCGCTGGTCCTCCCTAGGCCTTAAAACTAAGGGTTACTTGCAGAATCGACCAGTTGATCCTAAGACATGTGCTAGTGCGAGTGTGGCTTATTCAATTCGACAGAATAGCTTTGTGAGGAACGACTCCTGACAAAGTATTGAACAAGCGCAGGTTTTTTCCACACGAAAGGTTTAAATGATGCTATAGCCTATGGGTGACTCGTGACCGACAACACTACAACATTCAAAAGACGTACACGACGAACACGCTTTTGGTGAACTCTATTATCGTAATAGAATCAGTATCGACAGTGTAGACGACAACGTAAAGTGATAACTCAAAAGTAAATGAAATTAAAATAAAATGTTCAACGGAAACAATTGAAAAGTAAGGAAGTTACATTGAAATAAATGTGGTGATTCACGTACATAGCACTCTTAAAAACTCTTGCTTCCTCGCGCTGGGAATGAGAAGTTTTTTACAAGTGATTTTAGTACAAGGTGAACACCCCGAGCCCCTCGTGGGATATCCTATTTATACTAAACTAAAGAAACTACCTACAAGCCAAAAACTCCTAAAAAATAGCAGACGTCATACCACACGATCTGCAAACTGCTCTATACACGTTCTGCAAACTGCTCCATTCTGGCGCTTATATCTTCTTGTAACTGCTAGTCATTTTCAATTTCAAACTTTTCCCGCCCAGGGATTTAGGTCGACCCTGTCTTCTATGTGTTTGACACAACTAGAAGTTCCTTAAGTCCCAGTCTTCAGTTCAGTCGACATAATGGATTTTTGACCAACATGATTCTTATGTCGGTTTCGTCTCTTAGTGACTTATGTTTTTCTCAACTCTTGCTTTATCTTAGGCACATCTCCACCCCTTGATGTGGTATAAACCTTACATTCATAAGGCACTTTCATTGATTACACCTTCAACATGCCTTATAGATTTCTTGTGGTAACAATCAGTAACTAAAACAGTTCAAAAAACTCAATGAATTCAACAACAAAATGAGTTTGTTTCAAACAAATCTACACCTGTATCTTGCAAACGACCCAAAAATACTCTTCACAATATCATCCATGTAATACACTCTGTTCTAATTAAGTACTTTTTCTTCAAAGCTAATCAAAGTTGAAAGCACATGTTCCTTTTATAAAATGTTGTTAATCACAAAATATCGCTCAATACGATAAATCCCCCATAAGGATCTTCATCAGAAAAATACAAAACCTTCAAATGCCTCATCCCATTCTCTCTGCGATCTAGTCGCCGTTCACGAACAACGCCATCATCATCCTTACGCTGAATATTATTTTGTTTCATAATCAATGCACACAACTCCACCACTGTCTCATCCAACAAATGCTGACTCTCCAGACAAATCTTCTCCATCATCTTCTCTGAACTTTTGATATGTTCCATTCGCGTCCCTATCAGTCGTACCCAAATCGTGCTCTGAATACCAATTAATAGACTACAACATTAATAACAGATAACATAAGTGTAATAGCGGGATGTAATAGAGTAAGGGTATGTTTGGATTGATGGTATGAGATAAAATGAAATGGAGTGGAGTGGTAACTAATGAGATTTCATTGTTTGGATTTGCAAATAATGGATGGAATGGAATGGAACATGATGGAATCCATTCCATCCAATTCCATCCAAATCTCTATTTTTTGTTTCATCCAATTTGGGATGTATGAAATGGAATGAAGCATTTTTAATAAAATAACAAAACAACAGAGTGAGATCTATATTCCACTCCACTCCGCTCCGTTCTGCTCCGTCACGTTTTATTCTACTCCGAGCTCCGTTATGTTTCATTAATCCAAAGATAACCTAAATATATATAGATGATTCTGACTTCTTACTATGGAAATAGTATTAAGATGGAATGGATAGTAAGAATGACTCTAACTACTTAGCCACCAATTTCCATCTCAATACTAGAATGCCTCACAACACACGTGAGGTTTCCCTTTATTTCCCCCTGGATGTGCTCATTGGTTTCCTCACTCCCTTCCTCCAATCTCTCACTATCACCTAAACAATTAACTGTTTTCCTTCTCAATTCCACTCTCACTTCGCCTTAAGAAATATTACCAACACTCTCTTTTAATACTCACTTTTTTATTGAATAAAAAAACAACATACGAGTCTTATAACTTTAAGTAAGAACCATTTATAAAGTTAAGAACCAGGTATATTTCATCTAATATAAGAGTGAAAGTTAGAAAAGTGTTAAAAATATAAGTAGACACTTTCTTCCTCTTTTCTATCAGTACAAACAAACTATTCCCTCTTTCCTCCTTATTTCCCTCTTTACCCCTCCCTATACACATGTGTTAAAAGGCCTATTCGTCAACAACCCCAAACAAACAGACATCCCAATTCAATCTCTTCTCTTTCCTAGTTAACATGGCAGACTCATTTCTCTTCGATGTTGCAGATTCACTCCTAGGAAAACTTGCTTCTTATGCTCATGAAGAAGTTTCAAAAGCTTGGGCCGTGTTTGGAGATCTACAAGGGATCAAAGACACTTTGACTATTGTCAAATATGTACTACTCGATGCTGAAAATAAGAAAGACCAAAATCACGGGCTACAAGAATGGTTGAAGCAAATTCAAAACATCTTCTATGATGCCGAAGATGTGTTGGATGAAGTTCAGTGTCAAGAGTCGCGAAACCAATTTGTTCAAGCTTCTGGAAGCAAGAGGTTGAAGGTAAAACACTTCTTTTCTTCTCCTTTTTTTCGTCTTAGAATTTCTCATCGAATCAAAGATGTTAGAGATAGATTGAATAAGGTAGTTGCTGATCGGAATCTGTTTGGACTTGAGAGAATGGATGTTAATGTTAGTGAGGAAAGTAGAGAAATGAGTTATTCTCATGTTGATGCTTTAGATGTTATAGGAAGGGGTACTGAAAAGGAAGAAATTATCGAGCTTTTGATGAAATGCGGCGGTGAGGATGGTGATAAAGGACTGTCTGTGATTCCTATGGTGGGAATTGGTGGTTTGGGGAAGACCACACTTGCGAAGTTGGTCTTCAATGATAAGAGGATGGATGAAGTTTTCGAATTGAAAATGTGGGTGTGTGTCTCTTATGATTTTGACATTAGGAAGATAATTATTAAAATCATTAACTCGACTTCAACACATACGCCGGTTTTAGCTCTTGCTCGCCAAGAAAACATTGACCACTTTGATACGGAGCAGCTAGTGCGTCGTCTTAGAGAGAAGCTTTCTGATCAAAAGTTTTTACTAGTTTTAGATGATATATGGAATGTTAACCATTCAAAATGGGTTGAGTTGAAAGATTTGATAAAAGTTGGCGCATTAGGAAGCAAAGTTTTAGTCACAACACGAAGTTTGTCTATTGCTTCAATGATGGGAACGGTTCCTGTGTATACTTTAGAAGGTCTTTCTTTGGTTAACTGTTTGTCTCTCTTTGTCAAATGGGCATTTAAAGAAGGCGAAGAAAAGAAGTATCCACGTCTATTGGAGATTGGAGAAGATATGGTGAGAAAATGCCGAGGGATTCCATTAGCAGCGAGAACGTTGGGAAGTTCATTGTTCTCAAAATTTGATTTAGATAAGTGGGAGCTTGTAAGAGACTCCGAAATATGGAATTTAAGACAAAACAAAGATGATATTTTACCTGTGCTTAAGTTAAGCTATGATCAAATGCCATCCCATTTGAGACATTGTTTTGCTTATTTTTCCCTTTTTCCAAAAGATTATCTCTTTTCTTGTGGTGAAATTTGTAATCTCTGGGATGTTTTTGGATTACTTCAATCACCAAATGGAAGTCAAAAGCTAGAGAATATTTCAAGAGATTATATTGATGAGTTACATTCAAGATCATTTCTTCAAGATTTTGAAGACTTTGGCCATACGTGTGTTTTCAAAGTACATGATTTGGTGCATGATCTTGCGGTGTATGTTGCAAAAGAGGGGTTTGTAATGTTAAACTCTGATACTAAGAATATTCCTGAGCATGCAAGGCATTTATCAGTTGTTGAAAATGAGTCACTTGGTCGCACTTTGTTCACCGATTCGAAAAGTGTGAGAAGTATTTTGTTTCCCATCCAAGGAGTAGGTCTTGATAGTGAAACACTCTTGGATTCATGGATATCAAGATATAGATACCTGCGTTATTTAGATTTAAGTGATTCTTCATTTGAGGCCCTTCCGAATTCGATTTCTAAATTGGACCTTCTTCGAGTTCTCATTCTTTCTGGTAACACCAAAATCAAAATACTTCCCGGTTGTATATGTGAACTCCAAAATTTACAAGTGTTGTCAGTCAGAGGATGCACAGAGCTTGAAGCATTGCCTAAAGGACTAGGGAAGCTAATCAACCTTCGACAGTTGTTTATAACAACAAAGCAATTTCTTCTGTCACATGATGAATTTAAAAGCATGATCCATCTTCAAACTTTGGGTTTTCATTATTGTGAGAATTTGAAGTTTTTTTCCATTCCTGCACAACAACTCACTTCCCTTGAATCATTGTTTGTTCAATCATGCGGGAGCCTAGATTCTTTGCCGCTTTATATTTTCCCAAAATTACAAACTCTTTTAATTTTAAACTGTAAGTTGTTAAATCCATGGTTGAATGATGAAAGCCTTATCACAAACTCGAGCTCGATGAAACATCTATATCTCGGGGATTTCCCAAATGCTTTGACATTGCCTCATTGGATTGTAGGTGCTGCAAACACATTACTTTCCTTGGTAATTAAAAATCTTCCAAACCTTACTATGCTTCCCGAATTTTTAACAACCATGACTTGTCTTAAGAGGCTTCATATTGTGGATTGTCCTCAATTGTCGAGACTTCCAACTGACATCCATCGCCTGGTTGTCCTTGAAGATTTGAGCATAGACGGTTGTCCTGAATTATGCAGAAAATGTCAGCCTCGAGTTGGTGAGTACTGGCCCGTGATTTCTCATGTCAAACACGTTTTCATTGGAGAACCAAAAGGAGAGGAGAATTGAAGTCATAATCTTCGTTCAAGGTAAACAGATTGATAGACATAAATTTTAGTATACTATTTACAACATTCATGTATCTACAAGTCTATTCATGTATGATGTAAGTTTTAGAGAAATCAATTAATATTTGTAGATGAATCCTTTCTTAAGGAATCTATTGGATGATGTATTGGAACGCAAGTAATATGTGCAATGAAGGTGCCGACACGAGCATCGGGAGCTTGAGTTCCTCTTTTATCATTTTAATTATTAGAATATATAAAGCATGATAACTAATTAAAAGATTAAAATGCCTTAAGAAATTAGAAATAAAAACTGTCATATTCTTTTTAACGAGTTAAATTAATTACTTTCAAAAGCATGTATAAACATATCACGTAATCAACTTTTATTGAGCATGAACATATTTGGCCCTATATTCTACATTGATAATTTGTTTAGAATTCTTTTGAGGGCTTTGTGATTTTAGGGCGGCGGTCTTACGAGTCCGATAAATTTTTGGGTGTTTTGGAACGTTTTTGGTATTCTCTGAGTTTCGAAGTCTCTTCTTTGATTTACATGTAATATTGGGAATGATTGGAACCTTTTTATCAAATTAAATTTATTTTTGAATAAATTATAATATTTAAATGTTACTATAGTTTTCATTTGAAAATATAATAGAAAAGGAAAAATGGATGACATTTTGGAGTAATAAAATTGAAATATTATTGGAAATAGTGGTTATTTTTGGAGGCCTTTTATTGGTGATATATGGTTCATACTCGAAATCTATTTTGGGTGAATAATTGATTAAATAATTTTGGGTGATTTATAATTGTTTGGCTGATCTATATTGTTTGACTACTAGCATTTCCATGCATTCATATACATCGGAGTTATGTGGGACTTCAGTCCATTTGGTGACCTCAGATCTATTTGGTGGGATCGTTGGTCTAGTTGAGAGACTAAATGCGGGTCTCAGATCTAGATCTATTTGGTGGGGATCGTCGGTTCGGGTGAGGGACCGAAGACCATGGAAGAAATCAGTAATATACCTCTAATATCCACAAAAATATGGCACCACATGCATATAGGTGAAGTAGTTGATGCATAATAGTATTGCATATATTGAGAATGATATATGTGTTTGTGTATTAAAATTATTATTATATTCGTTTATCATTTAGTTGCTAAATTTCATCGTTACTACTTGTAAGTGTATTCTCACCCCTTGTTTGTTTTGTTGGATTAACTTTGTGTAATGTTGTACAGGTAATCAACACGAGAGATAGATTGTGTTGATCGTGAGATGGCTTCGACGCCCTCTCAGCATTTACCATTTCCTTCATTTTAGTCGAATAAATGCTCTGGTTTGTAACATCGGCGATTTTGACGACTGTACTTTCATGTTTGAGTTGTAACTTTCTTTTATGGAGTTTTTCAGAAACGGTTTTATTCATACTTATGATATGTTTTTATTTTATCTTCCGATGTGAATTAACTAATTGCATGTTTATGTACGAGAGTTTTTGATGAAGTAACATCATGTAGCGGGGTTTTCGTTACCTTTAGGTTTATTGACTAAACCAAAAGTAAACATACAATTTGAGTCGCCACCACACTTTTATTTATCCAAAGGAAAGGCTAAAGAGCGAACAAAGGCCAAGGTAAGAAGTTTTTCAAGTCAAAAATAAAAATGTCAGAGATCTAGGTAAGGGGGTTGATTATGAAACGAGAAGGTTTTACGCACCCAAAACATCCTTAGTACTCTAAGGGAACCCTTTTTGCAAATATGTGTTGTAGGTTGGTATTTGCGAAAATATTTGTACAAAAGATTGGAGGGATGAGAAGAGAATACATTATATTTACAAATTTATTGTTTGAATGGATGAATCCATTGCCTACGTACCATCACAAAGGAGGATCCAAACCTCGTAGTTTGGGGTAAAAATCTCAAAGATTGGTGAATTGATTTGAATCAAAAAGCCTTAAGGTCTTTTGTTATCAAAGGGAGAAAACTCAACCTAAATCAACAATCCACCATGTGAGGAAGACTTCAACATGCTAGTGAGGGGTTAACCCTATAATAAGCATGGAAGCCTTATAATCCAACACTAAGGATGAGATGAGATTTACATCAACCACTGGGATAACTCAAACCTATGACTAATGTTTTTGAATAGTTTTAACAAGTTGCCATTGGAACCACAAAAACAACTTGAAGTGAGTTATATTTACAAGTTAGATTTATTTACAAAATGAAGTCAAAGTTGGATTAAGATTTATTCACAATGAGTATTGTTGAAAATGGTTTTGACAAGTCAAAGGCTTAAGGCCTAGGTTTCTAATTTTGAAACAAAGTCAAAGTTTGAAGAAAATGATTTTTGGCTTGGGTTAGAGTGGGGAGAAGAAGAGAAAGGCTAGTCCTAAAGCATATAAAGATAAGAGGGAAAAGATAAACCCTTGGAGTTCCTTTTCTTGAAGTCATAGAGATGACTCAAGATTCTCCTTTCCTTTGGACTTAGCACACACAAACAAGCAATCAAACAATTTGAATTCAAGCTCCTAGGATCTCCAATTGACTTGTCTCTTAACTTGGCTATTCATGACAATGGTCCTCTTTATTATCTCAAGATGGAATGCCTATCACACAAGAGCAAACATCAAAAAGTTCACAACACAATAAGGGGAATGGACAAAGAATAAGTTTAGATGAGAAGTCCTTTAAAGTCAACTTTGAAATTTAGCATTCTAAAGGCATGAGGCCTAGTTGCTCTTCAACAAGTTTAGCATTCTAAAAGCATGAGGCCTAGTTTCTCTTAAACTCCTTTAAGCATAGGTATATCATAATTCTAAGTCCTTTCTCCTTTTTGCATTAGGTTCACACAAAACAAAACAATCACAAGACAACAATATATTTATATACAATAATGGGCTCAAATGAGCAAAAGAAGAATGACATAAACATAAAATATGTGCTCAAGTGAGTAAAGTGAAAATCAATATGAATAATTATGCAAGAGATAAATGGCATTAAAGTAAAGGGCAAGAAATTAAATGCTCAAATTAAAGTTAGTAATTAGTATGGTTATGTTAGTTTGTCATAAGACAATGTAGCGCTATGTTAAGCAATCGTAAGAGGACTAATGTAGTAGTCACACCTATCTGAGGCCGGTCAATAAAACTATAGGCAAATAAACACAAGTTAGAGATCATGACTAGTAAGCCAAGCTCCACAAACTTGCCATGCCAAAACAAAAGGGGAAGAGCCTTGTATGGACTTTAGGTTTTTTGCTTGACCAAGAAGAAACCTATCTTGGACACAAAACAACTCACTTGATCTTGGATCAAGTTGAGTTTGGTTTGGATCAAAGAAGGTTAAACCTCTCATTTGTCAAGACCAACCATAAGACATTAACTCAATGGGCAAATTATGAAAAGAATGGGAGGAAGATGAAATGGATGGAAAGAGAATTCAAGTATCAAATCCAATTGATCAAATGTGAACCAAGTCATCATCAATCAATGCTAAACAGAAAAGAAATGAAGATTACAAGTCAACAAGTCAACCATAATTTTTTGGTAATTTTTGAATTTAAAATAAGTGCAAAATAAAATAAACAAAATATGGTCAAACCTCAAATTTAATTCAAATCAACTTCAACAAGTCCAATTAAATTCTCATAGGTCTAACATGGTCAAACAAACTTTGACAAATTTTCCCAACAATTTTTTGAAATCAGAAACTATTTCAAAACAATTAAAAACAATAAAAAATAACACAATATGAACTAAAATCTCAAATAAATCTCAAATCAAATAAGAAATTGATGAGACTATTTTTCATTGACTTATCATGATCCATAGGTGTTAGCAAAATATTTTTGGATTTTTTAAATATCAGAAAGTAATTTAAAATGAATTAAAACTATTAAAAATCAAATAATCCACAAACAATATTAAATGAAGTCACAAAAATAATTAAAAATCAAAATATGAAACTAGATTTTTCAAGAATTTTTTTTGGCATTGGTCTCATATTTTTGTGACTTCAAATAAAATTTTTATGAATTTTTGAAAATAAATGGAATTAGCTGAAATTAAAAGAAAATTAATTAAATGGAGAAAACCACAGCCACGTGATGCACCTCATTAATTGACGTGGCATCAATGGACTGTCCATATCTGAGGGCGCATGGTGTGACCAAGTCAAACGCGCTGCATATGACATTAAATCAAGTAATCACATTGGATGGTCAATATTATAACGTTGAGACACGATCCAAAGGCTGGGAAGCAAACACGTGTGGATGGTGGTGGAAACCACCATCGTCTCCGGTGAGATACCAGATTCCGGCCACCACGCGCAGGGAAAAAAATCGTAATGAAAATAAAAAGTAAGGGCATCAAAATGAAGCTCAGGTGATGTACATCACCACTGTATCCATGGATCATCCTCACTCTTCCTATTTAGAGAGAAATGTGAGATGGAAGATCATGGTATGTCAACTGGAAATGCATGAAATGAACAATTGAGACCACCACTGGCCTGCCTCAAGTGTGAAGACTTCAGAAAACCACATAAACCAAAGAAAATCACATTGAATTGCAAGATCTAGATCCACAAAGTTTGAGGTTCTACCTCTGAAATGAAGCTTCTAATGCCACGAATTCTTCAAGATCTTGATCTACTCTTGCTCTGGAAGTGTGATGGAGATGATAGGTTAAGGAATTGAGCTTTTTAAAATCAACTAATGATGTTGAATTTCAAGCTTGAAAAAGAGATGAAAATCTGAAAATTCCTTTGGGTAAGGGTTGGGATTTCAATTCAGCAGCACTTCAGATCTCCACTTGGTTGTGAAATGATAGAGATTGAGTCTCTATTTATAGCTGAAGAGGGTTGTAAAGCATGGTTCCCTCGTGTGCATGGGATTTGAATCTTCCTTGCATGGGCATGTACAGGCGCATGTAAGGCCCAATAATGGGTGATAAACCATGCTGAGATCAACTGGAATTGAACTGGACGTGTAATTGAAGTGGAATTGGCTTGCACATGAAGTTTCAACATGAAATGCAAAAATGAACATAAAGAGAAAGCTCTTCGAAACTCACACATGGAAAGTCCAAAAAATTAATGTGAGTAATGGTTGGAAAGTCCTTGAAATAAGGAACAAAAGTCATGTTGGGCAAAAATTCATTTGGCATTTGGAAATTAGTGAAAACTGGATGTGAAAGTTTGGGCACAAAACATGTCTAAGTCACCCTTTGAAAATTTTCACCAAAAGCAAGCCTCTTCAAGCCCCTCTGTTTCCATGCGGCAAGCTTCAAATGGAAAAACCTCCAACCTAAAAGTTGTAGATATTTTCAAAATGATCAATTTAGACTCACGTTTTGCATCATTTGGATTTTTCATGAAAAAGTTATGGGCATTTGAAGTTGGGCACTTTTTCAAATTCAATGACTTAGGTCCAAGGTGACCTATAATGTTTTGTATTATCACATGTATTTCTTTTAGGATTATGAAATTTTGTATAACATAACATTTTAATTAGACATCTTAAGCTTTCCAATGCATTTGGTATCACCTCAAAATCATAAACATTAAGGAAGTTAGGTCCTTGGGAAGTTGACCCAAAATTAGGTTTTCAGTCAAAATGACCTATAATGTTTTGAAATGAATGATGACCTTCCAAGTTTCAAATAGATTTTTAATGAACATGAAATTTGTTCATATGGATCTTAAGAACATTTTTAATCTTGGGGTCATCTTCATTTGAGAAACACATTAAAAGTTGTATCTCAGTGATCTTCAGTTTAGTCAGATGACTTGACTGGTCAACTTTTCAAGGCCAAACTTCCAATCTTGATGAATAAATGATTGAGGGTCCTCACATAGGCTCAGATATGCATAAAATAGTGAATGAAAGAACTTCCTTTGGTTAAATTTGATCATAGGTTGAGGTTGCTTCATGGGCAAGGCACAATCAAAGCACAATTGAATTAGGGTTTCCTTGGGAAACAAACCTCAAGCCCTTTGGGTTATCTTGATAAAATTGGAAAATTGAGGTACTTGCGGGACATATATGATGATTAAGAGCTTTGTGGACCATTGCCATGCTTGTTCTCATCTTCATCTAGCCATTTCTTTGAGCTTAGGAGCCTCCTAGGAGCATGGGAGCACATGATCACTTGAGCTTCAAAACAAAAGAAGTTAATGACATATTTTTGTGATTTTGGTTAGTAATAAAAATAAGAGAAGCAATAATGTACAATACAAGCATTCTTGGTGGTCTCAAACCACTCACACAAGTCCCAACCCTAGGGTTAAAGGGCTAAAGATGCTATGATCCTTGAGGCAATGCACTGAGTAATGATATGATGCCATGAGGGATCTTAGGATCAAAATTAGGGTCTTACAGATGCCCCTATTTAAGATCATCCTATCAGGAAATATGAAGGTTAAAATCTTCGTTTCGACGAGGTAGAATGGGCTTAAATAATAACAAAGAGACGATTTTTGGTCCCTAAGAGACCTCATGATGCAAATGTATGCATGCAAAATAAAATCTTCATGGTGAATGATTGCCACGAAGGAAAAGAAATCAGAAGGAACTGAAAAAATCCATAGGAGTAACACACTCACTAGGGAGATAGAGACTCTGGGGAAAAGTAAAAATGCGTGAGCAGGCCACGACTTGAAAGCTTGTTGGGAGACACGAAGGGATTCCATGAAAATAAATCGATGGAAAGACTCGAGCTGACACAAAGATGCATGTATTGGGGAATATGCCAATACAGCAAAACTACCCATAAAGGACACATCGGATAAAAACCCGGACTCAGACAGGGATGTCCACAAAGGACTCAGCTGAGGAAGAAAAAACGAGATATTACCAGTTACTGGGTAATAAATTTAAAGAGAGACATGCCATCAAAACACCGGTTATTGGGTGAGAGAACAACATGCTCAGGGAGAAAGAATATCTAAGACCGGTATAAGGGTGAGAGATATCAATCATCCAAAACATCTGAGGAGGACCCAAAAGGCACATCTCAACTCAGGAAAATCTGACTCCACAGGGGACAAAAAGTCATAATAGGGAGTAGAAGGAAGGAACACCAGTGATACCGGTTACTGGGCATATAATAGGTGACCGACCAGGCGTGAATTGGGAACATATCCAAGACATTCATCATCCGAAAGGAGGGCTGAAAAAGCAAACTCGACTTACAAGATGGACATTCGATTCCACAAGGAAATACAAATCTTACTCAACTGGGGAAGGAGAAAACTTTGACTGAAGAGCGCATGAGATATATTATCTATTACCATCATAACGTAGATAACATACTCACATGGAAGATTATCCACAACCGGTTACTGGGTTAATGAAGGATAAATCAACCGAAAAGAAAGGACATCGGGATACCGGTTACTGGGTATATAATAATGACCAATCAGAAGGAGAAACAATTTTTACCAAACAAGGGTAAATGAAAGATGACTCGCAAGGGATAAATTGCCTGACAAAAGCAATTATCCAAGAGATATATCACCGGTTACTGGGTGGTATACTCAAAAATGTAGGAACATCAATACCGGTTACTGGGTAAAGATAACCAACAAAGAGGGGATTACATCTACCAACTACTGGGTAGAAAACCACAGAAATAGGACTTACAACTACCGGTTACTGGGTAGAAGGCCACGAGATCCACTGGGGAAAGGATGGACAATTACTGGTTACTGAGCAATTGAACAACTAAACCACAGGGAACTGCAGGGGATAACAAGAAAGGAGTCAGTCTAGGAACAAACTAGAAAGACACAATCAAACAAGACTCAACCCGATGAGGATATAACTCAGGGGGGTAATTCCATCCCGATACGCAACTAGGGAGGAAACCAAAACAATAATCATCCACGAGGACATAACTCAGTGGGGAATAAAAGGAAAGATAGACACTTTCTGCCTATGAGGCTGACTTTAAATGGAGAGATCAGACACAAACATCTGCTTGGGGAAGAACATTTCACCAATAGCAGGAGATAACAACCAAAGATATATGGCAAATAATGCAAATCATGAATATCAGAATGCTATGATTATGCGTGTATATGTATGATTTGTGTATGATTAATGCTGACAAACAGACATATCTAACACAAATAAGTCTGAGAATCACGAACGGCCATCCGGCCTAACATCTCAACAAGAAAGGCGAGGCCTACAGGAGAATTCAACTCCGGTGGGGATGATCAAATACCGGAAGACATCGATCACCGTTGGGGATAGGCAAAGTCACCACTTCCAACTGCCAATACTTCTCATCAATTCTCGGGTACGGGTGGCTGAACATCAATAAGATCCATCGTAGAAGAAACTCTACTGGGGAACTTATCAAGGACTGATGTGAAATTCCGAATGCCAAACAGATACCCATCAATCAAAAACTCCCTTCTAACTGTTGGAGAGACATCTCTGCTAAGGGGAGAAAGAACAATTTGCTCCGCTAGGGAAGGAAGCAACACATCTTCCTCATCATCTCTCAATACTTAGAAGAGATTTTCAGACATGGAGAGGATACGAATTATCAAATTCGGGTTAGGCAACCTGCTGGGGATAAACTGTAGGCAATTCTCAAAGGAAACCTGCCTTGGCTGAGGGAATTGGAAATGAATCCTTCGTCAACACGTGATATGATGGGGATGGAAAGAGAAATAAACCCTCCACCAACTTCTCTATACCACTTCCTGCTGAGGAGACAACATGAAAGCTGATAAAGAGGATATAAACATGCCAGAATGTGAACAAATGCCTTTCCTTTTTGGAAGTCGTACTATCCTTGGGAGAGCACTAAGGACATTCCATTTATCCTTTTAGTCATTGTGAATGTTCATTTTGTTTAAAACACTTTATAAAACTTTATTTGTTCAAAACAATGATATTTATCAATTAAAACATGCAAACATCTGTTAACAGAAACAAGTAAGAGTGCCAAGAATTGGATAAAGGCTCAAATTTATTTAATGGGATGGTAGCCCGCAAATGGCGAGACTCCATGGATCTTTACAAGTTTGAAATTGGTGATATACATGTAAAAGGGCTACATTGAACATAATGACCGTTTCTCCACCAACTCTGAATTCACTGTATTTAACGCTTCGATTGACGACGATTGAGCGAGAATCCCTAACAGACGACAGCTGTAGAGCAAAGTCTTGTCAAGATGCGGTTACTTGCCAAATCCCTAATTTTTGCCTAGATTGCCCCAAGGTGAGGTACTCAATCTAGAGGGATATATATTCATTTCTTTTTATGTCTCTAATTTTTGCCTAGACCGCCATTTCGGGTTTTCAATCCACCGAGACGCTCATTTTTGCCTAAGTCGCCCTTTCGGGTTTTCAACTTAGTGAACTATTCTGTTTTTATTTTATTTTTAGGCGAAGTATTTCTTGACTGCATCTGAATTCACAGGACGAGTGAAATCCTCCCCATCCATAGTTCTAAGCAACAAAGCACCGCCTGAAAAGGCTCTCTTAACGACGTATGGGCCTTCATAGTTTGGAGTCCACTTGCCCCTGGAATCGGGCGTGAAAGACAAGACTTTCTTGAGTACAAGGTCACCTTCTCGGAACACACGGGGCTTGAACTTCTTATCAAAGGCTTTCTTCATCCTTTGTTGATACAACTGACCATGGCACATGGCAGTTAATCTCTTTTCTTCAATCAAATTCAGTTGGTCATAACGACTCTGAACCCATTCAGCCTCAGTCAACTTGGCATCCATCAAAACTCTCATTGATGGGATCTCGACCTCTACGGGGAGCACAACCTCCATGCCATATACAAGGGAGAAAGGGGTTGCCTCTGTTGAAGTGCGGACAGATGTACAATACCATACAAAGCAAATGGCAGCATCTCATGCCAATCCTTATACGTAACAACCATCTTTTGAATAATCTTCTTGATGTTCTTGTTAGCAACTTCAACAACCCCATTCATCTTGGTTCTATAGGGAGAAGAATTATGATGCGCAATCTTGAACTCACTACACAGCTCTTTGATCAGCTTGTTGTTCAAGTTAGATACATTATCAGTAATGATCTTGTCTAGCACACCATATCGGCATATAAGTTGAATCTTGATAAACTTCACGACCACCTGCCTGGTCACATTTGCATACGATGTCGCTTCAACCCACCTGGTGAAGTAATCGATGACTACGAGAATAAAATGGTGTCCGTTCGATGCCTTTGGTTCAATCATGCCAATCATATCAATTCCCCACATGGAGAAAGGCCATGGTGAGGAAATAACATTCAGAAGTGTCGGGGGAATATGAATCTTATCCGCATAAATCTGACACTTATGGCATTTCTTCACATATTTGCAGCAGTCAGACTCCATTGTCAGCCAATAGTAGCCTGTTCTCAACATCTTCTTTGCCATGGCATGTCCATTGGAATGAGTACCAAATGAACCCTCATGGACTTCAGTCATCAACAGGTCTGCTTCGTGTCTATCCACGCATCTGAGCAGAACCATGTCAAAATTCTTCTTGTAAAGCACATCACCATTAAGGTAGGAACTGCCAGATAATCTCCTCAAAGTCTTCTTATCTTTGACAGATGCCCCAGGCGGATAAGTCTGACTTTGGAGAAAACACTTGATATCATAATACCATGGCTTATCATCTTTCACTTCTTCAACTGCAAACACATGAGCTGGTATATCCAACCGCATCACAGTAATATTGGGGACTTCATTCCAATACTTCACTACCATCATTGATGCAAGCGTAGCAAGAGCATCCGCCATCCGATTCTCATCTCGAGGAATATGATGGAAATCAACCTTAGTAAAGAAAGTTGAAATCCTCCTCGCATAATCTCTGTATGGGATAGGGCCAGGCTGATTTGTTTCCCATTCACCTTTAATATGATTAACAACAAGGGTTGAATCACCATAAACATCAAGATGTTTGATCCTAAGATCAATACACTCTTCCAAACCCATAATATAGGCCTCATACTCCGCCATATTATTCGTGCATTTAAAAGTTAGCCTTGCCGTAAAAGGAAAATGTGTGCCTTGAGGAGTAATAATCACTGCCCCAATACCATTTCCATACTGATTGACAGCGCTATCAAACACCATACCCCATCAGGAACCAGGCTCTGGCCCTTCATCGAGCGTAGGCTCATCACAATCTTTCATCTTCAAATACAGAATCTCCTCATCAGGGAAGTCATATTGCACAGACTGATAATCTTCAATTGGTTGATGTGCCAGATGGTCAGCCAAGATACTACCTTTAATAACTTTTTGAGCTCGATACTCAATATCGTACTCAGATAACAACATCTGCCAACGGGCAATCCTCCCAGTTAAAGTTGGCTTCTCAAAGATATATTTGATTGGATCCATTTTGGATATCAACCAAGTCGTATGATTCAACATATACTGGCGTAAACGCTTAGCAGCCCAAGCCAAAGTACAACATGTCTTCTCAAGCGTTGAATACCGAGACTCACAATCAGTAAACTTTTTACTCAAGTAGTATATGGCATACTCTTTCTTCCCTGATTCATCTTGCTGACCCAATACACATCCCATGGAATCATCAAACGCAGTCAAGTACATAATCAATGGTTTCCCTTCAACAGGCGGAGACAAAATCGGAGGCTTAGACAAATACTCTTTGATGCTGCCAAAGGCCTTCTAGAAATCCTTGGTCCAATCATGACGCTGATCTTTCCGAAGGAGCTTGAATATAGGCGCACATGTGGCAGTCAGGTGGGATATAAATCTCGAAATGTAATGCAAGCGACCAAGAAAACCTCAGACTTGCTTCTCAGTTTTGGGCGCAGGCATCTCTTGTATTGCTTTGACCTTTGAAGGATCAACTTCAATACCTCTTTCACTGACAATAAAGCCCAATAACTTGCCGGAACGGACTCCAAATGTACACTTGTTCGGATTCAAGCGGAGCTTATACTTCCTCAAACGCTGGAAAAGCTTCAACAAGTGTTCTACATGTTCAACTTCCGTGTTTGACTTCGCATTCATATCATCAACATACACCTCAATCTCCTTGTGCATCATATCACGAAACAAGGTAGTCATAGCACGTTGATACGTGGCTCCAACGTTCTTCAAACCGATGGGCATCACTCGATAACAGAATATTCCCCAAGGTGTGATGAATGTTGTCTTCTCCATATCCTCGGGTGCTATTTTAATCTGGTTATAACCGGAAAATCCGTCCATAAATGAAAAGACATTGAATTTAGCTGTATTGTCTACCAACATATCAATGTGTGGTAGAGGAAAATCATCTTTTGGACTAGCTTTATTCAAATCACGGTAATCCACACACATTTGGACTTTTCCATCTTTCTTAGGCACATGCATAATATTGGCCACCCATTGAGGATATGTAGAAGTCACTAGAAACCCCACATCAATTTGCTTTTGAACTTCTTCTTTAATCTTCACTGCCATGTCAGGATGAGTTCTTCTGAGCTTTTGCTTCACAGGCACACACTCAGGCTTCAACGGCAAGAAATGTTGCACGATATCAGTATCCAGACCAGGCATGTCTTCATATGACCAGGCAAAGACGTCGACATATTCTCGTAGCAACTCGATCAAACCCTTCTTAACAGACTCTTCAAAGAGTGCCCCAATCTTCACTTCACGAATGCAGTCTTCAGACCCTAAGTTGACTGTTTCCAGATTCTCAAGATGTGGTTGAATGATCTTCTCCTCGTGCCCAAGCAGACGGGTAATCTCATCAGGAATCTATTCAACATCATCTTCTTCTGCCTCAAATACAGAGAACTCAAAGTTGGGAGATGGTGTTGGATCATTATGTTCAATGGGTTTGATTAACCTGCATAATGATTTTGAGTATAAAAGAGATTTCAGAATTCAAACAAAACAAATCATTATGCAGATGAAAAGATTGATTTTATGGTTTTATAGTGATCACCAATTTCATGTAAAAAGCAAAAAGGAAAAATAATTTTGGAAAACAAACATTTAACATGTGATTATTGAATGAATATCATTGTATTAATCAAATTGTGCCAACAATGTCTTCACTTCTCCTTTTGGCATGGGAGAAGGGTTTTTGAACAAAATGAACACATTACGTTGACTTGTGGATAACTGTTGGAACATCAATAGCGACCCAATTATTGTAGATTCCTCTGGGTATGACAAAGTTGCCAAGGTCTTCCTCTTCATCATCTTTAACAATGGCAGCAACCTCCTGATCTTCAACGGTGTGGATAAAACCTCCACTTTGGAACAACCCACGATCACTAGAAACACCAGAAGAATACCCTATGCCAGCTCGGGACTTGTTGTCTTCCAATTTGATCATTTTCCCCAAATCAGTAGTTGCACCATGCTCAATGGCCAACTTTGCATCATTATAGGAGACAAATGATGAAAGTTCTTTCCTTGAAGGCTCAACAATAGATAAGGCTTGGAACAGAGTCCTAACCTCATCCTCAACGTCAATATAGGAGAAGGAAGACAAATGACTGACCAAGAGAGCCTTCTCTCCCCCTATCACCACCAACTTCTTATTCTTCACGAACTTCAACTCTTGGTGTAGGGTGGATGTCACAGCGCCTGCCTCGTGAATCCATGGTCTTCCCAGTAAACAACTATAAGACGGATGAATGTCCATGACCTGAAAAGTGATATAAAAATCACTAGGTCCAATCTTGATCGAGAGTTCTAATTCGCCGATCACAGTTTTGCGCGATCCATCAAACGCCTTCACAACCACCCCACTCTGCCTCATGGGAGACCCCTGATATGAAAGTTTAACAAGAGTGGATTTTGGCAACACATTAAGGGATGACCATGTGTCCACCAACACATTGGACAAGGCATCATCTTTATAGTTCATAGATATGTGTAAGGCCAAATTGTGGTCTTTTCCCTCCTCGGGAAGATCAGCATCACAAAAGCTCAAATTGTTGCAAGCGTTATATTTGCAACAATGCTATCAAACTGCTCGATTGTGACATCGTGATCCACGTATGCCACGTCCAACACCCTCCGCAAAGCTTCACGGTGTGGCTCGGATTCATCAATAAAGATAACACAGATATCTTTGATGGAGTTTGTAGCAACTGATCGACAATATTATATTCACCCTTTTTGATGAGCCTCAGCATCTCATCACCGTCCTCTTTCAAAATTCCAGACTGGCCCACCAGGATAGGAGTATTATTATTCTTAACAGCAACAGGGTCAACACCCTTAACAACAGGAACAAAATTATTCAAAGAAGAAGTCCCCACGGGACTGGCAAGATTATCAGCAGTTCTCTTTACGACGTCTTCGTGGGATTTCGACTGAGCCGAGAAAACACGACCACAACCGGTCACTCCACTAACATCTGAAATGCTTACCACAGAAGTTGAGGGCAACGACACCTCCTTTCCATCCTTCAGTATAATAGCGTTATATCGGTAGGGAACAACTTTGTCTGATACATAAGGGACAGGGCCCGCTGGCTTTATCACAAGAGCTGGTGATACTTTCTTTTTGCTGCCATCATACTTGATAACGACAGGCTCAGGAATTTTAAACACATGGGTGATAACATCGACTTCGTCCTCATTACGATTCTGAAGTATCTCAATCATCCCTTGATTTATCATCTCTTGGATGTCCCTTCTTACCTGACGACATCCTCTCTCATTGATAGTGCACACCTGACACCTATCATGGTCATGCTCGTAGTGGTTGTGTTCACACAACAGCTTATGCATCTCAACCAAGGACTGCCTTATGTCATTCACATAAAGGACTTTGTATTTTCCAGGGCATCCCTGGACCATGTTAGCAGCTGCTTTCCCATGCTCAGGCAATGAGTTCTTCTTTACATTTGAACCTACGTCCTCAAAAAACAGTATCCCACTTCTCACAAGGTCTTGCACCTTGGTCTTTAATGGGTAACAGTTCTCCACATCATGCTCGGGAGCCCCGTAATGATACACACAATGAAGCTCAGGCTTATACCACCACTAAGTATTGGTTGGTACAGCAGGAGGATCTCGTGGAGTTATCAACTTCCTATCAATCAAGGAAGGATAAGGTTCAACATGTGTCATCGGAATCGGGTCAAAAGTTACCTTTTTCCTCTCGTAGTTGCTGATGCTGATGTTATTACTGTTGCGATGCTGGTAGGCCTGTTGTTGTTGACGATGTTGTTGTTGTTGTGGTTGTTGATGAACTTCTCTGAAAGCAGGTGCTATATGAGCCACCTGGTGTTGGTTGATAGTTGGACGTACATCATGCCTCCTCATAGGGCCTTCTTTTAACATGAGAGGACACATCATGAGTCTCTCCCTCTTTCTTCCTCGCAAATCCTCCATACTTCTTTGCTGAGGAACTGTCATCTCGAGATAAACGTCCTTCGCGGACCCCTTCTTCTAATCTCATCCCCATATTCACCATTTAGGTGAAGTCTGAGGGAGCACTAGCAATCATTCTTTCATAATAGAAAGAGCTCAAAATCTTCAGGAAGATCTTTGTCATCTCCTTCTCCTCCAGGAGTGGCACTATCTGAGCTGCCAGCTCTCGCCATCTCTGAGTATATTCCTTGAAGGTCTCCTTATCCTTTTGGGACATCGCCCTCAACTGGTCCCTGTCTGGAGCCATATCCATATTATATTTGCACTGCTTCACAAAGGCCTCGCCTAGATCATTGAAAATGCGGATGCTTGCACTCTCCAGCCCCATATACCACCGGAGCGCAACACGTGTCAGGCTATCCTGAAAGTAGTGAATCAGCAGTTGGTCGTTGTCAATCTGGGTTGACATCTTGCGAGCATACATCACAAGATGGCTGAGTGGACATGTATTTCCCTTCTACTTCTCAAAGTCAGGTACTTTGAATTTAATAGGGATCTTTACGTTAGGCACCAGGCACAACTCAACAACACTTTTCCCAAAGAGGTCCTTACCCCTCAAAGTCTTCAGTTCCTTGCGCAGCTCAAGGAATTGATCTTTCATTTCGTCCATCTTCTCATATACGTCCGGGCCCTCAGATGGCTCGGAATGATAAATGGTGTCTTCAACGCGGGGAAGGGTGTGCACAACAGGAGGTGGCACAGACAGGACCGGGCTAGATGTTGGCATAGAAGCGAGAGTAGGAGTAAAATCCTCTGGCATGAAATTAGAAGGCATTCCCCAAGGGAACCCGGCTGGCATAGTTGGAGCAAAGTGAGCTGTTGCAGCAGGCACGGTTGAAGTAGCTATCTCAGACAATATGATGCATGCAATGCTTGTGCATATGATTTGTTTTTAATCAGAGGAACTTTTTAGAGATCTATTTGTAAATATTTGAAAATATTTAACTTTTAAGACAATATATGGAATACTCATAGCAATAATATTTGGAAACTTTTTACATCAAAGAAGTAGTACAGTTTTGGGTAACCAAATATAATACAAGAGAAAAGGAGAATAAACATCCTATGGAGCCCTAGAAGCAATCATCCAAAGCCTTCGAGATTGGAAGATAAGTTGCACGAAGCCTTTTCACCTCTCTCTCATAAGCTGCTTCCATATCGGCCTTCTCCTTGGCGAGCTGATCATACTTCCTCTTCCAAAACCTAGATGAGTGAGGAAGAAGAGAAGTAACCACATCATCAGGCTCATCGATAACCTGATGCTCTAGAAATTCTATCACTGCATCCTTATCTTTGAGCTGCTGAAGAAGTTCCTCGCGCTCGCGAACCCATGCACGCGAACGGTCTTCATCTCTCAACTCCTCTACTCCTTGATTAGGGAGGGTTGAAGGCCCAACCATAACCACAGGGGTATGTAGCGGGGTATTCGTTACCATTAGAGATATTGACTAAATCTAAGGTAAACCATACAAGTCGAGTCGCCACCGCACTTCTATTTATCCAAAGGAATGGTTAGAAAGCAAACAAAAACCTAAAAGTTTTATCAAATCAAAAACTAGTAAAAATGTCAGAGATCTGGGTAAGGGGGTTGGTTATGCAATGGGAAGGTTTTAAGCACCCAAAACATCCTAGGTACTCCTAGGGAGCCCTTTTCACATTTGTTGTAAGGTTGGCATTTGGTGAAAATTTATCTGTGCAAACATGATTGAAGGGATGAGAAGAGAATATACAAGTTATTTACATTTTTGTGTTTGGATGGATAAACCCATTGCCTACGTACCACCTTAAAAAAGATTAGGATCAAAACCTCGTAGTTTGGGGTAAAAATCTCAAAGATGAGTTGGTGAATTGATTGGTCCAAAAGCCTTAAGGTCTTTTGTTATCCAAGGGAGAAAACTCAACCTAAAAAAACCACAAATCCACCATGTGAGGATAGCTTCAACATGCTAGTGAGGGGTTAACCCTATAATAAGCATGGAAGACTCATTGTCCATCACTAAGGATATAGGTGAGTATTACATCTACCTCAAGGATAACTCAAACCTAATAGCTAAAGGTTACCAAAAAGTTTTGATTAAGAAAGTGGCCATTGAAACCACAAAAGTATTTGAATGAGTTATATTTACCGATGAGAAGTATTTACAAAAACATAGTCAAGGTGGATTAAAGATTCAATTCAAAATAAGTGTTATGAAAAGAAATTTTGAAAATCAAAAGCATAAGGCTTAGGTTTCTAATGTTGAAAACAAGTGTTAAATGTTTGCATAAAGGTTTTGGCTTGGGTTAGAGTGGAGAGAAGAAGAAGAATGGCTAAAGTCCTAACACACAAGAGGTAAGGGATAAAAGAACAAGACCATAAATGGAGTTCCTCTCTTGAGATCATAGTGATGATCCAAGTAGCTCCCATCCTTTGGAATAAGCAATCACATAAGCATAAACTCAAGCAATCAAATGAACTCTTGGAAAGCTCCTCAATGTATCTTGGATCCCTCTCTCTTAGAAGCTCATGGTAATGGTTCCTTAATTTGAATCAAGTTGGAATCCCTAGCACAAGAACACACACATTAAAAGGTTCTATCAAACAAAAACAAGAATGAACAAGAAGGAGTTTAGAAGTTGGTCCTTTCAAGGTTATCTTTCAACATTAAGCATTCTAAAGGCCCAATGCCTAGTTGCTCTTTGACTTTTATAGCACTCTAAAGGCCCAATGTCTAGTTGCTCTTTGACTCCAAATTTGTATAGGGAAAGTCCTAAAGTCTAAGTCCATTTTGTCCAATTCTTTGCATTTTAGTTCACAACAATCAAAACAAAACACAAGCATAATAGTATATACACAATTATATGCTCAAGTGAGCAAAAGGCAAATTGCATTAACATAAACATGTGCTGAAGTGAGCAAAGGAAAAAGCAAATGAATAATATGTACAAGAATAATAAATTGCATAAATGTAAAGTGCAAAAAGTAAATGTTAATGGTTAATAGTTAGTATTTAGTGTGCCATAAGTCAAATTTAGCGCCATGTTAAGCAATCGTAATTGGACTTATGTAGAAGTCACAACTATCTGAGGCCGGTCAATAATAATGTAGGCAACAACACAAGTTAGAAGTCTTGATTAGTGAACCAAGTTCCATCAACTTGCCATGCCAAAAAGAAAAAGAGAATTGATCTTGTATTGGTTTAAGTCCTTTGCATGATTTAGGAAGCAACCTATCCTTAATGCAAAGCCATTCCTTTGATCAATTGATCAAGATGAATTAGATTTGAATCAAAGAAGATTAAGCCTCCCTAATCAATGCTAACTTATCAACCTTTAACTCATTGATCAAAAAAGAAGAAGAAGAAGAATGAGATGGATAATGGAAATGGAAATGAAAAGAATAAAGGACATTAAATGAAATAGAATGTACCAATCAACAAGTGTTGACCAATGACATTGAGGATCATGGTCAAACAATCAAAAACATAAATGAGATGAAGATTGGAAGTCAAGACATGAACAAAATATTTTTGGCATTTTTAATATTAAAGATAAACTTGAATTAAAATATTAAAGAAAGGTCAAACTTCAAAATCACTTCAAATCAACTTTTGAAAGTCCAAGTGATTTATCCCAAGTTCAACAAGGTCAAACAAAGTTTGACAAAAAATTTCAGCATTTTTAAAAGTCAGAAACTATTTTTAATCAATTAAAAATGAATAAAAATAACCTAATTGGACTAAAATCTCAAATCAATTAAAAAATTGATGAGAATATTTTTCATAGATCCATCATCATTCAAATAGGTTGAGAAAATATATTTGTATTTTTTGAATATCAAACACTATTTAAAATGAATTAAAAATAGCCAGAAAAGAGAAAATTCACAAAAAATATCAAATGATAAAATAAAAAATATTAAAAATCATTTTTAGAAACTAGAATTAGAAAGAGAAATAATGCAATTGGTCTCATATTTTTTGGATTTAAAATGAAAGAGTTATGAATTTTTGAAGTAAAATGGAATTAAAGAAAATAAAATCAGAAATTAAGAAAATAGAAAAAAGGAGAGGCGTCAGATCTAAGCTCATTAATTGAGCTGGCACATCCAAAGGTGGAGAGACGCGCGCGTACCATAGGCCTTGGTCAAATGAGACACACACAGGATTATCAAAAGTCATAACAATGGAAGGAATGGATTCAATCTGGAAATCACAAGCAACGGCCCAGATTCAATCTGGCATGGTGGACGGTGGTGTACACCACCGTCTTCTCCGGCGAGCATGAAGATTCCGGCCAAAGTTGCAGGTTCAAAATCTTAATGAAAACGAGCGATCCTTATATCATTGGAAAGCTGGGGTGATGTACATCACCCCTGTACCATTAGTTTCTCTTCTAGATCCCCATAGCAAGAGAAATCAGAAGGAGAAAAATATGGTGTTCATGCTGAACTTCATGGATTTCAAAAATTGAGCATGTAGCAATGATGCCTCTATAGAGAGGACTTCAGACAACACAATATCAAGGCCAACATATCAAAGAATAAGGAGTTTCGAAGAAAAAACCAGTTGATGAACACCTTTGAATTGTGAAGCTTTGAGTCACTTTCCTTGCTTCCTTTTGCCAAACAGAACTTCAATGTACTAGATGATGAAGGTTTAGGAACTTTAGATATGAAGATTCAACCAAATTCAATCGAATTTCAGATCTGAAATTTTGAAGAAATATGAACTTAGTTCCTTTGGTATGGGTGGGAATTGATTTCTGCAGAGCTTTATGCGCCTTTAGGTTAGTTCATAATGAAGCATAGCACATGTATTTATAGCTGGAATTGGCTGAACAAGTGAATTTTCTCTTGTGCATGGCAAGTGGATTTTCCTTGCATGGGCTTGTGTGATCATGTGGAAGGCCCAAACTCAATTGTATTTGCATGCTGATGACCAAACAACTTGAAATGGACGTGTAGTTTGCAAGGCAATGGCTTGTGTATGAAGTTTCAACATGAATTCCATAATTGTGCCTAAAACTTCAACTCTTCGAAAATGCCAATTAGAAAATCCAAACATAAGCATATGGGTAATGGTTAGGAAGGTCTTTACATAAGGAACAAATGTTATGTTGGACAAAAACTCATTTGAAGTGTGGAAATTTATGAAAACAGGCCATGAAGTTCATAGTGCAAAACATGCCTTTGAGAATTTTGTCAAATTGAAACAAATTCAAACCCTTCTGTTTTGATGATGCAAGCCTTAAATGGAAAAACCTCCAATATCAAAGTTGTAGATCTTTTCAAGAAAATCAAAATGGACTTAAATCGTGCATCATTTGGATTTTTGATGAAGAAGTTATGTGCACTTGAAGTTGGACTTTTTTGCCTTTCAATGCATTTGGTCCAAAGTGACCTATAATGTTTTGCATTATCACATGTATTTATTTTGAGATTTTGAAATTTTGTTCAACATAACATTTTAAGTAGACATATTAAGCTTTCCAATGCATTTGATCCCACCTCAAAATCATGAAAAATGAATGAGTTATGTTCTTGGGAAGTTGACCCAAAATTAGGGTTTCAGTCAAAATGACCTATAATGTCTTGGAATGGGAGATGACCTTCCAAGCTTCAAATCAAATTTTGATTAACATGAAAGTTGTTCATATTGTCCTTAAGAACATTTTTTCTTTTGGGATAATCTCCATTTGACCAACACATAAAACGTTAGGTCTCGGTGCATTTCAAAATAGTTAGATGAATTGACTGATCAACTTCTCAAGTCCACAACTCATATCTTGATGAATTGATGATTGAGGACACTCAAATAAGTTCAAATATGCATGAAATGATGAATTAAAGAACTTACCTTGATTGTATTTGACCATGGGCTGAGGTTGCTTCATTAGCAAGGCACACTTGGTACACAGATGAATTAGGGCTCTTTGGGACACAAACTTCAAGCCCTTTGATTTGCTTTGATCAAGATGATGAATTGAGATACTAGGGAGGCATATTTGGTGGATGAGAACTTTGGGAACCATTGCCATGCTTGCCTTCATCTTCTATTGGCCATATCTTTGTACAAAGGATCACCTAGAAGCTTTTTGACCTTGTGATTGCTCAAGCTACAAACAAGAAATGTTAGTGACATATTTTTGTGCTTTTGGTTAGTAAATAAAATGAGAAAAGAAATGATATATAATTCAAGCATGTTTGGTGATCTCAAACCACTCATAAGAGGTCCCACCCAAAGGCAAAGGGAACCAAGATGCTTATGATCCTTGAGGCTTTGCAAATGCAATATTATGATGCCATGAGGGATCTTAGGGCCAAAATTGGGGTCTTACAGGGTAGGTTTCGGATATTCGTACGGCATGCGGTACTCAAGAGCTCTCTTCCTTACCCAAGAGGTGTAAGGTTCTAAAGCAATGCAATTCTTCAGACCAAGCTCATTCCTTCCTTTCCTATGAACTTTGCGCCAGGCGCGGACCATCCTATCCTTCAAGTTTTGGGGATCTTTACCCTCTTGAAAGAATAAGCCTTCCAACAAAATATTGTTAGGTTTATTCTTTAAGGGGAACCCAAGCTGACGGCGAGCCAAAACAGGGTTGTAGTTAATTCCACCACACGTACTAAGAAGAGGTACATTGGAGAATTCACCACAAGAATCAATAATCTGAACGCCATCATAAACACAATTATACCAAAAGATATCATCATTAGTGAGAGACATAAGTCTCGTGGACCACCGTAGACATCCCTTGTTCTCCTTGAAGGCAAGCGTCTGAGGTAAGTGCGAAATAAACCACTTGTGCAACAGAGGCAGACATCATACAATGGAACCACCACCCTTTGCATTCCTCATATGCAAAGAGAAATAAGTGTCACCCAACAGAGTCGGAACAGGATTAAGAGAAGAGAAAATTCTAATAGCGTTCACATCCACGAAGTTGTCAATGTTGGGAAATAACACTAGCCCATAGATGAGGAGTACAAATATGGCTTCAAAATCTTCCTTACTCATGGCCTTCCCGAACAACACAACTTTGGCAATCAGAAAATCAGAGGGGAGACCTTGAATTCCACCTTTGGAAGTCATGTTAGCAATAATGTCAGATACATCCACATGAAGCATATCATCAATCTCTTGAGAAGACAAAATCTTCTCCAAGCCACTGAACGGTAACTGGTCAAGAATAGGTATACCCACATGATAAGCATATTCCTCAAGTGTAGGCAAAAGCTGGAAATCCGGAAAAGTGAAGCACCGATACAGAGGATCGTAGAACTACACCAACACAATCATCAGACCTTCATCCATTTTGGTAGAAAGAATAGACAGAAGTTTTCCATGGCGAGCTTTGAACTCCAAGGGCTCTAATACATAAGATGTCAAACTCCTTAACTCTTTCAAGTCGGGTTGTCTAAAACTGTACTTCTTCGTATTGCTTCTTTGCTTATCCATGTCTGAAAATTTGCAAATAGACCTCTTAAGTTCCTTGAAAAGTTTTATTGTTGATGATATGGATGCAAATGAATGCATGAATGCATGGATGCAAAAATTACACTCAAGGATCAAGTAAGTCACACCACACAAAGGTCACGGGATGGCTCACGTCATCGTCAATATCAATCATCCATTTTGGTGGATTACAGTTTACACCTTATAAACACCCAAGTTCCATTGATATTGAGGATATACGAGAACAGATCGACCGCGAATCACGGGTTTGTTGTAAGTCACGAGCATGGAGTCTCGGTTAGGAACAACCCAATGGGAGTGTACTATGGTTAAACCTGTCAATCATGTTCTAAAAAGGTTCCCATAGTCATCATCTCATCTTTCGGATATTATCGGATAAAACGACTACTCGTATTCCAAAAATATTCTCAAGAGAGACTCTTATGAGTGTAGTATCGCGTAACAATCGCCTCAAGTCTCACACTTGCACGACCTTCACACTACGTCCTAAAATAGGCCAAGATGGGCTAGGTATCTAAGGTCCTTGGCTTCTAAGGTTTATGTTGGAAAGAGTAATGCCTAACCACGACTACTCGTGTGACATTATTGATCCCAACAAGACCTCCACCAAGTGAATGGACTTGCAAGTTAACTTGTTAAGGAATAACTCCACACAAGTCAACAAGACTATGCCATTCTCCTATCATAAGTGCACTCGAGTTCGGGTATAGAACTCATCTCACAAGAAACCACCAAGCATACAAGCAATTCATACATTACAAACAATACAGTCATCCTAAATTTGCACAAAAATATGTCACCAATAAATATACACATATAACACACATAAGCAAAAAGTAGGCTAAACCCACTGGAGAATATTTTCCCAGCAGAGTCTCCACTTTTTTGTAGCGGGGTTTTCGTTACCTTTAGGTTTATTGACTAAACCAAAAGTAAACATACAATTCGAGTCGCCACCGCACTTTTATTTATCTAAAGGAAAGACTAAAAAGCGAACAAAGGCCAAGGTAAGAAGTTTTTCAAGTCAAAAACTAATAAAAATGTCAGAGATCTAGGTAAGGGGGTTGGTTACGAAACGGGAAGGTTTTACGCACCCAAAACATCCTTAGTACTCTAAGGGAACCCTTTTTGCAAATATGTGTTGCAGGTTGGTATTTGTGAAAATATTTGTACAAAAGATTGGAGGGATGAGAAGAGAATAAATTATATTTACAAATTTATTGTTTGAATGGATGAATCCATTGCCTATGTACCATCACAAAGGAGGATCAAAACCTCGTAGTTCGGGGTAAAAATCTCAAAGATTGGTGAATTGATTTGAATCAAAAAGCCTTAAGGTATTTTGTTATCAAAGGGAGAAAACTCAACCTAACCCTATAATAAGCATGGAAGGCTTATAATCCAACACTAAGGATGAGGTGAGATTTACATCAACCACTAGGATAACTCAAACCTATGACTAATGTTTTGAAAAGTTTTAACAAGTGGCCATTGGAACCACAAAAACAAATTGAAGTGAGTTATATTTACAAGTTAGATTTATTTACAAAATGAAGTCAAATTTGGATTAATATTTATTCACTATGAGTATTGTTGAAAATGGTTTTGACAAGTCAAAGGCTTAAGGCCTAGGTTTCTAATTTTGAAACAAATTCAAAGTTTGAAGAAAATGATTTTTGGCTTGGGTTAGAGTGGGGAGAAGAAGAGAAAGGCTAGTCCTAAAGCATATAAAGATAAGAGGGGAAAGATAAACCCTTGGAGTTCCTTTTCTTGAAGTCATAGAGATGACTCAAGATTCTCCTTTCCTTTGGACTTAGCACACACAAACAAGCAATCAAACAATTTGAATTCAAGCTCCTAGGATCTCCAATTGACTTGTCTCTTAACTTGGCTATTCATGACAATGGTCCTCTTTATTATCTCAAGATGGAATGCCTATTGTAACACCCTTCTAAATACCCCAAAATATTTAATTAAAATAATAACATATCAATCAGAGTAATTATGCCCCGAAGGGTGTCACACAATCATTTCACAACAATTATCAAATCATCCTGTCATGCTCAGTTATTAAATCAAAATAAGACTCTTTTGCATAATTCGCAGCGGGTACAAAACATCGACATTCAAATCATGTACTACATTACATGTAAAGTTGAATCAACAACTAAATTAAAACATAGTCAAACATTCCCTCCCGATGTTACATCTACCAGAGCATGACCCACTAAGGACGACACTAGACTCCATAGCACTAGCTTCTACTCAACTCACTGCTCGTTACCTGAAAAGTAGATGTAAGGGTGAGTTTCTCAATCAATATAATAAGCATTATACAACATTATGTAATGTTAAGTAAATACACATTTGTTCACCCTAACCAGACTACACACTCAGCAACGGCAGTACCAACTCAACATCATACCCAACAATAACATATATCATATGTATAATCTCAAACCATACTCAATCATCAACAACACAACACATAATAACCATATAATACTGGAATACATCCATTCATATTATATGCCATACATTCATTATGCGATGAGACTCAACATATGCGGTACCGACTATTCTTGAACATACAGTTCAAGCTCACCGATCAAATCCAGATACGGCTACTAAGCTCACTAGTCCCACTCATTTGAGATCTAATGACTCACTCACCAATTCCTCACCATGGGAATTAGCTACAGCCCCGAAGGCTAGACTATGCACACTAATCATCTAGCATGCAGACATCAACAACAACCCACCATGGTTCACTCACTAATTCCTCACCATGGGAATTAGCTACAGCCCCGAAGGCTAGAATAAGCATGCTAATCACCTAGCAATGCAACAACAACAACAACAATTCAAGAATAGACATAAGCTCACACTCTAAGCCATAAAACAGTCTATTCACAAATGCATACATAACTGATACATTCACAGCATCATGCTTATCATCACACATCATTAATACATTTTATCACAAAAGCATATCACATCATGCCACATAATCAAATACAGTATTAGCACATTCTACTAATACCTATACTACTCAAAACAACGGGAAATGATCCCTGCTACATCATACATCAGCTAAGTACCTCACTCAGCCTAAACAACCAAAAACTGCACAACAACAGCACAGAAAAATCACAATTCTGCCCATACGCGTATTGTCTATGCCCATACGCGTATTGCCCACGCCTGACCAAATCGATACGCGTAATGCCCACTCTCATACGCGTATTGCGCATTTCCTCGCCCAACCCATACGCGTATCACCTGTCTCATACGCGTATGCTACGCGTAACAATCCCCCATTACGCGTACCAACAGAGACCAATTTACGTTCAAAATATCCTCTTCTTCACCCATACGCGTAAGGCTTCCTCCATACGCGTACCAGCCATCTCATACGCGTATTGCCTAGTGCCATACGCGTATGACTAGAAACCAGAACTCTCAGATCTGCAATGGCTTTCTCTGCTACGAGATCTATCCAATTCAACCTTCTACAGTCCAAATTCTACACAGAAATCGTTCATATTTTCAACACAATTCATATCTCATTCGATTACACAAAATCTGACACTTTTACATCTAATTCCTACGAATTCTTTCTCAATTATACCCCAATTTCGTTTGTCCAAAAAGTTCACAAATTCATCATGCATCAATCCAATCAGAGGTAAAACAATGGTTATCACTACCCAGTACATATTATCCCATAATACCCATTAATCGATGATAAACCCCCCTTACCTGAGTTAATCCGGCAGTCTCTGAGCTCCAAGCTTTCCTTTCCTTCAACCTTCGTTCTCTGGCTTTTTGCCCTTTTCCCTTTTCTGCCTCTTTCCCCTTTTCACGTGAAAATAACCTTTTTACCAAAAATGGGATTTTTCTCAATTCCAATTTATTTTATTCCAATAAATAATTATCCCAATAATTATTATTCCAAAATAATAATAATAATAATTCAATTATCTAATTAAATTAATAAATATATTATTAACTTAATTTAAATAATTACCATATTATTATCGGGGTGTTACAACTCTCCCCCACTAAAAGAGTTTTCGTCCTCGAAAACATACCTCAAGCGAACAACTCTGGGTAAGACTCCTTCATCTTACTCTCCAGTTCCCAAGTCACATTGCCACCTGCTGGTCCTCCCCAAGCTACCTTCACCAAGGCGATCTCTTTACCCCGCAACTGCTTCAACTCTCGATCCTCGATCCTCATAGGTGATGTTTCAACAGTCAGGTTATCTCTCACCTGTACATCATCTACTTGGACTACATGTGACGGATCATGAATGTACCTCCTCAACTGAGACACATGAAAAACCTCATGCAAATTCGCAAGCGACGGCGGTAAAGCGATACGATAGGCTACCTCTCCTATCCTCTCCAAAATCTGATAAGGACCAATAAATCGAGGTGTCAACTTCTTCGACTTCAAAGCTCGACCAACCCCAGTTATCGGAGTAACACGAAGAAACACATGATCTCCCTCTTGGAACTCAAGTGACTTCCTCCTCTTGTCGTGATAACTCTTCTGACGACTCTGAACAATTCTCATCTTCTCCTGGATCATCTTAATCTTTTCTGTAGTCTGCTGAACAATCTCTGGTCCAACCACAGCACTCTCACCGGATTCATACCAACATAAAGGTGTCCGACATCTCCTACCATACAAAGCTTCAAACGGTGCCATACCAATGCTCGAATGAAAACTATTGTTGTAGGTAAACTCAATCAAAGGCAAATAACAATCCCAAGCACCTCCTTTTTCCAAAACACAAGCCCTCAAAAGATCCTCTAGTGACTGAATCGTCCTCTCCGTCTGACCATCAGTCTGCGGATGATATGCAGAACTCAATCTCAGCTTAGTTCCCAAAGCTCTCTGCAAACCTTCCCAAAATTTCGATGTAAATCTAGGATCTCTATCCGAAACAATACTCGACGGAATACCATGCAAACTTACAATCTTCTCAATATACAACTCAGCTAGCCTCTCTAACGGATAATCCATTCTGATCGGAATGAAATGAGCCGATTTTGTCAACCTGTCAACAATCACCCAAATGGCTTCAAAATTCTTATTTGTCCTCGGCAACCCGGAAACAAAATCCATACTGATACTATCCCACTTCCACTCTGGAATAGCCAACGGTTGCATTAGCCCAGACGGCTTCTGATGCTCAATCTTTGACTTCTGACAAGTCAAACAGGAATAAACAAAACTCGCAATTTCTCTTTTCATTCCCGGCCACCAAAATAACTTCTTCAAATCATGATACATCTTTGTAGCTCCAGGATGAATACTCAAGCCACTACGATGTCCTTCCTCCAGAATACTCTTCTTAAGTTCGGTAACATCCGGAATACACACCCGATTACCAAATTTCAAAACGCCATTCTCATCAACTCTGAATTCACCACCTTGACCTTGATTCACTAGAGTCAACTTATCAACCAAAAGCATATCGGATTTCTGACCCTCTCTGATCTCCTCCAAAATATTATTCGTCAACTTCAGCATTCCCAATTTAACACTATTGTGAGTACTCTCACACACCAAACTCAAATCTCTAAACTGCTCAATTAAATCCAACTCTTTAACCATTAACATAGACATATGCAACGATTTCCGGCTCAACGCATCAGCTACTACATTTGCTTTACCCGGATGGTAATTCAACCCAAAGTCATAATCCTTCAGAAATTCTAACCATCTCCTCTGTCTCATATTCAGCTCTTTCTGATCAAACAAATACTTTAAACTTTTATGGTCACTGAAAACTTCAAATCTTGACCCGTACAAATAATGCCTCCATAACTTCAGAACAAACACCACAGCTGCCAACTCTAAATCGTGCGTCGGATAGTTCCTCTCATGAACCCTCAGCTGTCTCGAAGCATAAGCTATAACCTGCTTATTCTGCATCAACACACCACCTAAACCCAACAATGAAGCATCACAGTAAACCTCAAATGGTTCCGACGAACTCGGTAATATCAGAATAGGAGCAGTAGTCAACCTTTTCTTTAACTCTTGGAAACCTTCTTCACATTTTGAATCCCAAACAAACGCTTGCCCCTTTCTAGTCAACATTGTCAACGGTAACGCCAACTTGGAAAATCCCTCAATGAATTTTCTATAATAACCTGCAAGTCCAAGAAAACTCCTTATCTCAGAAACTGACTTCGGAGCTTCCCACTTAGATACCGCTTCTATCTTAGAAGGATCAACAGCAATACCACCTCTTGAAATCACATGACCAAGAAAACTAACCTCTTCTAACCAAAATTCACATTTAGAGAGTTTAGCAAATAACTTCTTTTCTCGTAGAACTTCTAAAACCACTCTCAAATGCTCAGCATGCTCTTCTTCAGATTTCGAATACACCAAAATGTCATCAATAAACACCACAACAAACTTGTCTAGGTACGGATGGAAAATCCTATTCATATACTCCATAAATACTCCAGGCGCATTAGTCACACCAAAAGGCATTACAGAATACTCATAATGTCCATACCTTGTTCTGAAAGCAATCTTCTGAATGTCCTCAGTTTTCACATGTATCTGATGATACCCAGACCTCAAATCTATCTTGCTGAACACACTTGCACCAATCAACTGATCCATCAAATCATCAATCCTCGGCAAAGGACACCGATTCTTGATCGTCACTTTATTCAGTTGCCTGTAGTCCACACACAACCTCATAGTACCTTCTTTCTTCTTAACCAATAACACTAGAGCACCCCACGGTGACACACTCGGACGAATAAATTTCTTATCCAACAGATCTTCCAGCTGACTCTTCAATTCAGCTAACTCAACAGCAGACATACGGTACGGAGCCATCGATATCGGTCTAGTACCAGGTACCAAATCAATCGAGAACTCAACTTCACGCTCTGGTGGTAATTCATTCACTTCTTCAGGAAACACATCAGGAAAATCACACACCACGGCTAGATCACGAATCACCAGTTTATCTTTAGCCTCCAAAGTCGCTAACAGCATAAACAACTCTGCCCCATCTGCCACTTCCTCATTCACCTGCCTTGCTGATAGTAGCAAACTCTTTCCTTCCTCAATCTCAGGAAAGATCACAGTCTTATCAAAACAGTTGATAGAAACTCGGTTAAACACCAACCAGTTCATACCCAAGATAACATCGATCTGCACTAGTGGAAGACACACAAGGTCTATCCCAAAGTTTCTACCAAAAATACTTAAAGGACAACTCAAACAAACTGAAGTAGTAGTCACTGAACCCTTCGCAGGAGTATCAATCACCATACTTCCAAGCATCTTAGATATCTCTAACTTAAGTTTCACAGCACAATCCAAAGATATAAAGGAATGAGTAGCACCTGTGTCAATAATAGCTACAAGAGGAACGCCATTAATATAACACGTACCTCGGATCAAACGATCATCTGCAGAAGTCTCAGAACCCGATAAAGCAAAGACCTTGCCTCCTGACTGATTCTCTTTCTTCGGCTTAGGACACTGTGGACTGATATGACCCACTTCTCCACAGTTGAAACAAGTCACAGTCTTCAACCGACACTCTGCAGCCAAATGACCACCTTTTCCACACTTGAAACACTTCATCTCAGCACTGGTACACTCATGAACACGATGTCCAGCCCGACCACATCTGTAACACTTAACAGGAGCACTAGAGTCTCCCCCACTAGGCCTTTTCATCCCACTCTGCCTCTGGAAACCTTTGCCAGCTGCATACGGTTTCCCACGATCAATCTGATTCTTACCTTTTCTATCAACCCTTTGCTGATAGCTCTCTGCTCTAGCCTTGGAATCCTGTTCGAAAATCCTGCAACAGTCAACCAAATCAGAAAACACCCTGATCCGCTGATATCCAATAGCCTGTTTGATCTCGGGACGCAACCCGTTCTCAAACTTCACACATTTCGAAAATTCTCCAACAGCCTCATTATAGGGAGTGTAATACTTCGACAGCTCTGTGAACTTAGCAGCATACTCAGTAACAGACCTGTTACCCTGCTTCAATTCCAAAAACTCTATCTCTTTCTTTCCTCTGACATCCTCTGGAAAATACTTCCTCAGGAATCTCTCTCTGAACACAGCCCAAGTGATCTCAGCATTTCCAGCAGATTCCAACTCAGTGCGGGTAGCAACCCACCAATCATCAGCTTCCTCTGACAGCATATGCGTACCGAACCTGACCTTCTGGTTATCGGCATACTCAGTTACTCGGAAGATTCTCTCGATCTCCTTCAACCACTTCTGAGCGCCATCTGGATCGTATGCTCCCTTAAACATTGGAGGATTGTTCTTCTGGAACTCACTCAGTTGACGAGCAGCTCCCATTCCCACAACATTCGGATTTCCTCCAAGTACTCCAGCTAGCATACCCAGAGCCTCAGCAATTGCAGCATCATCTCTACCTCTTCCAGCCATCTCTATTCTGAAAACCCAAACAAACTGAAGCAATGAGTACTGATAGGGTTACACAACACCTATACCGTACAGGGGAAACAGAATAACTACGACTCGACTCGACCGACTATGCTCTGATACCACTAATGTAACACCCTTCTAAATACCCCAAAATATTTAATTAAAATAATAACATATCAATCAGAGTAATTATGCCCCGAAGGGTGTCACACAATCATTTCACAACAATTATCAAATCATCCTGTCATGCTCATTTATTAAATCAAAATAAGACTCTTTTGCATAATTCGCAGCGGGTACAAAACATCGACATTCAAATCATGTACTACATTACATGTAAAGTTGAATCAACAACTAAATTAAAACATAGTCAAACATTCCCTCCCGATGTTACATCTACCAGAGCATGACCCACTAAGGACGACACTAGACTCCATAGCACTAGCTTCTACTCAACTCACTGCTCGTTACCTGAAAAGTAGATGTAAGGGTGAGTTTCTCAATCAATATAATAAGCATTATACAACATTATGTAATGTTAAGTAAATACGCATTTGTTCACCCTAACCAGACTACACACTCAGCAACGGCAGTACCAACTCAACATCATACCCAACAATAACATATATCATATGTATAATCTCAAACCATACTCAATCATCAACAACACAACACATAATAACCATATAATACTGGAATACATCCATTCATATTATATGCCATACATTCATTATGCGATGAGACTCAACATATGCGGTACCGACTATTCTTGAACATACAGTTCAAGCTCACCGATCAAATCCAGATACGGCTACTAAGCTCACTAGTCCCACTCATTTGAGATCTAATGACTCACTCACCAATTCCTCACCATGGGAATTAGCTACAGCCCCGAAGGCTAGACTATGCACACTAATCATCTAGCATGCAGACATCAACAACAACCCACCATGGTTCACTCACTAATTCCTCACCATGGGAATTAGCTACAGCCCCGAAGGCTAGAATAAGCATGCTAATCACCTAGCAATGCAACAACAACAACAACAATTCAAGAATAGACATAAGCTCACACTCTAAGCCATAAAACAGTCTATTCACAAATGCATACATAACTGATACATTCACAGCATCATGCTTATCATCACACATCATTAATACATTTTATCACAAAAGCATATCACATCATGCCACATAATCAAATACAGTATTAGCACATTCTACTAATACCTATACTACTCAAAACAACGGGAAATGATCCCTGCTACATCATACATCAGCTAAGTACCTCACTCAGCCTAAACAACCAAAAACTGCACAACAACAGCACAGAAAAATCACAATTCTGCCCATACGCGTATTGTCTATGCCCATACGCGTATTGCCCACGCCTGACCAAATCCATACGCGTAATGCCCACTCTCATACGCGTATTGCGCATTTCCTCGCCCAACCCATACGCGTATCACCTGTCTCATACGCGTATGCTACGCGTAACAATCCCCCATTACGCGTACCAACAGAGACCAATTTACGTTCAAAATATCCTCTTCTTCACCCATACGCGTAAGGCTTCCTCCATACGCGTACCAGCCATCTCATACGCGTATTGCCTAGTGCCATACGCGTATGACTAGAAACCAGAACTCTCAGATCTGCAATGGCTTTCTCTGCTACGAGATCTATCCAATTCAACCTTCTACAGTCCAAATTCTACACAGAAATCGTTCATATTTTCAACACAATTCATATCTCATTCGATTACACAAAATCTGACACTTTTACATCTAATTCCTACGAATTCTTTCTCAATTATACCCCAATTTCGTTTGTCCAAAAAGTTCACAAATTCATCATGCATCAATCCAATCAGAGGTAAAACAATGGTTATCACTACCCAGTACATATTATCCCATAATACCCATTAATCGATGATAAACCCCCCTTACCTGAGTTAATCCGGCAGTCTCTGAGCTCCAAGCTTTCCTTTCCTTCAACCTTCGTTCTCTGGCTTTTTGCCCTTTTCCCTTTTCTGCCTCTTTCCCCTTTTCACGTGAAAATAACCTTTTTACCAAAAATGGGATTTTTCTCAATTCCAATTTATTTTATTCCAATAAATAATTATCCCAATAATTATTATTCCAAAATAATAATAATAATAATTCAATTATCTAATTAAATTAATAAATATATTATTAACTTAATTTAAATAATTACCATATTATTATCGGGGTGTTACACCTATCACACAAGAGCAAACATCAAAAAGTTCACAACACAATAAGGGGAATGGACAAAGAATAAGTTTAGATGAGAAGTCCTTTAAAGTCAACTTTGAAATTTAGCATTCTAAAGGCATGAGGCCTAGTTGCTCTTCAACAAGTTTAGCATTCTAAAAGCATGAGGCCTAGTTTCTCTTGAACTCCTTTAAGCATAGGTATATCATAATTCTAAGTCCTTTCTCCTTTTTGCATTAGGTTCACACAAAACAAAACAATCACAAGACAACAATATATTTATATACAATAATGGGCTCAAATGAGCAAAAGAAGAATGACATAAACATAAAATATGTGCTCAAGTGAGTAAAGTGAAAATCAATATGAATAATTATGCAAGAGATAAATGGCATTAAAGTAAAGGGCAAGAAATTAAATGCTCAAATTAAAGTTAGTAATTAGTATGGTTATGTTAGTTTGTCATAAGACAATGTAGCGCTATGTTAAGCAATCGTAAGAGGACTAATGTAGTAGTCACACCTATCTGAGGCCGGTCAATAAAACTATAGGCAAATAAACACAAGTTAGAGATCATGACTAGTAAGCCAAGCTCCACAAACTTGCCATGCCAAAACAAAAGGGGAAGAGCCTTGTATGGACTTTAGGTTTTTTGCTTGACCAAGAAGAAACCTATCTTGGACACAAAACAACTCACTTGATCTTGGATCAAGTTGAGTTTGGTTTGGATCAAAGAAGGTTAAACCTCTCATTTGTCAAGACCAACCATAAGACATTAACTCAATGGGCAAATTATGAAAAGAATGGGAGGAAGATGAAATGGATGGAAAGAGAATTCAAGTATCAAATCCAATTGATCAAATGTGAACCAAGTCATCATCAATCAATGCTAAACAGAAAAGAAATGAAGATTACAAGTCAACAAGTCAACCATAATTTTTTGGTAATTTTTGAATTTAAAATAAGTGCAAAATAAAATAAACAAAATATGGTCAAACCTCAAATTTAATTCAAATCAACTTCAACAAGTCCAATTAAATTCTCATAGGTCTAACATGGTCAAACAAACTTTGACAAATTTTCCCAACAATTTTTTGAAATCAGAAACTATTTCAAAACAATTAAAAACAATAAAAAATAACACAATATGAACTAAAATCTCAAATAAATCTCAAATCAAATAAGAAATTGATGAGACTATTTTTCATTGACTTATCATGATCCATAGGTGTTAGCAAAATATTTTTGGATTTTTTAAATATCAGAAAGTAATTAAAAATGAATTAAAACTATTAAAAATGAAATAATCCACAAGCAATATTAAATGAAGTCACAAAAATAATTAAAAATCAAAATATGAAACTAGATTTTTCAAGAATTTTTTTTGGCATTGGTCTCATATTTTTGTGACTTCAAATAAAATTTTTATGAATTTTTGAAAATAAATGGAATTAGCTGAAATTAAAAGAAAATTAATTAAATGGAAAAAACCACAGCCGCGTGATGCACCTCATTAATTGACGTGGCATCAATGGACTGTCCATATCTGAGGGCGCATGGTGTGACCAAGTCAAACGCGCTGCATATGACATTAAATCAAGTAATCACATTGGATGGTCAATATTATAACGTTGAGACACGATCCAAAGGCTGGGAAGCAAACACGTGTGGATGGTGGTGGAAACCACCATCGTCTCCGGTGAGATACCAGATTCCGGCCACCACGCGCAGGGAAAAAAATCGTAATGAAAATAAAAAGTAAGGGCATCAAAATGAAGCTCAGGTGATGTACATCACCACTGTATCCATGGATCATCCTCACTCTTCCTATTTAGAGAGAAATGTGAGATGGAAGATCATGGTATGTCAACTGGAAATGCATGAAATGAACAATTGAGACCACCACTGGCCTGCCTCAAGTGTGAAGACTTCAGAAAACCACATAAACCAAAGAAAATCACATTGAATTGCAAGATCTAGATCCACAAAGTTTGAGGTTCTACCTCTGAAATGAAGCTTCTAATGCCACGAATTCTTCAAGATCTTGATCTACTCTTGCTCTGGAAGTGTGATGGAGATGATAGGTTAAGGAATTGAGCTTTTTAAAATCAACTAATGATGTTGAATTTCAAGCTTGAAAAAGAGATGAAAATCTGAAAATTCCTTTGGGTAAGGGTTGGGATTTCAATTCAGCAGCACTTCAGATCTCCACTTGGTTGTGAAATGATAGAGATTGAGTCTCTATTTATAGCTGAAGAGGGTTGTAAAGCATGGTTCCCTCGTGTGCATGGGATTTGAATCTTCCTTGCATGGGCATGTACAGGCGCATGTAAGGCCTAATAATGGGTGATAAACCATGCTGAGATCAACTGGAATTGAACTGGACGTGTAATTGAAGTGGAATTGGCTTGCACATGAAGTTTCAACATGAAATGCAAAAATGAACATAAAGAGAAAGCTCTTCGAAACTCACACATGGAAAGTCCAAAAAATTAATGTGAGTAATGGTTGGAAAGCCCTTGAAATAAGAAACAAAAGTCATGTTGGGAAAAAATTCATTTGGCATTTGGAAATTAGTGAAAACTGGATGTGAAAGTTTGGGCACAAAACATGTCTAAGTCACCCTTTGAAAATTTTCACCAAAAGCAAGCCTCTTCAAGCCCCTCTGTTTCCATGCGGCAAGCTTCAAATGGAAAAACCTCCAACCTAAAAGTTGTAGATATTTTCAAAATGATCAATTTAGACTCACGTTTTGCATCATTTGGGTTTTTCATGAAAAAGTTATGGGCATTTGAAGTTGGGCACTTTTTCAAATTCAATGACTTAGGTCCAAGGTGACCTATAATGTTTTGTATTATCACATGTATTTCTTTTAGGATTATGAAATTTTGTATAACATAAAATTTTAATTAGACATCTTAAGCTTTCCAATGCATTTGGTATCACCTCAAAATCATAAACATTAAGGAAGTTAGGTCCTTGGGAAGTTGACCCAAAATTAGGTTTTCAGTCAAAATGACCTATAATGTTTTGAAATGAATGATGACCTTCCATGTTTCAAATGGATTTTTTATGAACATGAAAGTTGTTCAAGTGGTTCTTAAGAACATTGTTACTCTTGGGGTCAATTTCATTTGACAAACACATTAAAAGTTGTATCTCAGTGATCTTCAGTTTAGTCAGATGACTTGACTGGTCAACTTTTCAAGGCCAAACTTCCAATCTTGATGAATAAATGATTGAGGGTCCTCACATAGGTTCATATATGCATAAAATAGTGAATGAAAGAACTTCCCTTGGTTAAATTTGATCATAGGTTGAGGTTGCTTCATGGGCAAGGCACAGTCAAAGCATAGTTGAATTAGGGTTTCCTTGGGAAACAAGCCTCAAGCCCTTTGGGTTATCTTGATAAAATTGGGAAATTGAGGTACTTGGGAGACATATATGATGATTAATAGTTTTGTGGACCATTTCCATGCTTGTTCTCATCTTCATCTAGCCATTTCTTTGAGCTTATGAGCCTCATAAGAGCATGGGAGCACATGATCACTTAAGCTTCAAAACAAAAGGAGTTAATGACATATTTTTGTGCTTTTTGTTAGTAATCATAATAAAAGAAGAAATAATATACAATACAAGCATGCTTGGTGGTCTCAAACCACTCACACAAGTCCCAACCCTAAGGTTAAGGGGCTAAAGATGATATGATCCTTGAGGCAATGCACTGAGTAATGATATGATGCCATGAGGGATCTTAGGGTCAAAATTAGGGTCTTACACATCATATGTATGTTTTTTCATTAAGATTAAAGTTTGGGGTTTAGGGTGTTACACCCTTGCTGGAAACTATATTGTTTGTCCTGGCACTTGACTGATATATGTAAGGCCTTGTTATGAGCGCGTCCTTCTGGTGGTAATTCATTATTACTAAACCCCAAACAACTGCTAGTAGTGATATTAGCCACTACATCGTCAAACTGATTTACTATTATGTCAGGGGTGACATGTGCTTCATTTAATATATTCAATAAATATTTTCTATGAGCCTTAAAACTTAGCAAAAGAGACAATATAGAGATTTTAAAGGGTGTCTGGTTCAGCTGATCTACCACTTTATAGTCACTTTTCTTGATAAGCCTTAAAAATTCCTCGGCTTATTCTTGAGGTATAACCTTTTTGGAAGGCCATTCCTTTGATATTACAACCTCTTTCCCTTTCAAACCCTCAGGCGTCTTTCCCTTTGGTTGTTGTTCAGGAGCGAAAACTCTTCCACTTCGAGTCATACCCCATATGCCAACAATATTAGTGACTGCAAGTTCTAGCACTATAGGCTTTTCTCTTACATATGCTGTGGTGTTATAATTTTAAGGTACAAACTTATTACTTTCGAATGGGAACGGTGCAGGAACATGGAAGACGATAGGGTCCTCTGACTTTGCTGGTATTTGAAATGGAATTTGGACTGGTATTTATGTTGATGTCTGAGAAGACATGTAAACGGTATTTGAAATGGAACTGGAGCTCCTATTTATTGGTAAGGGATCTCAAAAGGCTTATGCCCCTGAGATTCTATAGCTAAGATGTCTTCTACCTTCCTTGTGTAACTGATTTGGACCAAACCCTGATCCATCATTTGTTGAAGGCACTTCTTCATTCTCCCACAGGTGTCCGGATTGATTAGACAGATTTTGCAATCAACATGTAATTCTTCGAACGACTTGTAGCCAATCAACTTCTCTAGTATTTTTGATATAGGTGTATTTACTTGATCTACCCTCTGGATTAAGATATCATTTTCTAAACCCTCAATAACATTAATGGTTGGACCATTATGCCCTGACATTAGATTTCCCTTCACATTTAGACCTTCGGGAGTGAAAGAAATGATCTTACGATCTAGCAAATCTTGTATTTTGAATTTAACTGTCAGACACTTCTTAGTGGTATGCCCCGAAGACCCAGCATGAAAGTTACATTTGGCGTTAACATCGTAGCCACGAGGAGGAGGTGTTGGTGGAGGTGCTAGCAGTTTAATCTCTACCAACCCTCTTTGAATTAGGCAAGGCAAGACCTGAGTATATGTCGTGGGTATGATGTCAAATTCCTTCCACGACCTCTGTTGATCCCTTCGGGGATACCCATTTGGTTCTTGTTGATTTTGTGGAGGCGATGCCCAACGCCGTTGTGCTTGAGGCCTAGAGTATGTCTATTGTGGATACTGATTAGGATTTACCGCAATTATATAAGGATTGTAAGGTACCTGAGAATGCCCCTCAATTGTAACAACGTTGGTCTCACCTTTCTTCGAATTATTGTTACTGGAGTTCCTCTTGTTACTACTTTGATTGGAGGACGCTTTTCCAATATTACCATTTTTCAAGCCACTATCAATCCTTTCCCCGATTATTACCAGGTCAATAAATCTTGTAGACACTAAAGTAAGGGCCTTGCAGGGTGCCCATGAACATGTCAACTAGCTCATTTTCCAAGAGTGGAGGTTGCACACGAGAAGCTAGTTCTCTCCATCTTTGAGCATACACCTTGAAGGATTCATTTCCCTTTTGAGACAGATTATGAAGTTGCATGCGATTAAGAGCCATATCCAAGTTATACTTGTATTTCTTTAGGAAGGAATTTTCTAGGTCTTCCCAGGTCTTGATATGGATTCTCTCCAGTTGAAAATACCAATCTAAGGATGTCCCACTTAGACTATCTTGAAAACTGTGCATCATTAATTTCTCATCATCCATGTAGGCGGCCATTTTCTTGACAAACATTCGGAGATGACTCCTAGGGCAGCTAACACCCTTTTATTTTTCAAACTCCGGTGTTTTGAATTTTTGTGATATAACCATGTTGGGTAACAAGCACATTCCTGTAATACCCCAATTTTGACCCTAAGCTCTCTCATGCTCTCTCATCATTTGCATTGGGTTTGGGATCACACCTTGGCATCCTCCTTACCCCTTATTTCAGCAGGTTTTCATTGGGAGAGATCACCAAGCAAATTTATTGTATCATACTTTGTTTTTCATTATTTACTAACCAAAATACTAAAAATATGTCTATGTATGGCTTTGTTCCTTTTGTAGGTAGTATGTGCATCCACCAAGGCCTCATCAAGCTCACAATTAGGGTTTGAGACCCTCAGTGCAAGGAGATCAATCAAGGCATTGTTCGCATTTGTTCTAGACATCATATATGGATCCACATTATCTTCATTTATCATTTTGATCAAGAAATCATCAAGAGTTTGAAGCTTGTTTGCCTTGGAAGCCCTAATTCATCTAGGTATCTTGTGTGACTTCCTCATCAAATTTCTTCAACATTTGATCAAATATTTCAAAGGATACTTCATATTACATCATCTTATACATATATGATCCTCCATGAGTCCCAAAGATCAAGAAAACTTCAAGTTCGCAAGTTGGTTCAAGGTGGTTGACTAGAGAAAGTCAACTGGTCAAAACTGGGGTTCACTAGACCCTGTCTCCTACAATTTTTGTCACATGAAAATGATTCCAAGAGAAAAGTTACTTCTTATGACATTTCAAACAACTTTAATTTTGAGTTCAAGAGCTAGTTTTTCTTGGAAAGTCATTTTTTATGGTGAAAGATTATAGGTCATTTTATTTGTGCCCTAGTTATAAGGTCAACTTCCAAGGACCATAACTTGGTCAATTTTTATGAGATGAAGGCCATCCAAGTTTCATGATCAATTTCAAGATGTCTTCTCCAACTTTGATTCTTTGATAAACTTCAAATTCAACTTGAAAGGGCATGTGCCAAAAGGAAACATTATAGATCATTTTTTGCCATTACCATTGAACAAACATTTTTCCTCAACTTCTAAAATGCATAACTCCGTCATTCCAAATCCAAATGAGGTTAAATTTGTTACTAAATTGAAGAGGTTTGAAAGAGCTACAACTTTGATGAAGGAAATTTTTCTATTTTAAGCTCATAGCAAAAGTTATTCAAGGTGGAAGAAGTGGTCATTTAACTTGGAACTTTTCAAATATGTTTGATTTCCCAACTTCCACCTTCAAAATCATCATTATACAAGCTCCAAATGGAAACGTTTTCAACATTAAAGTTGTTACCCTTGATCTCACCTTTCCAAAAAGTCCAAGATTACCTCATTTGGACTAAGATTTAGGGACTTGTACATGGTTACTTTGTTGGGTTTGTTTTGGAAAGATTTGGATTCAAATGATCATTTCCCTTTGCATGCTTCCATGTGATGACCTCAGTACTCATTATGCATGAACTGGCGTTGAATTGCATCATTCCTTAGGCCCAAATCATTACCCATGCATCCATGCACCAACTTGCTAATTTTGTCAAATTTCCAAAGGGTGCAAAAATGAATTGAATTGGCTATATAAACAAGTGCATTGTCTCAGAAAGAACACACACACCTTGCCCAATCTTTGCCAAGAGAACTCAGAACCTCACACCATAGGATTCCTTGAAGATTTCTTTGAAATCGAGTTTGAATTTCACCTTCTGTTTTGAAATTCAAAATCCAAGGATTCATTGCTTTTTTCATCTCAATTGATCACTGCAAGAAAGAGGAGGAAGAATCAAGCAAATCCAGGTTAAGATCAAGCTGAATTGAAGCTACTCGAAGGTGAAATTTCATAAACTTGTCTTCTTCGATTCTCCTTCATTTCTTAACTATTTTGATTGATTTTTGGTTGGCTGTAGTCCTACCAATATAGGCAACAAGATTGAGTTGCTTTGAGGTCAAATCGAAGCAACTCAGATCATGGACCTCAAATTTCAAATCCATGTATCTTTTAATATACTTGGAATTGGAAAACATGGAGATTAGATTCGTGCTCCTGAACATTTTTCCTTCAAAAACATGTACTCACTTTTCATTTTCCATTTGGTTTATGATGGACAAGTCCAATGAGGTCCACCGGAGAGGATGACCGGAGCCCTAGCTCCGGTGGTGTGTTGGCATGTCCTGACCCCTTTGATCATCATCCCACGTTTTAATCTGGTCCCTTGTTTTTAACTACCAAGTTTGCAATGCATTGACTGCAGTGCACCATGGAACGAGCGCGCTTGGCCATTAGATCTGCCACCTCAATTAATGAGGGAGATCTGATGGCCCTTGTTTTTTTGTATTTTCTGAATTTCCATTTAATCCACTTATTTTATTTAATTAATAGAATTTCATTTTTAATCCAAAAAATATGGGACTTTCACCAAAAATCTTTAAATATTTTTCTCTTTCATATTATGGATTAAAATTATTTTTGGATTAATTTTGGTATTTTTTGTGAATTAAATATTTTTGTGCGTATTTTTAATTGTTTAAAAATACTCCTGACTTTTCAAAAATCATGAAATTTTTTGTCTAAGGTTATTTAACCTTGTTTGACCTAGGATAAATCCCATGGCTATTTATTTGGTGTTTTGAAGGGATTTTAGGTTTTGACCAAATAAAAATGCATTTTAATTCATTTTAAATTGATTTTTAATTGATTAAATGTTTAAAAATTATGTTGAGCCATTTTTATGGTCTTGTGATGTTTGACTTTCTGTTTGGGCACTGGTCAAGGTTGATTTGACTTTTATTGGATCAAACCCATTGGACTTAGGGGATTAATGAAATGTACATTTTATCTCCCAAAATGAATGGATGGTTTTGATTTGATGAAATTCTTCCCATGATCAATTTGTGTTTCTATCTTCCCCTCCCTCTTCACCTTCATCTCTATTCTTTCCCATTTCCCCATTTGACCAATGAAATCTCTAATGTTCAAAGGCTAATTGATTCATCAATGACCTTGTGTCCGATGAATCAATACAAGTGTAAGTGAGATATGTCTCTCCCTTTTAATCTTTTTCTTTTAGTGTGTGGTATGTTTTAGGAGTTTGGTTATTCATACCAAATCTCTAACATGCATTAACACCTATATTTTTATTGCCCGGCTGTAGCACCTCAAATTTGCACCCCCCATTTGTACATTCATTTCATTTCTTTAGGTCATTGACATCACATTAACAATACATTAACATTGCATTGTCATTGCATAGTACATTGCATTTCATCAGTCAAGACTGGTATCAGGAGAATCCATATGTGCAAGGAGCCAAAGGTTTTCCATGAGATAGAGGCCCCATGGTTGTTCTTGAGAGCTTACATGAATCAAGGTTCATTTTGAAGCCATTGTACCAAGTGCTAGAGGCTCAAAGTCCACAATGCAGTTTCAGGTCATCTAGGGCCCATAAAACTCAACTGCAAGTCAACTGAGGGCTAGGAGGTGGAGAAATGGTTTGAGACACTTCATTCATGTCCAAAAGAGGTTCATTCATCATGACAAGTGACTACATTGAAGATTTTGAAGCCAAATCAAAACTTTCCCAAAATAGCAGGTGACCTGTAATTTGAACTTTCCAAAAATGGAAAGGTTTTGGACCAACTTCAACATCAGATTACATCATCAAGAAAGCTTCAAATTAAATTTTGTCCAACATGAAAGTTGAAGATCTTTCTCTCCCATTTCCAAAATGTCCAAGATCATGGATTTCTAACGTGTGGTTGAGGATATATGATCAAATCATTGCCAAATATGCATGGGACTTCAAATGGCCTTATCTTTTGATTCAAAGCTCCAAAATGAGTGGTTCTTTTTGCAATATTCTCCTTTTGACTTCTAATTTCCAAATCATGCATCACATTACATAAAATCTCATCACATAATCACTTGCATATCCATGCCTTTTTTGGAGGGAAACTGCAAAATTCAAAATGGTGCATTGTATGGATTTTCTACCATTGCCATTGTGTTTAAAAGATCATTTTAAGTGACTTTGATGAACGGTGTGGTACTGTTCACGTGTAATTACTACATGCACCATGCAAATTTTGATTTTTGCAAAACACCTTATTTTCATTAACCAAATTAAACATGGATTAGCAAGGTGATTAGTAAAGCATATATATACTCTAACCCTAACAGAATTGAAGGAGGTTAATCACAATTCACACTTTCAAGATCCAAATTTCTCTCTCCCTCCAAAATTTTCTTCCATTCATAATTCAAAAAATTTCCAAATAGCATTGCAATATTACTGCATATTCTTGTTCCCTAGCATTGATTTAGTGCAGATCGAGTATTTGTTTGAAGAATTCGTGCAAGAATGGTGCATAGGAAGTTCATGAAGATGACAATGGAGTTTCTGTTTTGAGCTAGATCTACACGTGTGCAAGCTTCCTTTTCTTCACCAAACATCATTTCAAGCATTGTAGAGTGGATTTGGATACTTACAAGCTGTGGATCGTGCAAAATCAAGAACTGCTCTTCAAGAGGTTCAGTTTTCGAATCTCTTAATTCTTAAATTCATGTATATATTCTGGTAGATCTTGTTCTCCTGGTGATTCTGATCTAAATTTCGTGTGATTTGATGCATTATTAAGAGAGATATGCTTAATTGAAGTCTTGAATGTTAATTTGATTTTGCTTCGTTTTGCATGAATCATGATGAATTAACATGAAATATTGCTTGATCTATAACCTACATGTCATGAGGATTTAATTGATGTATTTGTTTTTGAGTTCTGGAAAAAATTCTGGAAAAATGTTGAAGCTCGCGCACTGTTCATCTTCTTCTTCATGAAGAAGATGAAGATCTTCAGCTATGCGTCGACCATACCGCAATGTTGCGTCGACCGCTCGACAACTTTGAGTCGACCGTAGCTGGTCTTGCGCTGACCCGAAGCTCTGGCTGTGTTTCTTTGAGTTGACCATAGTTGGCCATGCGTCGACCCTTCTCTGGTTAGGGTTTTTGCTGGCGCGCTCAATTTGAATTTGTACAGGGTTTGATCCCTGCTGAGCGCTGGTTTTCAAAAATTCATTTCATATTTTCATCCTTTCCCTCCATATGCCAAGCTATGTGTTTTCTTTCATTTTTATTATTTTCTCCAACCTCATAAAATCATAATAAATTGAAAAATGCATCAATTCACCTCCAATTTTTTGCTACTTGCTCCTCTGTTTGTCTATTATTTTATGATCATAATTTCCAAATTTGTGCACGGCTGGATTTTATTTGGTGCTAGGTTATATGATCATGTATCGATTTTGTACCTTGCCTTGCCATATCATTTGTGAAATTCTGGTTTTTGATCCAATGAATCTGAAAATTTGCATGATGAAACTAGACACTTTGCTTGACATTTTGGTGTTGATTTGGTATTTTTTATCAATTATCATTTTTGTTTTATGATCATGTGAAGTTGGTGTGACAATTTGTGTCACACCTTTGCTTGCCCAACTTATGTGATGAATTTGCCATGCCTAATGAATTCCAATTGTCCTGATTTTTTGTGTGATACATATTATGAATGTTGTGAATGAACAGGAATTTTCTTGGAATTATTTGGATCATTTCTGATTTAATTGAGATTTTTCATTCTGGTTGGTCACATTTGAGCTTTAAAATTGCCTTGAACTTCAATTGATCATGAAATGCTTTTGATATATGATATTGATGTGAGACCTTTTGGATTGTTTCAAGATGTGTTTGAAGTTGATTAATGTTAATTTTCAGCTTCTGTTTTGAATTTTTTCTCCATCTTTGACCCTAGGCTTCGACGTAGTGGTTTGCCTCTCATATTTGAGCTTTGATTTCAGGTTGATCATCCAAGTCACATGGTTGTTGATGCTCCATCATTTGAGCATTGATGTTTGCCTTTGATTACTAATCTTTGTGTGTTTTGTAGGTTGATGTTGACTCATTTGAGTTTGACTTTTGGCTTGCCCATTGTGAACCTTGTCTGTTTGTCTGATATTAACTGTTGGTTGTTTGTCTGTATAGTTGTACTGATTTGTTTGATGTTTCCACAGGTACATTAGTTGCCTTAAGTTCACTTTGAACTTGATTTTGCTTGGTTGCTTAACCACTTAGGTATAACCTCTCTTCTTCATGTAGTCTGGAAGACCTGTCCTGTTATGTGGGCAGGCACCTGTCTGAAGTCCTCCTTAAGAGGCAATGCTTGTGATTGTTTATCTTTTATGCCAAGCAGGAAAAGTCCTCTTATGAGGCAATTGGTAGATAAAAGAGATGTGTAATCCATCTCCTACTATTCAGTGTGTCATCCACTTTGCTCACACCATGTGTTGATGCATTGTGGATACTAACCCAAGATCTTTGTTGTGTCAGTCATATGTGGAGAAGAGTTCCAACTTTCTGAACTCCCACACTTTCATTTGTCTGAAGCTCTCCCAGGCCAGGGATAAGAGCTGTGAGGTCTTACCCTCACTTCCCATTTCATCTGCTTCACCCTAACTCTCAATGTTAGGGTTAAGAGCTAACTACACCCGATTCCAGTTGGCTTGTGTTTCACAGCCTAACCTTGTATGAGCCCAATTGTGTGAATATAGTGTGTGTGCTTGTTTTTGTGCTTGTATGTATTTGCCTGTGCTGTTTAGGATAGCTTGCTCCCTGTGCAAGTTAGATAGAAACCTCAACCTAGGACCATGGTGAATTTACATGATAACTATTAGGCTCGAGTCAGTCTCCCTTCTAGTTTGTCATTTCCCAGTCTCTGGTTAGGTTAGAAGTTCTTTCCCTGCGTAGGGGAACTACGTCGCCCTGATCCTCATACCAGATGAGGTACGTAGGCAGGAGATGAGCTGATCTCTCCGGGCGCCCTTTTTCTTTTTCAACCCCTTTGTGTGTGTTTGGAGTCTGACGTAAGTCCAGCGATTGGCAGTTGGTTTCCTGTGTCTTGTTTGCTTGTTGGAGTCTGACATAAGTCCAGCGATTGGCAGTCGGTTTCTTGCGTGTGTTTGTTGGTTCGGAGTCTGATGTAAGTCCAGCGATTGGCATTCGGTTTCCATGTTTGCCTGTTTGTATGGAGTCTGACGTAAGTCCAGCGATTGGCTGTCGGTTTCCTGTTTGTGTTTTGTTTGGCGTGCGTTAGCCGAGCTACGAGTGCTCTGATTCTTCTCCTGTCAGAGAAGATACGTATGCATAGGATGCGACATCCTAGCGAGCACGTTTTCCCCTGTCCCGAACTACGTCGACTCTGATGTCTGTGTTTGACAGACTACGTAAGCCCAGGGTGCGAGATCCTGCCGAGTTAGTTTCTTTTGTCGTTCCTGTGTCTCTTTTAAGCCTTGTGTGTGTAGTTTGTGATCAGTTTTTAGTAACCTTATCCTTCCTTTTGTGCGTGGATCCCGTCGAGTACGACGGATGCGTAGGGGTGCTAATACCTTCCCTTCGCATAACCGACTCCCGATCCCATCTCTCTTTGGTCGCGAGACCATGTGTTTTCCAGGTTTACTTCGAGCGTTCCCTTTCCCTCTTTTGGGATAAATAACGCACGGTGGCGGCTCTGTTGTTTCGTTTTCCCGCCGGTTTTTCGCGTAATGCGACACCGGCCTCAGATAGTTGTGACTTCTACATAAGTCCAATTACGATTGCTTAACATAAAGCTAAATTTGACCCTCAAGGCATAACATTCTAGTAAGTGAGATTGTAAGTCTCCCATTCTTCATGGAATTGTGTGGAGACTTGAACTTTTTTCCTTTCATGAGAGCTAGTGAAATACTTGTTGAATTATCCAAGTTGGAGTCATTCTCATGGAAGATGTTTTGGTTTAAGGATTCATAATTGTAAATGAATGATTGAGTGTTCTCAAAAGAATGACTTAATCAATTAAAAATCACCACTAACACTTGACTAACTTTTGACTAACATTTGACTAATTCTTGTTAATATTACTTTACTTTCAAGTAATTTACTATTATGCAATTTAAATTTCAGTCCTTTATCATTCATTGCCATTTACATTCCATATAACTTGTTTATGTTTATGTCCTTTTCACTTTGCTCATTTGAGCCATATCTTGTGATTATATATATTGTTTGTGTGTTTTGATATTGTTTGTGGTCTTAGGACCTAAAAATACCTAATAACAACAAAAACCCTAAAAAACATCTGGTGGACTGTTGAACTTGATCTGAACTTTTGGACTTAGGATTAGGCAACATTCCATGTGCTAAAAGGACTTCGCCAATGCCAACATTTTGAGACCGAGCTATTTTGAACTGTGCCTTCATCTGATACAAGCCCTTGGGAATTTCTTGGGTTCATATACTACTCTGTCTTTGTGCTTAATTGTTATTTTGATCTTGTATCTGATGTTTTGTTCTAAGTTGAACAAGGAATATTTCATCTGATACATGAAAAGACAATGAAGACGGCTAGCTATTGGAATGCTTGCTTGGATATCGATATCTTTATTTGATGCCTTGATCTTCATGATGCCTGAATATTACTCATTTCTTTTTTATCATTACTTGATTAAAGTCCAAAGGAAAATGAGTTTCTATATGACATTCTTGTCTGTTGGATTGCATCCCATTGGTCACATCTTTTCAACTCTTAACTTTTAAATTTATGCTTAGGATAGTCTCTTCATCTCCTTCCAATTCTTAAATTTCAAAATCTCTCCCCCTTTTCAAAAACATTTCTTTGCTTGTGATTTCAAACTTAGACTTTGTTTTAATAATTAGAAACTTTGGCCTTGTGCCATTGAATTTTTGAACTTCTTTTCTTAAATCAAACTTGTAAATAAACTTAACCATATTGACTTAAATTTCAAAAGACAAAAAGAACTAACAACTTCACTCAATTTTTTGGCCCTTTGTGCCTTCTCTTATCAACTTTAGTTAAAAGCAATTCAGTAACTTATTTGAAATTTTTACCACGAACTACGAGGTTTTGATCCCTCATTTTTATGTTGGTACATAGGCATAAGTCTGACGGTCTTGTCAAACACAAAAATTTAATCAATGAATTCTTTTTCTCATCCCCACACTCTATCTTATCAAACATATTTTATACCAAAGACACATGCACACGTAAAAAATGGCTCCCTATGAGTACCTAGGACACTTTGGGTGCTAACACCTTCCCTCTATGTAACCAATCCCTTTACCTGTAATCTCTGGCATTTTATTAGTTTTAATTTAAAAACTTCTTATCTTTGGGTTTTGTTCGTACTTTCCCTTTTCCTTTGGAAACAATAAAAGCGCGGTGGCGACTCTAGTTTTATTGACGTTAAGCTTATTCATAGCTCGATGGTCATGAATTTACTGCTAAAATTCCCACAACATCGACTTCAAAGATATTGAAGCCCTTAACAACCCTCAACCTTTCTTCCAAGATTTTATATTTGTCAATCTTTCTTGGATTTTCAGCAATGGTTCTTAGGTGAGCCTCTAGTTTATTCTCGGAATTTGCAGGCTTTGGATCCTCATCTTTATATTGGAGGTTCCAATCTATCTATGTAGGACGAGATGTCCCATTGTGAGTAGGTGGAGGTATATGTCCCTCAGTTGTTGCTAGTCGAGCCACCTCGGCTTCAGCATGTTCGATGTCTGTGACAAATCCAAGCATAAGGTTTTTGTCCATCGATGGAGGGACGGTGGTGGAAGCAACCTTTCTCTTGTCATCCTCAACTTCTCTTGCCATCATATTGGTAATGACTCTCGTGAGTTGATTACTCTTGTCTTTCATTTCCTGCATATTCCCTTTGACCGAGTCCATATCCTCCCTAAGTGCAGCCTAATTTTATTCAAATTGCTCCAGGACCTTCTTACGTTGAGCTCGAGTTTGGAGAGTTAGGTTGTCATGTTCGATGATATTGGGAAAATATGATTTTGTTTTCTTTTTAATGTATGCAAAATGAAGTATGTATGAATGTATGTAAAAATATTTTATTTTTACTTCTTTGGGGAATATTCAAAATTCATCGTTGCATGTTTTAGGAATATGAACAGAGTTATATAAATCATACAATTGGCATAAAAGACAGAAGCAACTTTATTTATAAATCCAAGGCAAAAGGTTCATACGGGGATGATACCCGTTGATAATAGTACACAAAGTAATTAAAATTGAAACCACAAATTATAAACAAAAAAACATAAACTAAAGTGGCACCTCCATTGCCACCTTTAAGTAGGCCTTAAATTCATTTAACATAACATCACATAGCCTAATAAACTCAAGGACTTCCTGCAGGGTGTTATGGAAGTTGACAATGTTGTCAAGTTTCCTGTACATCCTAGGGACGTCTCAAACCAGATTGTTAATGAATTTTGCTAGATTAGAATGATTAACCTTCCATGCTTCAGCCCTATCACCTTACTCTTGAACTATAACTTAAGTAGCATCAGAAAGATCTCTTAAGTATTAGACTTATCCCTCTAACTGTGTGACTTGAGCTGTCAAGAATTCATGATCTTGAGCTTGGAGATACACCCGTTCTCTAAGATTTAGGAGCTCTTTGTAGGCCCTCCTCCAATCATTAGGTAACATATTCTCAACTTCGGCTCTAAGTTGTACATGTCTATCAACAGTGGCTTGGGATTCTGCAAGTGATTCCTCAAGTCCATAAATTTGAGATTCTAAGGCATCCTCCATCTTTTGTTGTTCCCACTTAGACATCTCCCACGATTCCTTCCATCTCTAACTTTCTACTTGGGCTTCCTTCAATTTCTTGTTAAGAATTTTGAAGTCGACTCCGACACTAAATAAACCTCCCAAAGTTTTATGTATTTTGCTTCTTTTAGCCTTAAGTTCCTCCCTACTCTCAAGAAGTTGCTTGTCCCTTTGCTCAAGGTCATAACTCACCTGATTCTTTTCGTAGGCCGTGTCATAAAGATTGCGCTCCAAGCTTCCTTTATCTTGCTCAAGCCTGGTAATAGTTTCTCTGAGACGGTCGACCTCCTCAATGGACACTAGGATAGGATCAGGTATGTTTGGGAGGTAGGTTGGATCAATCACAAAAGGTAACTTAATCAGTTGGACCATTTCCTTAACCAATAGGGCATAAGATTCTTTGAATGAAGTATCCTTCCTCTTCGACTTATTTTCCCCTACATGTACCTTTTCCCATGCACGTGTGACCTTTCTAAACAATTCTTTATGTGAGGTATCCCCACCATGCAAGATGAACTCCCCTAGCTCTTCTTCCTTAGGCTTTTCCCATATGAGGTGTCCTAATTCTCTCATGGATAATATGGGATTATAGTTAATGCACCCTTTGGAACCAATGAGGGGTACATTACGAAAACTCCTGCAGTTGACAATTATATCCCTGACGCTTATCTTCTTTGGGCACCAGAGGATTGATCTCTCGTTGAGGGACATAAGCTTTTGAGCCCAAGCGTAATCACCCTTGGTTTCTACCATACCGATGTGTTTGTAAATGTGCGAGGCAAACCGCTAGTACAACAGAGGAATGCAATAACATAATGTCCCTTTCTCCTTGTCATGACAAACTTTTAAAGTGTAATATATGTCCGCTAAAAGAGTAGGTATTAGATCTACCTCTTCGTTCTTTACAGCCCAGAAGACGTTAATAGCAACCGTATAAACAAAATCAACCATGTTTGGGAAAACGATTATCCCAAAAACTATTAAAGCCAAAATATCCACAAGGCTTAATATCCTTTTTCGTCCCGTATGTTTAGCTATGGGTTCATTTGGTCCCTTAATTTTAAAAATTACCATTTGATCCCCCAGTTATTCAAAGTGGTTCACGTTTATCGTTACCGTCCAAAATGTTAGTCAAAGTCAATTGAGATGCATAGGTGGCACACACGTGTGTTAGCTTATGATGATCTGGAAATGTAATACATAAAAGGAAACACCTTTATCCTCACATGTCTCTCAAATCCAGAACGTGTATCATCTTTCTCAAACTCGAAACGTGTATCATCTTTCTCAAACCCAAAATGAAGAACGAAAAACGAAGAAAGCACGAAGAACAGAGAGCGTAGAAAGAATGAAGAAAGCACCAAAATTTCTCATCTTTATGTTCATTTTTTGTTTTGTTTTAATCTTCGTGCAATTCTATTTTAGGGTTCATCTGGGTTTGCATTTTAGGATTTTATGTTCTTGATTCAAAATGTTGTAATTTTTAGGTACATTATGGATGAATATGTATAGGTAGTTATACACCATGTTTTTTCCCCGAAGGTGATGATTAGTCAAGTTATGGGGGTTCAGTTGTTGAGGTGAGGTGTGATGTTGATAAGTGGGGTTATTTTGAGGTGTTGGGGATTATTAAAGAACTGGGATATGAGGAATCTGGAATAATAATATACAAGGACCCAACAGTTGTTTGTTTACTTTGAGTGATGATAAAGGTGCCAAAGAGATAGTTAATTTATGTAAGGTACATAAGAGTGTTCATTTGTATATGTAACATTCAGTTTCCCACCCTGATTAATATGATGGACCTATAGAGGATGAAACTGACAACACATCTAAGTTTGTAGTTAATGTTGATAAAACTGAAGATGTCATTGGAAAAATGGTTGAAAATGTTCTCAATGGTAAAGCAGATGGTGTAAGTGACTTGAATAAGGCTGAGGTTGGAGGCATAAATGTTGATGTTAATGGGGATGAGCATATAAGTGAGGGTGAGGTAAGAGATATTAATATTGATGTTAATGTTAATGAGGATGAGAATATGAGTGAGGGTGAGGTAAGAGATAATAATGTTGATGTTAATGGGGTTGAGGATATGAGTGAGGGTGAGGTAGGAGATAATAATGTTGATGTTAATGGGGCTGAGGATATGAGTGATAGTGATGATGTGAGTTTCCAGTATGACAGTGCCTTAGATGTTGCCTTTCAAGACTCATATGAAGACAATGATGGTTTAGTGGAAGAGGATATTACATATCTATTGGGTTATGACAAGGAGGAAAAAGGTAAAGGAAAAAAACATAGTGAGGAATATGAAGGTGCTACTGATGAATTAGAGAGTGGGTGTGAAGTTGATGATGAAAGTAACTTTCATAGGAAGAAGTATCCTATTTTAAAAATGCCCCAGAACATGTCAGACTATAAATGGGAATTAGGAATCTATTTTGCAACAAAGAATGATTTTAAGGAGGCAATTACTTCATATGCAATTTAATCATGAAGGGATTTGAGGTTCTCTAAAAATGATAAACAAAGGGTAAGAGTGATATGTAAAGAAAGATGTGATTGGAATGCATACTGTGGAAGTTACCATATGAAGATTCTTGGCAATTGAGGAAATTGGTGGATAAGCATAACTGTAGTAGATCATATAATTTGAAGCTCATGACTACAAAGTAGTTAAGTAAAAGAATTCAAAACTCTTTGAAAGATAATCCAAATCTGAAAATCAGGGACTATGTAGACATATAATGCAACTTGCAAAGAGAGTTTCAAACTATGTAGACCTATAATTGGTCTTGATGGCTGTTTTTTGAAGGGCCTATATGGAGGTCAAATATTGGAAGCCATAGGAAGAGATCCAAACGACCAAATGATGCAAATATCCTTTGCAGTTGTTGAAGGTGAAACAAAGGATAGTTGGACATGGTTTCTAGAACTATTGATTGAGGATCTTGGAGGTAGAAGCCAATGTTGTACATATACTTTCATATCATACCAATAGAAGGTATTAATCTCTTATATTTATTTTGTGCATGATTATAATGTTTTGAATTTGTGATAATGAATCTATTGTATTTATTTGTTAGGGTCTCTTGCCATCCATGGATGATATTTTACTGGGTGTGGAACAGAGGTTTTGCGTATGGAATTTGTACAACAATTTTAGGAAGAGATTTCCTGGAAAAAAGTTGAAAGAGATTATATGGAAATATGCTAAGTCAACATACTCACAATCTTGAGAAAGGGAAATGAGAGAAATGAAAGATGTTAATGAGGAAGCGTTCAAGCACATGATGAAAAAACCTCCTAGGTTTTGGAGCAAATCTCAATTCAAGACAACCTCTAAGTGTGATAACATGTTGAACAACATGTCAGAGGCCTTCAATAGTGTTATTATTGAAGCAAGAGCTAAGCCTATAGTGACAATGCTAGAAGAGATCAGAACATATATAATGGAAAGGTGGGAAAAAATTAGAATAAGATTTTCAAACCTTACTGATGACGACATCTTGCCCAACATTATGAAGAAGTACTTTACAAACTGATATATTTTGATACTTTATAAATTTCTATGTTTTGATACTTTATAAACTATTATGTTATGTATACTCATAATGTTTTGGTTATTATGATTGAAAGGATTAGTAAATACACTAACATGTGGATTGTAAGGTATACTCAAATTGTTACGTTTTGTTCAGTATACTCATAATGTTATGTTAGCTAAGATTATCTCTTATTTTACAGAATGTCTGCTGAGCATATCTTTGAGATTAGGCACCTTGAAAATGCTGGAGATAAGTTCAGTGTCAACTTGCAAGGTCAAAGTTGTACAAGTAGGAAATGGCAGTTGACATCCTTGCAATGTGTGCACACAAATTCTTCCATGAAAAATAGAAATTTCAAGGTAGAGAGTGACATACCAAATATGTACAAAAAGGAAAATATCAGGAGGTATACAACAATGTCATCTACCTTGTTAATGGCTCCAAACTCTGGGAAAGGACAATCTATAATGATGTATAACCACCAGTATTTTAAAAATGCCAGGAAGGCCAAAAAAGAAAAGGAATTTGGAGCAAGGTGAGTTGATTGTACTGGTCGCAAACTGAGGAGGACTGGATTATATATTAAATGTAGTATGTGAAAAAAAAGCTGGTCATAACAAGCTTACTTGCAAGTATCCACCAACTCAATCTCAAGCTCAGGGAACTCAAGCTCAATCTCAGACACAACCAACTCAGTCTCAGACTTAGAGAACTCAAGCTCAATCTCAGACACAACCAACTCAGTCTCATACACATGAACCTCAGGCTCATACACAACCATCTCAATCTCAAGCTCAGACTCAAGCTCACATAAAGGCTAAAGCAAGTGGTTCCAGGACTCAAGTCAAGAAGTTAAACATTAGGAGGCCAACAAGAAGTCTGGGATCACCAGACCCTACAACTAGGTTATCTGCACCAAGGAATGTAGCAGACCCTACAAGTAGGCTCACTTTATCTCAAGCAAGCAAGAAGAAAAAATATATATTTTAGGCTCACTTCTGTTATAATGTTTTAGGTCAAATTATATCAGTTAAGTTACAAATTATACCAATTCAATTACAAATTATACCAGTTAGGTTATACCAGATTGGTAGACAAATTAAACCAGTAACTATACCATATGATAAACAACATTGCACATGTTACATTAACAATTCATTGATCTCATAAAACAATTGCACATGTTACATTAACATTGCTCATGTTACATTAACAAATTAAACTAGTATATATACCATGTAGAAATACAATTCACTCACCCCATAGAACAATTCAATTCCATTTCAGTGTACAATTACATTAAAAAATTGTAGATTAATACACTTAAAGTAACAAAAAATGATTTTTTTCAAAATTTCTTCCACTTCATTGTGTTATTCAGATCCCCCTCAAGTTCTTCAACAATCCTTCAGATTTAAGAAATTTCTGATGTTGATCTTCATTCTCTTTTGATAAGATTTCATACCTCTTTTTTTAATTCTTGATAAACATGCCCCTGTCATCTTTCACTTCAGCACAAAACCAATCAAAATAATCACATTCATTACTTGTATTCCCCTGCACATGTTACATACAACATTACCCACAGTGTAAAATCGAAATTACAAACTTAACAAGATAAACCATACCTTATAATATGGACATCCCCAAAATTACTTCCCATAATTTTTGAATGTTTTTTTCCTTCATAGTACAGCAAAATCACCACACCAACAATTAGGTCACCATTTATTTTTTGAAGAAGCAAAATTAAACCCAGATTCTGAACTGTAGCTCGCTTCTCCACTGTACCCATACCCCTTTTGATATGGATCAGAACTTTTATGAGTCATTATTCATAGATTACAAAAACAAGATGAAGGAAACTTGTGAAGACGATGGCTACTGAAGAAGATGAAGGCAACTTATGAGAAGTGAAAAAGGTATGCACAAATGGCGTCCTTGGATGAAGAAGGTAGGCACAAATGGGAATTATGCACGGAACCCTAATTCACATGAAGAAAACATCCTACATGAAGCTGATGTGGATGTTAACACTTTCACGTTTAACAGTGTTATTGTGTTTTGTCTGCAAAAGATAGACGTGGTATATTTAGTACAATTAAGGGACGAAAATGAGCCTTTTAAAAATTGAGGGACCAAAATAAACCCAACGCTAAACATCCGGGACGAAAAAAGGCTATTTTTCCTATCCACAAAGGCCCCCCCACCTTTCTATACCAGCCAATCTCTGAGCTACCCCCTTTAAATAACTGCTTTTAAGACCTTGGACGTCTCTATCCCACTTATAGTGTAGCACCAGGTCGCCAACAAGTATTCCCAAGGTCATAGCCAAATCCTTAGGTTTCACTTTCTGCCCCATACCTATGTAAGGTCCATTTTTATCTTTAGCAAGGTCCAAATACATCCAAAATTCTTCTAGCACGAGAGCTAGTAGAAAATCCCGAAACAAGGTACATCGTAGGGATGGATAATAAAATTGGGCCAAGGGAGTGTTGGCCTCCACCTTCACAAGGATTCTCAAGAGATCAAAAATCATTCCATACTTGAGTGTGGATTTCCTTTGAATGGAATTAGGCATTAGGCCTTGGAGAACCTTTAGACTTTGTGTGTCACACATTTGTGCCTTAATCCAAAGGGTTTTATTTTTATTTGAGTTCATCTTCCCAAGGTATCTAAAATAAAGTTTCCACAAAAATAATAAATATATGCCCAAACTGGTTTTAATGAAAATGAAATGATGAATTCTTTTTATTTTTTTAAGGTTTTAAGGTTGAGGTATCATGCAGGCATGACCTAACTAGGGTAGACTTCTTATGATACATCAGATCTAGATTTAAACTACGCAATCCCCTAACTTGTAGGATATAAAGTTTTTTTTAAGATGATAGCCATAGAGTCATGGATTATACCCTTATTTTACCATGAGAAAGAGCAAGTCTTCCTATGATAATTCTTCGAGATAAGTCTCATCGAGGAGGGACCTTAGTAACGACCCCTACAGGTTGATAAAAAAAAGGTCACCCTGAGTTAAAGGTGTTCAAGAAGAGGTCCCTAGAGTCATGGAACAAATTCAAGGTTTCATCATGAAGAAATGCTAGCCAATTCAAGACAAACCCTTTGAATTGATCTACACTAGGCGAAATCATAATCAAATACCCCATGGGATAAGATCCCATAATGGCCAAGACAAAACGACCCCTTACTTAACTTATTCCTTTTTCCTCAACCCTTGGTTTTGGCTTCACACATAGCAACAATCCCAACCAACATGATATGACATGCATAATAATATAATAAAGAATAAGAAAAATAAATAAATAAAAAACGAAAATAAAGGAAAGCAAATACACAAAGCAAACAAGCAACCCTAAAACCCAAGATTAGGATGAACCCTCTTTAAGGAAATATAGGAATTCCCCAACAGAGTCGCCAGCTGTCGCAACTGGATAATTGCAGAGTTGTCATCATCCTTTATTTGTTCATAAGGAACGAGGAAATAATGATAAAACCTAATGGTTAAGGGTGAAAGACTAGGTTCGGGAGTCAGTTAAGTGAGAGGAAGGTACTAGGCACCCCTCACTTCCATTGTATTCAATAGGATCCTCCTCTAATTCTAGGTTAGTGTGTGTCTAGAGATGTTTGCTTTGTATTATTTTCTAATTACTTGATTTAAGTGATATTAAGAAGAAAAAATAGGTTATTGAATAAACATATTTGATTAGACCGAAAGACACAAAACATGGTTTTTGATTATTGTACTCGCTAGAGTTTACAACTCTATGCCTATGTACCCTCACATTTAATGAAGGATCATAGTCTCGCAGTTCTAGTAAAAAATATTTGTTTGTTTATCGTTTTATCCCTTAAATGTTCTCAACGCATCGGGGCAGAGATGTAATTATTTTTAAAAAAAATGTCTTAATGCACTAGGGAAAAGGACTTATAATTTGAGGTGTGTTAGATTTGATTTTATCCCATTTGGTTGATTGCAAAAAATATAAATGATTAATTCATTTAAGAAAATAGATTAATGATAATATTATATTTAGTACTAAATAACATATCCCTTATCCCTGATTTTATCCCTAATTTTTATCCCCTGAAACCCTAGAAATTTATCCCATAATTATCCCTAAAAATTATCCCATAGTTGTCCCATAAATTAACCCTAAACTCTTAATTAATTATCCTCTAAATAATTAATTTTAAAAAAAAAGACAAATAAATAATAAATTATAAAAAATTAATTAAACCTCTAATTACTTTAATGATTAATTTGATTAAATTAACTTGATCATTAATTAATAAATAAAACTTAATTAACTAAAATAAAACCTAACTACTTGTAAAATAATTAATAGAAAAACAAGGGGTGTATTATTGTACTAAGTAAGAAATTGGGTTGAAGCTAGGGGTGTAATCAGCAAGGGTAGAAAGGCCCATTTCTTTCTGAAGCCCAATACATAGGGGGTAGTCCATAAAGAGGGAGTTAAAGTTTGAATCTCTCTTGGCCTCTTAATCTTGATCAGATGGGCCTCATCATGTTGAATCCTAGTCTTTGATAAGGTTGACTAGTCAAAGTATGTGGAAGGGAAGGTTGGGATTTAGAGTTAAATGAGACTAAAGGTGGACATGCATACATATTGGACAAACTGAGCCAGCCAAATGGTTGGTTGAGAAGAGGCCACATTGGGCTAAGGTGTCTACACGTGAAAGGAGTATATAACATTTCCTCCTTCTGAACTCCCTCATTTCCAACTTTCCCTGATCTCTCTTATCCTCTCTCTCTTTCTTCTGCTCTCAATTCTCTCTTCTATACTATAAGCCTCTCTCTCTATCTCTCTCTCTCTCTCTCTCTCTCTCTCTCTCTCTCTGTGTGTGTGTGTGTGTGTGTGTGTGACCACCATCCCAAACACCCTCGACTGCCCTAGAACAACCCTCAAACCCCAGTTTTTGGTTGAGCTTCAATCGGAACCTTCAAACCTTCAAACCTTTCCCCATAACCCCATTCTCACATTCATACCTAGGTTCTCTGGATGAACCCTAACCAAACCATCAACCCAGTAACCTCCCAACCCGAAAACCCCTAACATGCGTTTAATAAGAACCCTAGCAATCCCATGAACCCTAACCCCCCAGATGAACCATAACCCTAAATTTTTCCATGAAAACAACCAACCACACATCAAACCACCGATCGTGCTCCTCATAACCTTAATCAACCCCCAAACCAAACAGATCAAACAATCATAAACCATAAACTCTTCTATTTCGAACCCTAACCCTATTCAACAACACAAACCATATATTTATTTCAAACATCAAGCGCAAACATATCTTAGCAACAATAAAGGTAAATCTCAAAGATACCAACCTTCAGAGACGTGATTTTCTCTGGTAAGGTAGTAGTTCAATTCGATCTCTTTTTCTTTTGTATGTGTTCTTTTTGGTTTCTCTTTACTTTTTCCTTCTTCTAACTTTTGCTTTTGTTGTGCAATGTATTGATATGTAATGGGGGTTTTAAGCTCTAATGACTTAGGGTTTTGAGGTGAAGACCCTAAGTATCAAGGTGAAGAGCTTTGGTGGGGGTTATGGATGCATCAACAACAGTTTTTCTTAGGGTTTTTTTGTGTTTACTTCTATATTAGCTTTAGTTTTTTATAGATTAATTTTAGGGTTTAGCTTTTAATTAGATTGATTTTGTTTAGGTGATTTTGTATTTGATTTGTTAATTGATTCATATTTGATTTATGTCTGAAAATAAAATTAGGGTTTGAAATGTAACAGATTATTGAGATGTGTTTAGTTCGATTTCCCTTATAAGTAAGTTATTCTGATGTATATGGAAATGAAATTGGAAATATTTGATTGAATTTTGAACTTTGATGCTTTTGATTTGTTTGCGCGTAGACTTAGGGTTTCCAATTGGGAAAGAAAGGGATGGACCTGGACTTGGGTCTTAGGTAGCGGACTCGGGTCCTGTTTACCCGATTGAATCATAGACTCGGGTCATACTTGACCCAATTGAGAAGGGGCCGCTTTGGGTCAGGTTACTTTTTAGACCCAAAACAAAAACCCAATAAGATTACTGTTCAAAAAATAAAAACATAATTAATTCTAAAACCAGTTAAATATCTTCTCAAACACTTACTACATATAATAACAAAAATAATCTAATTAACCTATTAATTCAATCATAAAACAATTAATAACCTAAGTTAATTACATTTTATTAATCTAATATTAATAAAATCCAATTAACATTACTAATATCTAATTAATCTATCAATATTCAATAATAAAACTTAAATTAATAATCTCAAAAATAACAATCTTTCTAATTTTAAACAAATCTCAATTAGCCATAAGACCATCCCTAAACCAACATTTAAAACATAATTAATCTTAAACAAAAAATAAGAAAACAAATTACCTCCACGATACCGTTAACTCACTAAGTATCCAAAAATGGGATCATAGCCCTTTTCTAAGAAAGTGAAAAAGGTCCTCCTTTGATTTTTCAGGTCATTGGGGTTGACCAGATGACTCATATGATTTACTGGACATGTTACTGAAACTATGAAAGACAAGTGGTCAAAATTTGGGGTACGACATCTTCATTCCACACTCTCGCTCTCTCTCTATCTCTCACCCCCTTCGGCCACCCTCTAACCCACACACCACCCCTAAAACCATTGTCCCCTCCATGTTTCCGGTTGAGCTTCAATCGGAACCTGAAAACCTTTAACCGGTGTTCATCCAAATGATGAACATCAACCCAGAAACTGATCACCACCATCCTAACCTCCGTCTAACCCAGATCTCCGGTTTAAGTTCAACCGGGATCTTCAAACGTTCATCCGGTGTTCATCCAAGTGACGAACACCAACCCAGAAATCCTTCAAACCTAGAAACCCCAACCTCAAACCCTTAGAACCTTAACTCAAACCCATAAACGAATGAAACCTAGGGTTCCCTAGATGAACCCTAAACCTAACACGAACCCAGAAACCTCTAAACCTTGCCCAGAAACACACCAAACAATCCCGAAACCCTAAATGGAACCCTCTTAACCCCAATCAAACATTCAAACACCAAATCAAACAACAAAACTTTTGAAACCCTAAGCCAACTTCTAAACAACAATCAAATAAAATGACATATCTAATGGTTCAAAGAAATCCCTACCTTCCCTGTCGTGTCCAAATTGAGTTGCATCTCTTCCCTTTAATTCCTTGCTTTGATTTTGATTTCTGATTCCTCGATATCCCTATAATCCTCTCCTCTTCCTTTTGCCGATATAAGGACCAAATTGATATTTATTGCGAGGTCAAGCTTGAATAACTTAGGGTTTTGATGTAAACCCTAAGTATTAGAATTTAACAGAGCTTTAGTGAGGGTTTGGAATAGCTGTTTAGGGTTTTCAATTCTCTCTTTTTTTGTCCCCTTCTCTGAATTAGGTTTAGTCTTTTATAGATTAAACTAGGTTTAAATTCTTAAATTAGATGGATTTGTATTTGGAAGTTTAGGATTTGATTGTTTATTTGATCGATTGTAATTTTTAATTTGATTCGATTATGTCAATATTCGATTTGTACTTTGTGATTTTATAATGAAATTAAAATCTATAAATGGAAATTTCTGATTGATTTGAAATTGCAGTTTTGATCCAACCCATTTCCGCTTGCATACGTTTTAGGATTTATGAATGGATTGGGAATTTTGGGGGAAATCCGAGTCATGGACATGACCCGGTGTAGTGGAGGACTTGGGGTATACCTGGCCCAATTGAGTTCTGACTTGGGCTTGGGATCAGTCAGCCTTTGACCAGCCCATTAAACAAAAACTAAATTAACACTATAGTAATTTGACTATAATAATAAAAACTAAACTAGTTACCTCATTAAACTAAATAATCCACTTATTAATTTAGTTATAAACTAACTAATTCTATTAATAATATTAATCGACATTAGTCTTATTAATAATATAATAAATATTAACTTAAACTAACTCTCTAACCTAAAATCATTATCAATTAACCATGTTTATTAACTCGATTACAACTTAGCAACATCTAGTTGATACCCTAATCAATTATCAGTTAAATAAAGATGAGATTACATAATTTTAAAAATTAAAATCGGTCCCCCTTTGACTTTTTAGGTCATTAGGGTTGATATGATGCCTCACCTAGATGCTAGACATGCCAGTGACCTAGACCTTAGGTTAGAAGCAAGGTGGTCAAAATTTGGGTTACGACACCCCCCAAAAGGCCATGTTTCGATTTGGATCAAGCAAGAGAGACATGGCATTTTTTATTGTATTTTTGGACAACGCTTTCACTCCTGTTGACGTCATTATCATCATTACCCCTTCTCCGGCGCATTATCATTTTCAACGAGATATGCTCAGAATCTCATCATCACTCATATTTCCTAGGAGGTCATGGGTGTGCACGTCTGCAGTAACTGGTCCCACTCACATTAATGCTTTGCTTCATAACCCACGAAAACGCTTCAAAAACTCCATGCGCATGCCAACCTTTCTTCATCCAGATCAACCATTTTATCCAACATCATGTTCCAATACTGGTCAGGTGGAATATCATTCTGCCTTTAAATTTGAACTAATTGTAAATAAATCTCAACAAGCAAGACAACTTCAAGTCTCTTTAGGAGAAGTTCGACAGGCCGACAAAACATGGTCTAAAGTTTTATGCTAATTCTTTGGTTTCTTCCCAACATACTTCTTTATTAAACCAATAACAATCTTATTGGCAACTTCGACTTACCCATTTTCTTGAGCATAATAAGGAGTCGAAGTCAATAAGTTAACCCTCATTTCAGAGGAAATTTCCTGCATCTTTCAACCAGTGAACACCGACCCTTGGTCCATCGCGATGGTCTCAGGAATTCCAAACCTATAAATGATATGCTGATGGACAAATTCTATTATGCATCTTGGTCAACATTGACTAAAGGAACCGCTTCGATCCATTTTGTAAAATAATCAATGCCACCAGAATATATTTTTGACTTTTAGATTTGCAAGTCGAATTTATCCAATCAAATCTAAATCCCATCATCTGAATGACCATGGCTTTACCACTACATGTAATTCACTTGCATGAACGTGTTATATGCCTGAATGAATATGACACTCTTGATACCCTTTATCGAAGTCGATACAATCCTTAAGCATTGTGGGCCAATAAACACCCTAGTGACACAATAGCCACCTCATCTTATGCTTCACTTGATGAGAACCACATGCCCCACCATGAACACTCGATACAGTCAAATATGCCTCTCCTTCACCAAGGCATTTGAGTAATACTCCCTCAGGAGTATTCTTAATTAATTCATTATCTATGACCATATAATTCAAAGATCTATACTTAATCTTTTAATCTATCGATCTGACTGGGTTATCTAGGTAACTAACTATCGGTTTTCTCCAATCAGTATCAGCCAAATTTTCAATAACACAGATCTCAAATTTTTCTGGATTTACTGGTCCCAGCTTTGTTAGTGTTAGATTGGATGGGGAGAGTCTTGTTGACTGTACCCTTCCTCGAACGTCAATCAATTCCTTCAACCTTTCTTTGGGCACTTTATACCCTAAAGAAAGTTGTGTTAATTCGTTAGCTTCTTGTTTCTCAGGTTTAGGAACATGTTGGATATCCACAAGTTCGAAACACTTGATCAGTCGATTCAGTATGACAAAATACATGATCAAGTTCTCCTTAATACATTTGTATTCTTTCGTTATCTGCTTTTCTACCAGTTCAGAATCTCCTTTTATTTTGACTCGTTTTTCCCCTAATTCTAATAAGTTTTCTTGTCTGGCTACTAAAGCTTCGTACTTGGCCTCGTTGCTCGAGTAAGAACCATCGACCCTATATTTAAACTTAGTCGGAATCTTGTTTGGAGAAACGATTAAAATTCCAGCTGTAAGACCCCAATTTTGACCCTAAGATCCCTCATGCTATCTCACCATTTGCATTAGCATTGTGATCATACCTTGGCATCCTCCTTACCCCTCTTTCACTGGGTTTGCATTGGAAGAGATCACCAAGCAACATGTGATTGTATCTTACTTTGTATTTTATCATTTACTAACCAAAATACAAAAAATATGTCTTTGCATTTGCCTAACTCTTTTGTAGGTAGGGCATGATCACCTTTGATCCATCAAGTTCACATCTAGGGTTTAAGACCCTCATTGCTAAGAGCTCAACCAAGTAATGATCCAAAATGGCTCTAAGCATCATATATGAGTCCTCATGATCTCTCCATGTTATTTTGATCAAGATTTCTTCAAGAGTTTGGAGTTGGTTTGCATTGGAAACCCTAGTTCATCTAGGTATCTTGAGTAACTTCTTCAACAAGTTTCTTCACCAATTGATCAAATTTCTCAAGGGACACTTAAAAATTCATTATATTATGCATATATGATCTACCATGAGCCCAAAAAGTCAAGATAATTGCAAGTTAGCAAGTTGGTTGATGGTGGTTGGCCAGATGAATTCATTTGATCAAAGATGGGTTCCCCTAGACCTTATCTCCTATATTTTTCCTTATATGAAAATTGTTCCAAGAGTAAAGTTACTCTAGATGACATTGCAAACAACTTTCATGTTTAGGTTTAGAGTTAGTTTAGCTTGGAAAATCATTTTTTATGTTGAAACATTATAGGTCATTTTGTCTAAATCGTAATTTAAAAGTCAACTTCCCAAGGCCATAACTTGCTCAATTTTTAAAATATGAAATATTTCCAAGTTGCACAATAAAATTCAAGGTGTCTACTTCAACTTTTATGTTTTAAGGAAGAGCTAATTCAACTTTTATGAGCATATGATATGAGGATACATTATAGGTCATTTTGGACCAATACCATTGAACAAGTGATTTTCCTCAACTTCAAAAATGAATAATTCATTCACCCCAAATCAAAATGATGCCAAATTTTGACCATTTTGAAGGTTTTTGAAAGATCTAAAACTTTGATGAAGACACTTTTCTCATTTGAAGCTCACATAAAAAGTTAGCCAAGGTGGAATAATTGAACATATAGCTTGACACTTAGAAAATATTTTGACATGAGAGTTGTTCCTCTTGATCTAACCTTTTCAAAGAGTCCAAATTCACTCATTTTGGACAAAGTTTGAGGGGTCTGTGCATGGCTTGAACAGGGTTGTATCAGTTGGCAAGAATCATGCTTCAAACATTCAAATATCTTTACCTTGCAATGCAATCTTCATTCAGACCTCAATTCATTTGATCTTGGACCTATTTGAGTTGCTTCATAGGCCTGCACATGCCCATGCAAGCGTGTACCTCACATTGCCAATTTTGGAAGTATTTTCAAGTGTGCAAATAACACTTACCATTTGCTATAAATAGAGGTCCAATGCTTCAGTTTAAAGGACCTTGCGCGCCAGCTTTGCCTCCAACCATTGAAACCCTCTCAATTCAAAGGAAAACCTGATAAATTTCAATTGAAATTTGAGTTTGAATCTCATTGTTAGGAGATTCAAAAACTTCAGGATCCAAAGCTTTGCATCATTCTTAATCCCCTTTTCCAAGCTCCACAAGCAAGATCAAGCAAGAATTGAAGCAAGAGAGATCCATTTCTGCACAACATTGAAGGTATTTTTCCAGATTTTTCTTCTCATCGATTCTCTCTCAATTCTCATCAATTCTCTTGGATCCTTGGTTGTTTGAAGCCCTACCAATGTAGGCAAGAAGATTGAGTTGCTTTGAGGTTAAATCAAAGCAAGTCAGTTCACACACCTCAAAATTCAACTCCACGTATCTCTCTATATATTTGAAGTTAGGTTAAATTGAGGTGATATTCGTGATCTACGCCATTTTTTCTTTAAGATCATGTCCTCCTTTTTCATTTATGTTATGGTGATGAAAGAACCAGTCTGGCCAGGGTCATCGGAGAAGATGATCGACCTTTGGCTCTGGCGATGAGCTGGAAGTGTTCTGAGCCATTGGATGTATTCAAAATGTTTTAATCAGGGACGTTGCTTGTGATGACCAAGTGTGTAGCGCGCTGACTAGCATGCACCATGGAACGCGCGTTTCTCACCACTTGATCTGCCACCTCAATTAATGAGGGAGATCAAGTGGTCCACGTTTTTTGATTATCTGATTTTTATTTTTATTTCTCCTATTTTCATTAATTCATATTAATTTTAATATTGATCCAAAAAATATGAGAGTTTCACCAAAAAAATAAATAAAACCCCTCTTTCATTTTTTGAATTAAAATTATTTTTTGGATCATTATTAATATTTTTCATGATTTAATTGATTTTATGAATATTTTTAATTGTTTAAAAATACTTTTAAGTTTCCAAGAATTCTGAAATTTTTTCTCCAAGGTCGTTTGACCTTGTTTGACATATGATAAATCTCATGGCCATTTATTTGGTGTTTTGATGAGGTTTTAGGAAATTGACCAACCATATTTAATTCAATGCATTATTTTTATTATATTTAATTGATTTTATGCCAAATTTGTTGTATAGAGCCATTTTAATTGACTTTGTGAGTGTGACTTGTGTTGTTGAGCCTTGGTCAAGGTTGATTTGACTTTGTTAGGTTAAGATCATTGGATTTAGGGGATTGATGGAATGTACATTCTATCTCCCAAAGTGAGTGAATGATCTTAACTTGATAAAAGTCCTCGTTTGTCCAATTTGTGTTTGATCCATTCCCCTTCCCTCTTCATCTCATTCCCCTTCTTTATGCATTCATGTCATGGACCTATGATATCTCTATATCCTAAGGCTAGTTGATTGCAAAATCAACATAAGTATGGATGAGATTAGGTCCTCCACTTTGCATATTCTTTTTGTGCGTGGTATGTTTCATGAGCATAGTTCATCGTACTATGTCTCTAACATGCATTAACACCAAAATTCTATTGCCCGACCTCAAATAGTTATGACTTCTACATAAGTCCAATTACGATTTCTTAACATAGCGTTAAATTTTGACACAAAATGAATAGCATTCTATTTAGTGATATTGTAAGTCTCCCCTCTTTCATGGTATTGTGTAGAAACTTGGCCTTTTTCCTTCCTTTGGAAGATGTCTTGGTTCAAGGATCCATGCTTGTGATAAGTGGGTTGAGTGTTCTCCAAAGAATGACTTAAAACAAAAGCAAAGAAAAAGAAATACTAACTTCTAATCAACTAACAACTAACATTTAATTTCAAGCCTTTACTTTAATGCACTTAAATTTTTAAGCTTTATTAATTTGCCATTATTCATACCATTCAAGTTGTTTATGTTAATGCCATTTTCCCTTTGTCCATTTGGACCATATTTTGAGATATATTGTGATTGTGTATATTGTGTTTGTTTGTGTGATCTTTGACCATTAATGTACATAATAAGAACAAAAACCCTAAAAAATATCTTATGTGGACTGTTAGTTTGATCTGAGACAATTGGACTTAGAATTTAGACAACACTCCCTATGCAAAGGACTTGGCCAATGCCAACTTTCCTGAAACCAAATGCTTGTGAAGTGAACATTCATCTGATACAATATTGAAGATCCATTCGAGTTCATCTGTAACATGATCATTGTGAAGCTGTTATTTTGAACCTGTGCCTTGTGCCATCTTTGAAGTCATCTGCTACATGGGTAAATTTTGAAAAAGATCATGGAGTTGCTTAGCTTGGATGTGGTCATCTTTATTTGATGCCTTGCTCTTCAACTTGCTACTTGCTTATTGATATTTCTTGATTCTAAAGTCCAAGGGAAATTTAGGTTTCTATATGACATTTTAGTCTATTGGATTGCAGCCCATTGGTAAGATCTTTTCAACTCTCAACTTTTAATTTGTACTTAGGATTAGTCTCTTCATCTCCTCCCCATTTCTTTAATTTCAAAATCTCTCCCTCCTTTTAAAAATCTTCTTTTCTTGTATCTGTTTTCTAAACTTTGACCATTTTGCAAACTAGAAACTTTGGCCTTATGCCATTGCATTTTTGAACTCCTTTTTTAATCAAACTTGTAAATAAACTTAACTATACTTGACTTAAAATTTTCAAAAATCCAAAAAGAACTAACACTCATTCAAACCTTTTTAGGCCTCTTGTGCCTTTCAAACTTAATTTTTTGTTAAAAACAATGCATCCACTTTTAAATTGATACCACGAACTACGAGGTTTTGATCCCTCATTTTTATGTTGGTACGCGGGCACAAGTCCGAAGGTCTTGTCAAACACAAAAATATAATTAATGAATTCTTCTTTCATCCCCCCATTCCATTTGTTTGCAAACATCATTTGTACAAAACACATATGCACACAAGAAAGGGCTCCCTAGGAGTACCTAGGACACTTTGGGAGCTAACACCTTCCCTTTGTGTAACCAACCCTCTTACCTGTAATCTATGGTATTTTATTAGTTTTGATTTGAAAACTTCTTATTTTTTGGTTTTGTTCGTACTTTTCCCTTTTCCCTTGGAAACAATAAAAGTGCGGTGGTGACTCTTGTTTTATTGATGTCTAGCTTATCCATAGCTTGACAATCATGAATTCACCGCTACAAAAATTAAGTGGCGACTCTGCTGGGGAGTAGTCTCCAGTGGGTTTAGCCTACTTTTTTGTGTGTATATAATTGTATATTTGATGTATGTATATTTGTTTGTATGATATAATTTGCTTGTTGTGCTTAGTGATCCCTGAGTGGTGAGATAAGTTCTAACCCGAACTTGAGTGCAATTAAGATAGAAGGATGGTATAGTCATGTTCAACTTGTGTGGAGTAGTCCTTAACAAGTTGGCTTGAGATCCATCTACTCAGTGGAGACCCTTTCGGAGTTATTGATGTCACACAAGTTATTTGTGGTTCGGCATTACTTTCTCTGATTTGGGGTCCGAGAAGCTGAGGACCGTATAACATTTAACCCCTCTTGGCCTATTTAGGACATAGTGCGGAGGCTGTTCAAGTGTAGACTTGATAACAATTGTTACGCGATACTACAGTCAGACGAGTTTCTCTTGAGAATATTATGGGTTGATGAGTCAGTCATCCTAACCTGTAATATCCGATAGATGGAATTAAGACTCTGGGAACTTTTTAGAACATGATCTACATGTTTTAATCCTTAGTTCACTCCTTTGGGATGGTTCTTACCCAGACTCCATGCTCGTGACTCACAACAAACCCTTGATTCTTGGTTGATCCAATCAAGTCTTGTCAATATCAATGGGACTTAGGTGTCGATAAGGTGAAAACCATAATCCACCAAAATGGATGATTGATCTTGACAATGACTTGATTCATCCCTTGACCTTTGTTTGTTTGTTTGTCTTATGTGTGATCCCTTATTTGTGATTGTTGCATTCATGCACATCATGACATTCATCACACGAAATTTCAAGGAACTGAGGTGTTATTTGCAAATATTTTCAACCATGGATTATGGACGAAGGAACTCTAAGAAGTACAGTTTCAGAAGCCCCGACTTGAAAGAGTTAAGAAAGCTAGCATCTTTTGTATTAGATCCCTTGGACTTCAAACAACGCCATAGGAAACTTCTGTCTATCTTGTCCGCTGATGTGGTTGAAGGACTTTTGAGTGTGTTAGTTCAGTTCTATGACCCTCTCTACCGTTGCTTCACTTTTCCCGATTATCAGCTTGTGCCTACGTTGGAGGAGTATGCCCATATCTTAGGAATACCTGTTTCTAACAAAGTTCCCTTTAATGGATTGGAAGAGATTCCCAGATTTCATCTTATTGCTGAAGCTCTTCACTTGAAGAAGTCTGATATTGAGGCTCATTGGGTGAAGAAAGGAGGATTATTTGGGTTGCCTTCTGAATTCCTCATCAAGGAAGCTATTGCCTTTGCTCAAGCCGGTAGTGTGGATGTTTTTGAAGCTATCTTTGTGTTACTCATCTATGGATTAGCTTTGTTCCCTAACATTGATAGTTTTGTTGATGTTAACACCACTAGAATTTTCTTGATTGGGAATCATGTGTCTACTTTGTTGGGTGATGTGTACTTCTCTTTGCATCTAAGGAATTCTAAAGTTGGTGGAACTATTGTCTATTGCATTCCTCTTCTGTACAAGTGGTTTATTTCGCACTTGCCTCAGACACCTACTTTTTTGGAGAACAAACAATGTCTACGGTGGTCTCAGAGACTTATGTCTCTCACTAATGATGATATAGTTTGGTATGATCCTTCATTGAGCAGTTTGGAGATTATTGATTGTTATGGTGAATTCTCTAATGTGCCTCTCATTGGTACACAAGGAGGAATCAACTACAACCCTTCTTTGGCTCGTCATCAACTTGGGTTCCCCTTGAGAGACAAATCTAATAACACTTTGTTAGAAGGAATTTTCTATCAAGAGGGTAAAGATCCCTAACATTTGAAGCATAAAGTTGTGCATGCTTAGCATAATGTGCATAGGAAAGGAAGATTCGAGCTTGGTCTGTGCAATTATGTAGCTTTGGAAGCTTACACTCCTTGGGTGAAGAAGAGAGCTTTAGAGTTGAAGATACCTTATCCTTGTGAAAGACCTATGTCTATGGTTGTGGTTGAGCCATTAACTCTCCCTAACCAAGATGTAGAGGAGTTAGAAGACGCGCTCGCCAAGATGAAACAAGAGAAGGATATATGGGAAGAGCGTTTCCATGCTTTAAGCCGAAAGCATGAGGAGTTGCAGCTTGAGTCTAAGGACAAAGATGTACTTATTGAGCTACTTGAAGATCGAGTGACAAAGAGACAGAGAGAGTCAGAGGTTTCATCTTCCTCTAGTATGTCTCAGCCTTCCGTTGCTTGGAAGAAGATCATTAATTAGCTTATCCTCGAGAAGACTCAGATGAAGGTTTCTTTGGAGACCGAGATCCGACGCATTCGAAGGAAGTACGCGCCTACAGCCCTATCTTCTAACATTGTTGTTAGGGATCCTTAGGATGACTAGTCTCCTTTTCTCTTGTATTTTTCATTTGGTTTCTGAAGTTGTACTCAGTGTAATCCTTCCAATTATATAAATAAAAGAGATTTTTATGGTCATATCAAGTCGTTGCAACTGTTGTTAAATATATATATTTGAAAATAATATAGTAAGTTCCTTGAAAATAAAAACAATCAAGCATTGCATTTCATGCATCATTTGCATAAGCAGGTTTCTCTTTCGCTAGACGTCTCATTGGTGTTTCTTTTGTGCTTTAGTCAAGCTGACTCATCGATATAATACCCGTGCCAATCATTTGAAGATTATGGAGCATCTTAAACAAGAGAACAGAGATCTGAAGTACGAGATTGCCCGTCTGACTACCTTGATGGAGTCAGTCCTAGCTGCTCAAAGCCAATCTTCTCCAACGCCTGCAACTCCTCCTCTTCAGAGGACTGTTATTTCAGAGGTGGTTACCTCTACTGTCCCTGCGACTGCTGCTCATTTTGCACCTAACATGCTTGTCGGGTTCCTGTGGGGAATACCGCCAAACTTTGTGCCCTAAGGCTTTGCGCCTACCTTTTCTTCCATGTCGGCATCTACCTCGGTCATGTCTGTGCCGCCGCCTGTTGTGCATACCCTACCTCATGTAGAAGACACCATCTATCATTCAGAGCCGTATGAGGGCCCTGATGTGTATAAGAAGATGGATGAGATGAAAGATCAATTTCTCGAGCTGCGAAAGGAGTTGAAAACTTTAAGGGGTAAGGACTTGTTTGGGAAGAGTGTTGCGGAACTATGTTTGGTTCGAAATGTGAAGATTCCGGTGAAATTCAAAGTTCCTGATTTTGAAAAATACAAAGGGAATACATGTCCACTCAGTCTCAGTCACTTGGAGATGTACGCCAGAAAGATGTCTACTCAAACAGATAATGATCAACTTTTGATCCATTATTTTCAAGACAGTCTGACTGGTGCCGCTCTAAAGTGGTACATGGGGTTGGATAGTGCCAGAATCCGCACGTTCAACTATTTGGGCGAAGCATTTGTGAAACAATATAAATACAATGTTGATATGGCTCCCGACAGAGACCAGTTGAGGTAGTTGTCTTAGAAAGACAAGGAGACATTCAAGGAGTATGTGCAGCGATGGAGAGAGCTTGCTGCTCAGATCACCCCTCCTTTAGAGGAAAAGGAGATGACTAAGATTTTTATGAAGCCCCTGAGCTCATTTTATTATGGCAACAGTTTTAGCAAGAAGAAAGACAATGAAGCTAATGCAGTTTCAGTTGGGAGGTAAACGATGCCTCATGTTAGAAGAAATCAACCACCCCGTCAACATCATCATCAGGTATCTTCAGTCATTCCTGTGTTTTCAGCAAATCAATCAACACCAATTCAACAACAACAACGTCAACAATAACAACCATAACAACGAACAAACACCTACAACAACAACAATAACAACAATCATCAGCAACAAAATTTTGAGAGGAAGAAGGTCTCTTTTGACCCAATTCCGATGACATATGCAAAATTATATCCCTCTTTGGTTCTCAAGAACCTACTACAACCAAGAAATCCTCCGCAAATCCCTGAACCACTTCCATGGTGGTACAAACCGAAACTCCGTTGTGCTTTTCATCAAGGAGATCCCGGACATGATATAGAGAACTGTTACCCCCTCAAGTATGAAGTCCAGAAGCTGGTAAAGAATGGAATGGTGTCCTTTGAGGACCGCGCACCAAATGTTAAAGCTAACCCACTGCCTGCCCATGGAAATTCATCTGTTAATATGGTGGACAGGTTCCAGGGGAGTTCAAGGTATTCGACGTCCGTTTCATAAGAAGATCCTTGGTAAGGATGCACAAGGATATTTGATTGGTTAGTGATTGTGAGCATGACCATGATGGTTGTGCTATATGTAGTGTCAACCCTAGAGGTTGTATGAATGTGAAGAGAGACATCCAGCGGTTGATGCATGAAGGCTTGATCCAGATTGTTCAATCCCGTCACATAGATGACGATATCAATGTTATAGTACCAGTTTTCGAGAATCCTAAAAGAGTGGTTATTCAGTATGATAGCCACAACAATAATAGCGTCAGCAAGAGATAGGTATCGCCGTTGGTTATACGGTTAGCGGGTCCAGTCCCGTATGCATCCGATAAAGTTGTCCCGTATTAGTACAATGCAACTATGGTGAAAGATGTTCAAGAGGTTCCTTTGCCTATGACCAGTTCTGTTGTAAGCATTGCTGATTTTACTAAGGTGACCCGCAATGATCGTGTGTTTGGGCCGGTGTTCCCAAAGAACGTAGAAGATTTTACTATCAATAAGAAGGTGGATATTCCTATTGTAGAATCAGTTAGTGCTCCAAGGTGTCAGTCTGGTGTCCAACGGCTTGAAGCCTAATGACGATGATGAGGTACTAAGGATGATTAAGAAAAGTGAGTTCAACATGGTGGAGCAGTTGCTCCAAACCCCCTCGAAGATTTCAGTACGGTCTATGTTGATGAATTCAGAAGCACACAGAGAAGCACTGTAAAGAGTTATTGAGCAAGCTTTTGTGGAACATGATGTTACGGTGGATCAGTTCGATCATATTGTGGCTAACATCACTTCCTGCAACAATCTCAATTTCATCGATGAAGAACTCCCCAAGGAGGGTAAGAATCATAACTTGGCTTTGCATATCTCCATGAACTGCAAAGATGACACTCTATCAAATGTGTTGGTAGACACCGGATCTTCTTTGAATGTATTGCCTAAGTCAACTCTTTCCAAGTTGTCATACCAAGGAGCGCCTATGAGATATATTGGCGTGATCGTCAAAGCTTTTGACGGTTCGCGCAAGACTGTGATTGGAGAAGTGGACCTTCCAGTAAAAATAGGTCTGAGTGACTTCCAGATTACTTTTCAAGTGATGGATATCCATCCGGCCTACAATTGTCTATTGGGAAGGCTGTGGATTCACGAGGCGGGAGCTGTTACCTCCACGTTGCATCAAAAGCTCAAGTTTGTCAAGAATGGGAAGCTTGTTATCGTTGGCGGGGAGAAGGCATTGTTTGTCAGCCACCTATCACCTTTCTCTTATGTTGAAGCTGAGGATGAGGTTGGAACTCTATTCTAAGCCTTATCTATTGTTGTTGAAAAGAGACTTGGGGAACCTATGTCCTCATTCAAAGATGCAAAGAAGATTGTTGAAGATGGAAATGTTGATTAGTGGGGGCAGATGGTAGAGATCTCCGATAACAAGAACAGAGCCGGTTTGGGATTCCAACAAGGTTCGTCAGCTGTCAGATCTGAAGATGTGCAACTCAACTTCCGTAGCGGAGGGTTCATTCATGGTAATGAACAACACTTAGCTGTTGTGCTAGAGGATGCCGAAGAGGAAGACTGCACCAATTTTGTGACGCATGGAAAATTTTGCAACAATTGGACTACTGTTGATATTCCTGTTATTATGCATCGATTTAAGTAATTGCTTTTATTTGTTTTTTGAAAATCCTTCTCCTATGCCTAAGGGAGAAGTGAACATTGTTTGAGCATTTTCAATTTGAGCATCAATAAAATATAATTCTATTCATCCACATCTATGGTGTTTCTTATTTTTACTTTTTGCTTTATTCTGAAAATGGTAATCACAAAAACATAAATAAAAAATATAATTATGCATCTGCATAATATTTGGTCACGAATTCACTTCTCTAAAATCAAAATATCAAATAATTATGCAGGTTGGTTTCTAACCCCATTGAATACAATGATCCTTCTCCTTCTCCAAATTTTGAATTCCCTGTGTTTGAGGCTGAGGAGGAAAGTGATGAAGAAGTAAGTGATGAATTGTCTCTCCTTCTTGAGAATGAAGGAAAAGCCGTTCAGCCATTCGAAGAGCGGATTGAGCTAGTCAACTTGGGTTCCGAGGATGATGTGAAGGAAGTCAAAATTGGGTCTCGACTATGCCCAGATGTTAAGAAGGGGTTGATTGATCATCTTCAAGGGTATTCATATGTGTTTGCTTGGTCCTATCAAGACATGCCTGGTTTGGATTCTGAGATAGTGCAACATAGTTTTCCGTTGAAGCCAGAACGCCCGCCAGTCAAGCAGAAGTTGAGAAGAACTCATCCTGATATGGCAGTGAAGATCAAAGAAGAAGTGCAAAAGTAGATTGATGTCGGTTTCCTTGTGACCGCTGAGTATCCGCAATGGGTGGCCAATATTGTGTCTGTTCCGAAGAAGGATAGAAAAGTCCGCATGTGCGTTGATTACAGAGATTTGAATAAAGCCAGTCCGAAAAATGATTTCCCTCTGCCACACATTGATATGTTGGTAGATAGTACAAATAAATTTATATTTATGGACGGATTTTCCGGATATAATCAGATCAAGATGGAACCCGAAGATATGGAGAAGACCACATTCATTACACCTTAGGGAACATTCTGTTATAGAGTGATGCCTTTCGGTTTGAAGAATGCTGGTGCAACTTACCAAAGAGCAATGACTACTCTTTTTCATGATATGATGCATAAAGAGATTGAAGGTTATGTAGATGACATGATTTCTAAATCCATTGATGAAAAGGAACATGTTGAGCATTTGTTGAAGCTATTCCAACATTTGAGGAAGTACAAACTCCGCTTGAATCCCAGTAAGTGTACTTTTGGTGTTCGTTCTGGTAAGTTGTTGGGCTTTATTGTCAGCAAGAAGGGTATTGAAGTTGATCCTGCCAAAGTCAAAGCAATACAAGAGATGCCTGCGCCCAAGACTAAGAAGCAAGTCAGAGGTTTTCTCGGCCGTTTGAATTATATCTCAAGATTCATTTCACACATGACTTCCACATGTGCGCCCATATTCAAGCTTCTTCGGAAAGATAAGTCTTGTAATTGGTCCGAAGATTGCCAGAAAGCTTTTGACAGTATCAAGGAATATCTGCTTGAGCCTCCGATTTTGTCTCCGCCTGTTGAAGGAAGACCACTGATCATGTATTTGACTGTGCTTGAAGAGAGTATGGGTTACGTTCTTGGTCAGCAAGACGAGACTGGAAAGAAAGAATTTGCAATTTACTACCTTAGTAAGAAGTTCACCGACTGTGTGACTCGGTATTCTATGCTTGAGAAGACTTGTTGCGCATTGGCTTGGGCTGCTAAGCGTCTGCGTCATTATACGTTGAATCATACTACTTGGTTGATATCCGAAATGGATACAATCAAGTATATTTTCGAGAAACCTGCTTTAACTGGGAGGATTGCCCGTTGGCAGATGTTGTTATCAGAGTATGATATCGAATACTGATCTCAGAAAGCGATCAAAGGTAGTGTCTTAGCTGACCATTTGGCTCACCAACCGATTGAAGATTATCAATCAGTGCAGTATGATTTTCCTGATGAAGAGATCTTGAACTTGAAAATGAAAGATTATGATGAACCATTGCTTGAAGAAGGGCCAGAACCTAGTTCCCGTTGAGGCATGGTATTTGATGGAGCTGTTAATCAGTATGGAAATGGCATTGGGGTAGTGATCATTATTCCTCAAGACACGCATTTTCCATTTACAGCTAGGTTGACTTTCAAGTGTATAAACAATATGGCTGAGTATGAAGCCTGCATTATGGGGCTTGAAGAGGCCATTGATCTCTGTAAGACCCCAATTTTGTCCCTAAGATCCCTCATGGCATCATAACATTGCATTGCATAGCCTCAAGGATCATTGAGCATCTTGGCTCCCTTTCCCTTTGGGTAGGGATCTCCTGTGAGTGGTTTGAGATCACCAAGCATGCTTGAATTGTATATCATTACTTTTCTTGTTTTATTTACTAACCAAAAGCACAAAAATATGTCACTAACATCTTTTGTTTGTAGCTTAAGCAATCACCAGGTCAAGAGCTTCAAGAAGATCCTTTGTGCAAGAGATGAGGTGTTTTCTTGGGATGAGGATCACATGATTATTATAAGGAGCTTACATGAGCTAGGGTTTCATTTTGAAGCAATTTCACCAAGTGGTAGAGGCTCAAGTTAATCAAGACATTTCAAGGTCATCTGAGGACCAAAAGTCAACTGTGCAGTCAACTGAGGGCTATGAGGTGGGGAAATGAGTTGAGACACCTCAATCATGTTCAAATGGGGTCTATTCATCATCCTAAACATCCATCTTGAAGATTCAAAGGTCATGGCAAAAGTTACTAAAAATGGAAAATGACCTATAATTCAAAGTTTCCAAATTTGGCAAGTTTTGGTCCACTTTCAACTTGACTTGTCAATGTCAAAGAAGTTTCAAATGGATTTTTGGTGAACATGAAAGTTGTAGATTTTTGTCTCACCTTTCCAAAACGTCCTAATTCATGTCCATATGATGAATGGTTGAGAAGTTATGGTCATTTGATCACAAAGTGTGCATGGAAATTCAAAATGGCATAACTTTTGATGTAATGCTTCAAATTGGTTCATTCTTTTTGCAAAGTGCTTCTCATGTTCAAGGCATCTCAAAGTAACATCATTTGGATCAATTGTGCAAAGGAATCATGGTCAAATGTTCATTATTTCACACATGTTCATTTTGAAGTAAATCTTTACCATTCATTTTTGGCTTGAGATGTAAGCAAAATAATCCTCAAATCATGACCATTGGTTGCTCTTGAGTGAATTGAAATCATAACATGGAGCTGAACACGTGCATTATGGGCATGGGAGCTCATTTTGCATTTTTGCAAATTGCTTCATAACTCCTTAATCATGATTAACAAATGGAAAAGAGGATTAGCATTGTCATTAGCATGGAATATAAATAGGAAAACCCTAATCATAACTGCCAGAACAACCATTTCAGATCTGAAAATTCAAGAACTCTCTCAATTTTCTCTCTCTTCGAATTTCCATTTTCTCCACACAAACCTCAAAGATTCTTACATATTCTTGATCCTCATGCTTCACTGAGCAAGAATCATCCACTGTTCGGAGCAATTCAGCCAGAATTCGAGCAGATCAAGAGCATTCTCATGGCAATGGAAGTTGGAAATTGAAGCATATTCAAGAGGTTTCATCCATTCATTTTTGCATAAAGCTTCAAAGGAAGCTCATAGGAGATGATCTGGAGCAGTAGAGCTTGAGAGATCGCGTGTACAGAAAGCTTCATTCCAAGGTGACTCAAATTTCCTCCTCTCCTTTTGCTGATTTTTGGACATAGAACTGTAGATCTCATTGTGTAGGTTATGGATATGTGTTTAGATTTGAGATTGAGTGAGAATTGAGGACGTGGTGTTGACTGAAAGTTTAGATCTCAGAATTTATTGTCTTCGATTTGCCAAACCTAAGAGGAATTGAGAGAAACTAAGGTCGTATTTGGAATCTACGTTGAAAACTGAATCGAATGGTGGTGGTTGTGTGAAATTCTGGAAAATTTTGTGGAGGCGCCACCGTAGGGCTCGCCGGAGAAGACGACCGGAGCGGAGCTCCGACATCTGTGTGTGTTTTAGGGTTTGGTGACGTGTGTTCCATGTGTACATTGCGTGGATATTTGATTGGATGAGAGCGCGTTTGACCAAGCCACGCGTGTGTTGAAGCTGACTGTGTGTGATGACTGGGTTTAATGAAACGGCGTGTTTCACTGTTTGAATGTGGAGCGTTGATCTCCCAAGCGCGCCAGATCTGAGGGCGTGTGTTTTTTCTGGATTTATTTGAAATAATTTCGTTTCCCTCCATTTTCCATTGCATATTCAATTATTTTAGTCATTTTGTTTAATTCATAAAAAATACAAAAATAGTCCAAACGAGTCCCAATTTTTTTTCATGGTTTTGTATTGATGTCTACTTTTTTATGATGTTAATTTCATGAATTTTGGATGTCTGGATTTTTATGTGCGAATTTGTGAATCCATGTTGTGCCAAATTGATCTAGTGCATTCAATGCATTGTGAAATCCTCAATTTTGACCTTTTTGATCCAATTTTTTGCATGCATAACATTCATACATGACATGAATTATTGGTCACTGGTTTGGATTTTTTCTCACATGTTATCATCATTTTTGACACATAGAGAAAAGTGTGACAATTTGTGTCACATTTTTGACATTGAATTGGTGCATTTTTGTTCACATAGCATTTGCATCATTCTGGACTTGATCTTTTGCATGTTGTACATTCATGGCATGAAGAACTTATACAAAAATCTCAAAGTCATTGCATGCATTTCTGATTTGGTATGAATTTTCTAAGTTGGAAGCTCATTTTGTGCATATTTTTTTAGGCTTTTTGAAGCATTTGAATGATATTTGGAGTATGGTGGATCTTTGGCCATGGTGATTGGTGTTTAGGGGTTCATATGGTTCTGTTTGGGGCTTGTGATTTGATTCATCTCATGCCATTGTTTGTTTATGCTTTGTTGTGTTAATTGGATGTACATAAGCTAACTTTGTTGTTTTGTTTCAGGATTGGATACTTAGCATTGGTAGTTGGGTTTGTTCTCACTTTGTGAGATGCAAATACATTGAGTACTGACCTATTGTTGTTTTGTAGGGTTTTAATTGATGTGGTGAACTCATGAGCTCATTTGAGTGCAAGGGCACTTATGCACTGAATTGTGTAACTGTTAGAGGGTTTCACTGCTTGTTTTCTGGTTTTATGACTGAAGTACTGACTGTTTAGTCTTTGTACAGGTACCTTAGTTGCTTGCTTGCTTTAGCTCTTGCTTAAGCTTTGGATTGTGGTTGACACACCACTCAGGTAGTTAGCTTCTTACTTCATGTAGTCTGAAGTCCTGTCACCTTTTTGGCAGGCATTTTGCTGGCAAGTCCTCCTTCAGAGGCTCTGTTTGTGTTTGTTTAAAATTGTGCTCAAAGACCTCCAAGAAGAGGCATGTGTTATTTGATAAGACCTCCAAGAGAAGAGGCAATTGACGGATAAAAGGGATTAGTAGCCAATCCCCCGTTATTCAGTGTGTCATTCTTTATGCTCGCACTACGTGCTGATGCTTCAAAACATGTGCCCCAGATCTTTGTCCAGAGTCTGTCAAGTGGAAAAGGATCCCACTTTCTGGATCCCTACGCTTTCTTTGTCATGAGCTCACCCTGGCCAGGGTTAAGAGCATGAGGTCTCATCCTCATTACCTATTTGATCAGCTTCTCCCTAACGTTCAATGTTAGTGGTTAAGAGCTACAAATTACCCTTTACAGTTTGGCTTGTTTGTCGAGGTTGACATGACCCCTCTTGACTAAAGCTCACCCATTGTTTGAGCCTCTTGTATGGATATAGTGTGTGATGTTTGTTTACTTGTGAGTTAAGTTCTTGTTAGAGACCTCAACTTAGGGATGTTGATTGCATGACAACTATTAGGCTCGAGTCTTAATCTCCCTATTAGTTTGTTGTTTCCCTAGTCTCTGGTTAGGAGAGTGTTTTACCCCATGGAACTTTTGATGTGTGTGCTCTTGAACTAGGAGTTTCCATTTGAGCTTAACTAGAGGATCATTACCATGTTCATCCAAGTGGAAGATACAAGATACATTGAGGATCTCTTATGAGACTTGTTTGATTGCTTATACTTTGTGCTTGCTTATTCCAAAGGATGGGAGCTACTTGGATCATCAATATGATCTCAAGAGAGGAAATCCTAGTGTGTTTTCATTTCTTATCCCTCATCTTTTTGTTTTCCTTAGGACTTAGCCCTTCTTCTTCATCTCTCCACCCTAACCCAAGCCAAAACCCTTTTTGTGCAAACATTTAACCTTTGTTTTCAACATTAGAAACCTAAGCATGCTTTTGATTTTCAAACTTTCTTTTCATAACACTCATTTTGAATTGAATCTTTAAGTCAACTTTGACTACTTTTGTATATACTTCTAATTGGTAAATATAACCCATTCAAATTTCCCTTTTGTGGTTCCAATGGCCACTTTCTTAATCAAAATTTTCCATAACCTTTAGCTATTAGGTTTGAGTTATCCTTGTTGTAGATGTAATACTCACCTATATCCTTAGTGATGGACAATGAGTCTTCCATGCTTATTATAGGGTTAACCCCTCACTAGCATGTTGAAGCTATCCTCACATGGTGGATTTGTGGTTTGGTTGAGTTTTCTCCCTTTGATAACAAAAGACCTTAAGGCTTTTGGACCAATCAATTCACCAATTTGTTTTGAGATTTTTATCCCGAACTACGAGGTTTTGATCCTAATCTTTTTATAAGATGGTACGTAGGCAATGGGTTTATCCATCCAAACACAAAATTTAAATAACTTGTACATTCTCTTCTCATCTCTACAATCATGTTTGCACAAATAAAATTTTCACAAGACAAACTACCTTACAACAAGTATGAAAAGGGCTCCCTAGGAGTACCTAGGATGTTTTGGGTGCCTAACACCTTCCCATTACATAACCAACCCCCTTACCCAGATCTCTGTTTCTTTTATTAGTTTTTGTTGAAACTATTAGGTTTTTGTTCGCTTTCTAGCTATTCCTTTGGATAAATAGAAGTGTGGTGGCGACTCGACTTGTATGGTTTACCTTGGATTTAGTCCATATCTCCAATGGTAACGAATACCCCGCTACAATCTCAGAGTCAAGTATTTAGACGTCTATGGAGATTCAGCTTTGGTTGTGAATCAAATCAAAGGTGAATGGGATACGAATCAACCCGGTTTGATACCATATAGAGACTATGCGAGGAGGATTTTGACTTTCTTTACAAAAGTTGAGTTTCATCATATCCCTCGAGATGAAAACCAGATGGCGGATTCTCTTGCAACATTGGCGTCAATGATCATGGTGAAATATTGGAATGAGGTTCCTAATTTAACTATGATGCGTCTTGATAGGCTAGCTCATGTGTTTGCTGTTGAAGAGATCAAAGACGAAAAACCATGGTATTACGACATCAAATGTTTCCTCTAAAGTCAGATTTACCTGTCTGGGGCTTCTTTGAAAGATAAGAAGACTTTGAGAAGATTAGTCGGCAATTTATATCTGAATGGTGATGTTTTGTACAAGAGAAACTTTGATATGGTTCTGCTCAGATGCATGGATAGACATGAAGCAGACCTGTTGATGACTAAAGTCCATGAAGGTTCCTTTGGTACTCATTCCAATGGACATGCAATGGAAAAGAAGATGTTGCGAGCAGGTTACTATTAGCTGACAATGGAATCTGACTATTACAAGTTTGTGAAGAAATGCTACAAGTGTCAAATTTATGCAGATAAGATTCATGTTCCTGCGACACTATTGAACATCATTTCCTCCCCATGGCCCTTCTCCATGTGGGGAATTGATATGATTGGCATGATTCAGCCTAAAGCTTCAAATGGACATCGTTTCATTTTGGTGGCTATTGATTACTTCACAAAATGGGTTGAAGCGACATCGTTTGCAAATGTGACCAAGCAAGTTGTTGTAAGGTTTATCAGGAATCAGATTATATGCCGTTATGGTGTGCCAAGTAAGATCATTACTGATAATGGATCGAACTTGAATAATAATATGGTGGAAGCTCTTTGCAAAGATTTCAAGATTGCACACCATAATTCTTCTCCCTACAGACCTAAGATGAATGAGGTTGTTGAAGCTACAAACAAGAACATCAAGAAGATTATTCAGAAGATGGTTGTAACATATAAGGATTGGCATGAGATGCTCCCATTTCCGTTGCACAGGTATCGTACATCCTTTTGCACTTCAAACGGGACAACCCCTTTCTCTCTTGTATATGGGATGGAAGTTGTGCTCCCTGTAGAGGCTGAGATCCCATCACTGTGTGTCTTGATGAAAGCCAAGTTGACTGAGGCTGAATGGTGTCATACCAGGTTTGATCAGCTGAATTTAATTGAAGAGAAGAGATTGACTGCCATGTGTCATGGTCAGTTATATCAGCAAAGAATGAAGAAAGCTTTCGATAAAAAGGTCAGACCTCGTGTGTTTAGAGAAGGTAACCTTGTGCTCAAGAAGATTCTATCTTTCAAGCCATATTCTAGGGGCAAATGGACTCCTAATTATGAAGGCTCATATGTTGTTAAGAGATCCTTTTCAGGCGATGCTTTGATTCTTACAACTATGGATGGTGAAGAGTTCACTCGTCCTGTGAACACAGATGCAGTCAAGAAATACTTCGCCTAAAAAGAAAAAGAACAACTCGCTAAGTTGAAAACCCGAAAGGGACGCTTAGGGAAAAATGAGTGTCTCAGTGGATTGAAAACCTGAAAGGGCGATCCAGGCAAAAATTAGAGACATAAAATAGAAAAAATTATCCCGATAAATTGAGTACCTGACCTTGGGGCCATTTATGCAAAAATTAGGGGTTATGGCAAGTAACTGCATCCTGCTGATCTTCAGTTTTGAAGACTTTCTTGAGCATAATGGTCGGTTTCGATTCTGATCCCTAGTAGCAGTCAAGAGCACAGCGGAAATCAAGAGTTGGTAGAAGGATTAAGTGATCATTGTATTCAATGTAACTCTTTTCCATATAAATTACCATTTTCAACTTTGTAAAGATCCATGGGGTCTTGTCATTTACAGACTACCATTCTATTAAATAAAGTTGAGCTTTTATCCAATTGTTTCTACTCTTATTTAATTCAGCCAAATAGTTTTAAATTTTATTATGATCATTTTTGAAAATTAAAATTTAAAAAGCAAAGTCATTTTTCTTAAACATATAAAAGCATGAATTTTAAGCAATTGATTTCATTTAAGAGGAATATCAATAGCAGTTCGGAAGCAGTAAGCCCTAAATGTGGAGCATTATTGGTTCTCCCCAAGCAGTAGGCGCAATTTCTCTTTCACCCCTGGCAGCATTGTTCAGCATTCAATGTTTGTTTCTTCAGACGGTTATTCTTCTCCGTCATCGCCAGCTGAGTTGTTCGATTATTTCCCAGCCAAACTTAGATTTGGTCTCCAGCAGAGTGAGGACATTTCGTTACAGTAGTGTGCGTGGTTCTGATAGAATTTTGATTTCCCCAGTGAAATCGCCATCAGATCCGCTCCCAGTTAGAGTTTTCTCCTGGTTTATGAGTAGCTATTTGTGTTTATCCTCTGCATGGTTGTCCCCCATTTGATATGGTGCTGACCTAAAATTCCCTGCAGACTCGATAACACTTTTCCTCGGCAGATCTCCCCCCTTCCCTAGTTAGGGTTGAGCCTTTGGGATGTTGATTTCTCTTCTCTTTAGCAGTTGTTTCCCTCTTTTGTGGATTGGCAGAGAATTGTATCGATGATTCAAATCTACGACATTTTGTATCCTTTGTGATTGTTTTGACAGCATAATCATCATATATACATATACATATATGCTCATATAATTTAATTATTGCTTCATTACACCTGTTAATTCATTCTTATGATTCTTATTCTCATTTATGGTGGTACTTTATCCCCATACAAGTTTGGTGTCTGTCCTCCTTCAAGTGTAGAGTGTCATCCCCCTAAGCAGAAAGACTTTAACCTTTCTCTTTTCCCCACTGAGTTATTTCCTCGTGGATGATGATTATTTTAGCTTCCTCCCTAGTTGATTATCTGGATGGAACCACTCCCCTTGAGTTATATCCTCATCGGGTTGAGTCTTGATTGACCGTTTGTTTCTAGATCTTACCTAGATAGATGCTTCAGGTCCCCTGGGAGTTTATTATCCAGTAACTGGTAATATTCTTCTTAGTTTGCAGTTTGTTACTTCTTTCCCAATACCCGGCAAAAGTAACCTTTTCTCCCCAACGGATTCGTTTCTCATGTATCCCTAGGAAGTATATCCTTGGTATGTTCATCCTAACCGGTGACGGATATTTTCTTCCCCTGCTTTGAGTTTATCCTTGATATGTTCATCCTAACCAATGACAGATATTCTCATCTTCGGTATTCTACCCAGTAAAAAGGTAGTTGTAATCCCTATTTTGGTCCCCAGAGAGTTAATCCTGGATATGTTCATCTTAATCGATGATGGTTTTCCTTCTCCTTGTGGTCTTCTGCCCAGTAACCAGTGGCTATAAATCCTACTTTTCTCCTTGCAGAGTTTATCCTTGATATGTTCACTCTAACCGGTGATGGATATTATCTTTGATGGTCTTCTATCCAGTAACTGATAGATGTAATCCCTATTTCTTCCCCTCGGAGTCTATCCTTGATATCTTCATCCTAACCGGTGACGAATATTCTCTTTGATGGTATTCTATCCAGCATTTGATAGATGTAATTCCTACTTCTTGTTCAGGTAGATTATCCTTGAGATGTTCATCTTAACCGGTGACGGATATCCTCCTTAACATTCCCAGGTAAGATTATCCTTGATATGTTAATCTTAACCGGTGGCGGATTCTCTTTCCTTTGAGTTTATCCTTGATATGTTCACTTTAACTAGTGACAGATATTCTCTCCTTTTGGTCTTCTGCCTAGTAACCGGTAGTTGTAAATCCTATTTTCAGATTTTCCCCAACAAGGTTATTCTTACCTAGTAACCGGTAATGAATATACCTCATGGCGACCCTCAGTGAGTCATCCTTGATATGTTTACCCTAATCGGTAACAGTGCCTCTCTGTTAGATTTTTATTGTCTCCTTACCCAGTAACAGGTAGTGAATAATAAATTTATGCTCCTCCTATGTTGAAGTTTATTTCTTCCTCAGTTGAGTTGAGTGCGTATTGCCGTAGTGAAATCGTTTTTCCTGCATAATTCGAGTATTTCAGTTTTATTTTGATCTACCTGTTTCCCCTGCAGACGTCTTTTTTTTCCCCGACTGAGTCTTCCCATTTTCGTGGAATTCCTCTAGTCCCCAGCAGTTTCTAAGTCGTAGTCTGACCTACGCATAACCCTTTTTATCCCCAGGGTCTCTGTTTCCCCAGTGAGTTTTCCTTATGGAATGCATTATACTCCTGCGGATTTTCAGTCTCTCTGATTTCTTTTCCTTTGTGGCAACATTCCCCACAGGGAGTTTATTTTTTACATTCATATCATATGCATCATGAGGTCTCTTAGGGACAAAAATTTGTTTATATATGTTGTTATTTAAGCCCATTCTACTGAGTCGATACGAAGATTTTAACCTTCTCCTCCTCACCCCACTTTCATTGGGTTTGCATTGGGAGAGATCACCAAGCACCATGTGATTGTATCATACTTTGTATTTTATCATTTACTAACCAAAATACAAAAAATATGTCTTTGCATTTGCCTAACTCTTTTGTAGGTAGGGCATGATCACCTTTGATCCATCAAGTTCACATTTAGGGTTTAAGACCCTCATTGCTAAGAGCTCAACCAAGGAATTATCCACAATGGCTCTAAGCATCATATATGAGTCCTCATTATCTCTCCATGTTATTTTGATCAAGATTTCTTCAAGAGTTTGGAGTTTGTTTGCATTGGAAACCCTAATTCATCTAGGTATCTTAAGTAACTTCTTCAATAAGTTTCTTCACCAATTGATAAAATTTATTAAGGGACACTTCAAAATTCATCATCTTATGAATATATGATCCACCATGAGCCCAAAAATTCAATAGAATTGCAAGTTAGCAAGTTGGTTGATGGTGGTTGGCCAGATGAATTCATCTGATCAAAGTTGGGTTCCCCTAGACCCTATCTCCTACATGTTTCCTCATATGAAAATGATTCCCAGAGAAAATTTACTCTAAATTACATTCCAAACAACTTTCATGTTGAGGTCTAGAGCTAGTTTTGCTTGGAAAATCATTTTTTTATGTTGAAACATTATAGGTCATTTTATCTAAATCCTAATTTGAAAGTCAACTTCCCAAGCCCATAACTTGCTCAATTTTTATAATATGAAATATTTCCAAGTTGTACCATCAAATTAAAGGTGTCTAATTCAACTTTGATGTTTGTAGGAAGAGCTAATTCAACTTTTACGAGCATGTGGTATGAGGATACATTATAGGTCATTTTGGACCAATACCATTGAACAAATGATTTTCCTCAACTTCAAAAATGCATAACTCATTCATAACAAATCCAAATGATGTTGAATTTGTGACCATTTTAAAGGTTTTTGAAATAGCTACAGCTTTGGTGAAGACACGTTTCTCATTTTAAGTTCACATAAAAAGTTATCCAAGGTGGAATAATTGAACATATGGCTTGACACTTAGAAAATATTTTGACATGTTGAAATTTCCAAACTTCCACCTCAAAATTCATCGTGATACAAGTTCCAAATGGAAAAGTGTTCAACATGAGAGTTGTTCCTCTTGATCTAACCTTTCCAAAGAATCCAAATTTATTCATTTTGGACAAAGTTTGAGGGGTCTGCGTATGCCTTGAACAGGGCTATATCAATTGGCAAGAATCATGCTTCAAACATTCAAATATCTTTGCCTTGCAATGAAATTTTCATTCAGACCTCATTTCATTTGATCTTGGGCCTATTTGAGTTGCTTCATGGGCCTGTACATGCCCATGCAAGCGTGTACCTCACATTGCCAATTTTGGAAGTATTTTCAGGTGTGAAAATAACACTTACCATTTGCTATAAATAGAGGTTCAATGCTTCAGTTTAAAGGACCTTGTGCACCAGCTTTACCTCCAACCATTGAAACCCTCTCAATTCAAAGGAAAACCTGATAAATTTCAATTGAAATTTGAGTTTGAATCTCATTGTTTGGAGATTCAAAAACTCCAGGATCCAAAGCTTTGCATCATTCTTAATCCACTTCTCCAAGCTCCATAAGCAAGATTAAGCACGAATTGAAGCAAGAGAGATCCATTTCTGCACAGCATTGAAGGTATTCTTCTAGATTTTTCTTCTCTTCGATTCTCTCTCAATTCTTATCAATTCTCTTGGATCCTTGGTTGTCTAAAGTCCGACCAATATAGGCAAGAAAATTGAGTTGCTTCGAGGTCAAATAGAAGCAACTCAGTTCACACACCTCAAAATTCAACTCCACGTATCTCTCTATATATTTGGAGTTAGGTTAAATTGAGGTGATATTCGTGATTTACGTCATTTTTCTTTAAGATCATGTCCTCCTTTTTCATTTATGTTATGGTGATGAAGAACCAGTCCGGCCAGGGTCATCGGAGAAGATGGTCGACCTCTGGCTCTGGCGATGAGCTGGAAGTGTTTTGAGCCATTGGATGGATTCAAAATATTTTAATCAGGGACGTTGCTTGTGATGACCAAATGTGTATCGTGCTAACTAGCGTGCACCATAGAACGCACGTTTCTCACAACTTGATCTGCCACCTCAATTAATGAGGGAGATCAAGTGGTCCACGTTTTTTGATTATCTGATTTTTATTTTTATTTCTCCTATTTTCATTAATTCATATTAATTTTAATATTGATCCAAAAAATATGAGAGTTTTACCAAAAAAATTTAAATAAAATCCTCTTTCATTTTTTGAATTGAAATTTTTTTTGGATCATTATTAATATTTTTCATGATTTAATTGATTTTGTGAATATTTTTAATTGTTTAAAAATACTTTTAAGTTTCCAAAAATTCTGAAATTTTTTCTCCAAGGTCCTTTGACCTTGTTTGACCTATGATAAATCTCATGGCCGTTTCTTCGGTGTTTTGATGAGGTTTTAGGAATTTGACAAACCATAATTTAATTTATTGCTTTATTTTTATTATATTTAATTGATTAAATGACAAATTAATTGTATAAAGCCATTTTAATTGACTTTGTGAGTGTGACATGTGTTGTTGAGCCTTGGTCAAGGTTCATTTGACTTTGTTATGTTAAGATCATTGAATTTAGGGGATTGATGGAATGTACATTCCATCTCCCACAATGAATGAATGATCTTAACTTGGTAAAAGTCATCCTTTGTCCAATTTGTGTTTGATCCATTCCCCCTACCCTCTTCATCTCATTCCCCTTCTTTATGCATTCATGTCATGAACCTAGGATATCTCTATATCCTAAGGCTAGTTGATTGCAAAATCAACATAAGTATGGATGAGATTAGGTCCTCCACTTTGCATATTCTTTTTGTGTGTGGTATGTTTCATGAGCATAGTTCATCACGCTATGTCTCTAACATGCATTAACACCAAAATTCTATTGCCCGACCTCAAATAGTTGTGACTTCTACATAAGTCCAATTACGATTGCTTAACATAGCGCTAAATTTTGACACAAAAGGCATATCATTCTAGTTAGTAAGATTGTAAGTCTCCCATCTTTCATGGTATTGTGTAGAAACTTGGCCTTTTTTCCTTCCTTTGGAAGATGTCTTGGTTCAAGGATCCATGCTTGTGATAAGTGGGTTGAGTGTTCTCCAAAGAATGACTTAAAACAAAAGTAAAGCAAAAGCAATACTAACTTCTAATCAACTAACAACTAAGATTTAATTTCAAGCCTTTACTTTTAATGCACTTTAACTTTTAAGCTTTATTCATTTGCCATTATTCATACCATTCAAGTTGTTTATGTTAATGTCATTTTCCCTTTGTCCATTTGGACCATATTTTGTGATATATTGTGATTGTGTATATTGTGTTTGTTTGTGTAGTCTTTGACCATTAATGTATATAATAAGAACAAAAACCCTAAAAAATATCTTGTGTGGACTGTTAGTTTGATATGAGACAATTGGACTTAGAATTTAGGCAACACTCCCTATGCAAAGGACTTGGCTAATGCCAACTTTCATGAAACCAAGTGCTTGTGAAGTGAACATTCATCTGATACAATATTGAAGATCCATTCGAGTTCATCTGCAACATGATCATTGTGAAGCTGTTATTTTGAACATGTGCCTTGTGCCATCTTTGAAGTCATCTACTACATGGGCAAATTTTGAAGAAGATCATGGAGTTGCTTAGCTTGGATGTGGCCATCTTTATTTGATGCATTGCTCTTCAACTTTCTACTTGCTTATTGATATTGCTTGATTCTAAAGTCCAATAGAAATTTGGGTTTCTATATGACATTTTTGTCTATTGGATTGCATCCCATTGGTCAGATCTTTTCAACTCTCAACTTTTAAATTTTTGCTTAGGCATAGTCTCTTCATCTCCTCCCAATTTCTTTAATTTCAAAATCTCTCCCTCCTTTTAAAAAAATTCTTTACTTGTGTCTGTTCTCTAAACTTTGACCATTTTGCAAACTAGAAACTTTGGCCTTATGCCATTGCATTTTTGAACTCTTTTTTTAATCAAACTTGTAAATAAACTTAACTATACTTGACTTAAAATTTTCAAAAAGCCAAAAAGAAATAACACTCATTCAAACCTTTTTAGGCCTCTTATGCCTTTCAAACTTAATTTTTTGTTAAAAACAATGTATCCACTTTGAAATTGATACCACGAACTACGAGGTTTTGATCCCTCATTTTTATGTTGGTACGCGGGCACAAGTCCGAAGGTCTTGTCAAACATAGAATTATAATTAATGAATTCTTCTCTCATCCCCCCATTCCATTTGTTTGCAAACATCATTTGTACAAAAGACATATGCACACAAGAAAGGGCTCCCTAGGAGTACCTAGGACACTTTGGGTGCTAACACCTTCCCTTTGTGTAACCAATCCCCTTACCTGTAATCTCTGGCATTTCATTAGTTTTGATTTGAAAACTTCTTATTTTGGGATTTTGTTCGTACTTTTCCCTTTTCCCTTGGAAACAATAAAAGCGCGGTGGCGACTCTTGTTTTATTGATGTCTAGCTTATCCATAGCTTGACGATCATGAATTTACCGCTACACCAACACCAATCTCATTCTTATTAATGTAACCATCAAATATAACTTCTAAGGTTCCATTTCCAAATAGATCAAAGGCATCTCGACCATCGTGTGATCCACGATAAAGTCGACAACCACCTGCCCATTCATGGCCTTTAAAGGCATATATCTAAGGGAATACTCTGTTAAAGCAAGTGCCCATTTTCCAATTCGACTATGCAAAATTGGCTTAGACAACATATGATTGATAATATTGAAACGGGAAGATACGTAGACATCAACTGGCTTTATATAATGCTTTAATTTCATACAAGAAAAGTACAAACAAAAGCACATATTTTCTATAAGACTATACATAGTTTTTGTATCATTCAAGACTCGACTGAGGTAATATATGGCTCTTTCGACATCGTATCATCCTCTTGCGCTAACATACTTCCTATAGTCAAGTCTGAGGCAGAAATGTACAACTTCATGCATCTATTCCTAACTAGAGGGAAAAAATAAGAGGAATTGCTAGGTACTCCTTTATTTTATCAAACACCCTTTGATGCTTTGGCTGCCACACAAACTCTTCCTTCTTCATTCAGAGTAGTGGCGAAAATGCTCGAACCTTGCCACTGAGGTTTGATATAAACCTCCTTAGAAATTTGATCTTCCCCAAAAGAGATTGCAGCTCTTTCTTACCCGAAGGGAGATTTGTCTCCCTAATTTCCTTTATTTTATTATAATTTATCTTGATTCCTTTTTTATGGACCACGAAACCAAGAAAGTCCCTCGCATTCACACAAAAAGCACACTTCAGAGGGTTCATTTTTAGCCAATGCTTCCTCATCCTTTCGAATGAGCATTGAAGGTGGTCGAGGTGACCATTACCTGACGCGGACTTAACAAATATATCATCAATATATATTTGCATAAATATTTTGATATAGTCATGGAAGATAGAACTTATCACCCTCTGGTAAGTTTCCCCAACATTCTTCAAGCCAAATGGCATCACTACTCACTCGTAGGTGCCTAAAGCTCATAGGCATCGAAATGTCGTCTTCAGAACATCTTCATCTGCAATGAAAATTTGGTTATAACCAGAATAACCATATAGAATACTAAGATATTCGAAACCTGCTGCTAAGTCGACCAACATTTCAGTGAGAGGCATTGGATATTTGTCCTTTGGGGTTGCAGCGTGCAGATCTCTGAAATCGATGCAAACTCTTAACGTTCCATTTTTCTTAAATTACTGGAACGATATTTGTAAATCATTCGACATACCTTTTTGTTCTTATGAACTTTCTTCTTAGGAGTCTTTCGATCTCCTCCTTTATCTTGAACATGATCTCGGGGGAAAACAGCCTAGACGTATGTTTGACTGGCTTCTTTCCCGCCTTTATTGGGTAATTTTAATTCCACTAAATCCCTTCTCAAACCTAGCATATCATTATAATCCCAAGCAAAACAATCCTTAAATTCATGAAGTAACTTAATTACCTTTATCCTTAAATTTGGATCGATGTTGTCGCTGATATAAGTCAGCCTTTTGATAGATCCATCGCCCAAATCTATTTCTTCAAGTAGATCTTGAGGCTGCATATTTGCGGCAGACACACCTGGATCAGTCTCAAAACCTAAAGGCCCATCTTCATAGATGCAATCGAGCCTCTGGCCTTTTCTGCCATCATCTTCTAAGCCTGCTAACTGCATCTCTTCGACTGGTTAAGGACCAACGTTGATCCTTTGACTTACGTAAAAAATCTCTATTTCATTGACTTCAACAAACCTATCTGGTATTTTGGCTTCCAAAGCCACTTTGAATCTGTTCTCGACTGCATAAGCCAAAATCAACTTCAATGCGTCGACTTCATACATCATCATCAAATTCGTCGCCCCAGTCGGTTGGCCGAATGATGTCCGAGTCATAAAATTTATCCCCCATGATTTCTCTATCCTATGTGAACCAATGGGTTGGATGGAATTTCAAAGAGTAAAATTTCTCCTCTAAAGGCATGTAAGCTAACCCTGCTAGTGTGCAAGGAGATATGTTGGCTAACTTTCTATCAAAATTTCTTTTGTCTACATGGTTCCTTTTTCCATGTAGTATCCTTGATCAACCTCAATATTCTCGACTATCCCGTCTTCACGCCAGATTGATATCCTTTGGTGGAGTGACGAAGGGACTGCCTCCACCCCATGTATCCATTCTCGCCTCAATAGCAAGTTGTAACTAGCCCTTGACGCTATAACCATTAAGATTGTGGGTCGAGTTATGCATCCCACTTTATTATGTCCACTTGGATAACTCCCATAGTCTATCCAGTATTACCCTCATGATTGAAAAACACCATCTTATTGGGCCTCAAGTCTGTATCGAATTTGCCTATTTTGGCCAACAAAAAATGAGGAATCAAATTCACAGCTGCCCCACCATCCGCCAGAATTTTGTTCGCCGTAGTGCTCTCAACTTTTTCCCTTATAAAAAGGGGATTCAAATGGTTTTTCATACCCTCATGGGACCTTTCGAAAAATTCATTTTGTTCTTCTATAAATTTGTTGTTCATCACAAAGTAACATATTGACTTGTCTGTCGCTAACTCTTCCTCCTCACAATCTTCAATCTCAATAACTTATGTCACATAGTCGTACTCCCCAGGGAACACAAAAACTATATTGCACAACACGTCGAAATCCTCATCAGATCCAGAATCAAAATTATTTATCACTAATTCATCCTCATTCTCCTGCTCTTCTTCCTTGACTTTTCCTTTTGACTGACTTATCTTAGGAGAAAACATTTTCCTTCCCACTAGCTTCTTTTCATGGTCATTTGCTCGATTTTGATGTTGCTTACTGTTGCTTGACTCTGCAGCATCCATCTCCTTTTTTTTCTTTTTCTGGAATCTCCCCCACTACATCCTAGACATGGGGTTTTTGCCTTTGTAATTATAGGCACATATGAGCGCCTCTCCAACCTTTGAAATTCTCTCAATAAGTCATAGAAGACCCTCGACCCCTTTCAAAGTTCCTTCACTTAAGGTTTCCAGCTTTCTCTTTACCAGCAGGTTTGGTCCACCTCCCCTGATGGGCATTGGACGTAGATTTGTAAGTATTAGGTATGACCTTCTGCTAAGCAGGGGCCTGTTCCTTCTTCTAGGGCACCCCCTTCTTATTGAAATAAAATTAGGGCCTATTCTTACTCCAATTTTCCCTCTCTTTTGCTTGTTATACGCTCTCGACCTTTCTTGCAGTTCTCGTATCAAATGCAGCACTGCATCGAGGACACAACATCACCTCTGACTCTTCAGCCTTATACGTGTAGAGAAACTCCACAAGTCCTTCACCAGCCTTCAGATACACAACTTCAATATGATTTTCATTTTCCTCAAACTCAGCAATGTGAGAATCTTCAGTAATTCCGACCATGTTAATCGTCACAGGCTCTACATAGGTAGGATCTCCGACTTATAAAGTGTTAGAGTCAATCTTCATTGGAGTATTTCCTTTAGAAAACTTCAACATGCCTTCATTCAATTTATTATGAATAAGATCTCTGAAAATAAAACATTGTGAGGTCTTATGCCCTAGAAAATTATGAAATTTACAAAACCTGGTTTCTTTCTTTGTTCTAATGGTGGTGCTTTCGCGCCTGAGGGCACCAGTACTTGACCATCTACAACCAGCAAATTGAAAATCTCGTCGCATTTGGTTACATCGAAGATATAAGTTTTCTTAGGGAATTTATCATTTTTCTTAGCCTTAGAGGGATTCTTCCCATTTATAGGTGTAAGCAACTTACACACATATGGGGGACCTGGCTCTAATTCAGCCATGCCAACCTCAGACTCCTCGACATGGCTATATTCAACCTCTGACATCAGGTCTTGGTCTTCCATATCGACATAAGCCATACGCTCTTTCTTACCCTTGTTCACTTTGGCCTTCTCAGCCTCCAGTCTTTCGATCTGTCAAACTCTATCTGCCAACTGGGCCATATCTCCCAGATATCGTATATCTAACTTCTTCCTAATGGAGTAATCTAATCTCCTAGTGGCCATCTCGACAAGCTCATGTTCAGGAACTTAAGTGAAGCACTTTATTTTTAATAAACAAAATCGATTCAAGTAGTCGTCGATTGATTCAACGAGCTTTTGCTTCACGCTCGACAATTCTTTCAGAATAATCTTGGATTTCCCCATGTAAAACTGCTCGTGGAACAACCTCTCAAATCGAGACCAATCATTGATTGAATGAGCAGGAAGGGTTGTTGACCATGTAAAATAATTCTTTATGAGATAAATAGGGAAATATATCATTCTTAAGTTCTCAGTATTAGCTATGTATTCCACTTCAGCCAAGTATCGAGCGATGTGCTCGACGGTAGACTCATTAATGTAGTCGATGAACTTTGTGAATTTAGGGATCCATGTTTACCCCGTTTTGAGCCATTATACTTTCGATAATGGTCGCAAGGTTATTCTCTCCTAACAATTTTCCTTGTTGAACCTGATGGACGACTTGGCTGGCGTCCTGGTTTCGATTAACTATCATGATAGGTGAGTGTTGTGCCTCCCTAGGTATCTCTTGTTTTACCACCCGAGGCACAACTTTATGTCCCTGGTTTATTGTGTTCTCCTCCAAAATCGCCCCTTCATTTTGAACCTGTCTAACAATTTGGGATTAAATAAAGGTTGAACATGTGTTGGGGGAGCGCCAAAAAAATCAGTGATTCTATTCATTTGAGTTGCCAATTGCTGGTAACTCTGATTTGTATTTTGAATCAATGGGTTGAATATTGTACCCATCTGTTGAGTTAGAGTATTTACCATATCATGGTTACTCTCATCCATCTACTGTCTCAATTCCATTACAAAATTCTTCGTAAACATTGGCATTCTCATCTGAGGTGGCATGGTTCTCAATATTTGCAATCGTTGTCGACCAAATCCCAAATCCCATATATTGGTGCAACCGTTGTCGATGGTATGGTTGTAGTACTAGCACTCGAAGGGATTTGTCCAGTCGATATTGCGGTGATTGTGCCCGCCCCAACGCTATTAGAGGGTTGTTCTCAATTGTTATTTCTAGGAATTTCCATTCTCTTGACGTATTTCCTTACAGGTCTCCTAACTTCTCTCTTTGTTATTTTACCACAACTTAGTCTCATGCACACTAACAAAATGAGAAGTTAATGGAATGAAGAACTGTAATTTTCAAAATGTAAAGTAAAAATAACACACAAAAGGGTCCCACTGGGTATGTCAATTTGTTTACTTGGAATTTGGTAAGCAACACAAATTTATATTAATACTTAAGGGATTAAACTCGAAAATATCATATAACATATTTGTGTGTATTTAAACCTTTGAACAACATTTTACTGTTGAAATCGAAGTGTAATATTTAAAGAATAACGATGTCACTTTGAATAAGATTTAGAATACAAGGGTTTGAAAATGTGATTGAAAGCGAAATATAGGACGAAGTAAAATGACAAGAATTGTAATGCGAAATTGAAATGTAACTTAATACATGAAAAAAGGGTTAAATGTAAAAGTGTTTTAAATTTATAAATGTAGAACGCATACGTACACTTTCTTCACTCGTTTCTCAAATGCGCAAATACTTTGAGTTTAAAGAAATGTGAGTAAAATTGCGGACCCCTTACAACATGAACATGAGCCCCTTTATATACTAATCTAAAATAACTACCTAAGAACGATCGACTAACCCTGTCACGACACGTCTCAATCTCATGCATCTGTTTTCTTCGATGAGTCTCCACGTGTCTTAAAGTAACCGCTCATTTCAAATTAATTCCCACTCTTTCAACACCATTCAAATAACTTAACTAATTTTACTGGTCACCAGGAATTGACTCAATCATGTCAAAATCATTTGGACCGATGATACTGAGACAACACACTTTGTAGTACTTTCCCAAACTTAAACAATATTCTTTGACTTCTAGCTATTTCAATATTAGACAAACTTGATCTCCAGTTGACTACATTCAATTTCAATCCTCCACATGGCATATTTATTATTTTCACTTGCCATTTATACTTAGTTCGAAAAATCCAAGGTAACAGTAATGCATCGAACATCAACAATAGAGAGATATGGGATTCTATATACAACCTGGCCACTTTCATCTTATTGTCAAAATAACTTATTTTCTTTTCACATTTGAAACATTTTCTTGACTCATTTCTCAGATGCGCGTATACTTTCAGTTTACAGAAATGTGAGTACAATTGCGGAACCCTTATGAAATTCTGGTATCAGATATAAGATGTCGAAGGTAATGTCACGACACTAATATCTGTTAACACAAACAGGATAAAGATATAGAATGGTAATGCAAAAGACACAAGCAATTGTTAACCCAGTTCGATCCAACTCACCTACATCTGGGGGCTACCAAGCCAGGAAGGAAATTCACTAAAATAGAATTAGTTCAAAGACTCTCCGTACACTTCAACAAGTTACAGTCTTTTTCACCTAATCTCTACCCGTGCAATTTCTACCTAAGCACTCTTAGATATGAGAACCCACTCACTTCCCTACAATCACACCTGTGATCTTAAACAACAATCCCTTGAGAAAAGAAAATACTTTTCAATAACACACTCTTGATTTTACTTCACAGTTTCAATCAAGAAGACACACTCTTGATCTTGCTTCACAGCTTTGATCAAGAAGACACACACTTGATCTTGCTTAACAACTTTGATCAAGTAGACACACACTTGATCTTGCTTAACAGCTTTCATCAAGTAGACACACACTCTTGCTTAACAGCTTTAGAGTGACAAATTACAACCACAAATCAGTCCAATTCAATCATCAAAAGATGACCTGAATGGCTTACAAGTCTTACGACTAAACAGACACAAACCCTAGATCTCTCTCTATATTTCGCTCAGTATTGGTTGTGTTGTAAAACAGGTTTTCTAAGTCCCTTTTTATATAAGCTTTCAGCTGGGCTTGGACATCTTGAAAACACTAAATCTATTTTCCAATCAAATCTTCTTATGACAGTTGGTTAGATCTCTTTGGAAAATAAGTAAATCAGGTTGTAATTAATGATTGAATGCGCCTGCAAATCAGATCTTCAATCATACATAAATTGCCATTAATTGTGCAATCACAATACACCAGACATTCACACTGAATGTTCTGTGTATAGGATGTCATGACATCGGGTCTGACATCCTGGAACAATCCTGCATAATTCCATAATTCCATTTATAACTTCCAGCAGGTACAACCATATTAGATGCCATGACCTTGTGTATGACATCTTGAAACAATCCTGCATGATCATGTCTTTCATTTAAACTCCAACAGGTACATACATATCAGATGCCATGACCTTGTGTATGACATTCTGAAACCATCTTGCATGACTATGTTTCTTAAGCTCCAGCAAGTACACAGGATATCTCATGTTAAGACATCACACATAACATCTTGTGAACACTCTTTGTTTTACCAAAATTGCTGCCAACACTTAGAACCAACACCTTACAACATGAACATGAGCCTCTTTATATAGTAATCTAAAATAACTACCTACGAACAGTCGACTAACCCTATCACGACACGTCTCAATCTCATGCATCTGATTTCTTCGACGAGTCTCCACGTGTCTTCAAGTAACCACTCATTTCAAATCAATTCCTGCTCTTTCAACGCCATTCAAATATCTTAACTAATTTTACTGGTCACCAGAAATTTACTCAATCATGTTAAAATCATCAGGATCAATGATGCTGAGACAACATACTCTGTAGTATTTTCCCAAACTTAAACAATGTTCTTTGACTTCCAGCTATTTCGACATTAGACCAACTCAATCTCCAGTTGACTACATTCGATTTCAACCCCCCACATGGCATATTTATTGTTTTCACTTGCCATTTATACTTATGTCGAAAAATCCAAGGTAACAATAATGCATCGAACATCGACAATAGAGAGATATGAGATTCTATATACAACCTGACCACTTTCATCTTATTATCAAAAAAACTTATTTTCTTTTCGCATTTGAAATATTTTCTTCACCCGTTTCTAAAATGCACAAATACTTTAAGTTTACAGAAATGTGAGGACAATTGCGGACCCCCAATTTACTATTTTGTACGTATTGCATAATTTTGTCTTGTTAAATAGCAGTCAATGTGGATTTGATTTTTTTTATTACTGCAACATTATCAATACAATTGTCAAGAAGTCATCATGCATACAAAATCGAATAAAAACTTGACAACAATTAAATTGAAAATATCGCACGTAAATAAAATTCAAAACAATAAGCAAATTGCTAACGCAAGATACGCTCATCACAATCGAAATAAAAGCACATAATTGTTTACCAGTAATTTCTGACAAACAACCACTAGTCCTCCAATATTATTAATCTTGGTAACTTACAGGATCGACTAGATTGATCCTAGGACATGTGTCTCAAGAACTAGTGTTATGGTGATTTGATTCATGATTAAGTTTGTTTCTAGTTTATGAATGGTAATTAGGGTTCTTTATCTAGCGTTAATGGTACAAAGTAAAAGGTGTTTCGACAATAAACTCTAAACGAAATCTAAAGGCTTATGACTTTAAAGATAAAGGATAAATTGCAGTAATTCTGTAAAAAGGTTTTTTAAAGATAACAAAGGTAATTGGCAAAAGTAAAGATAAATAACTTGAAGTAAAAGGTTTTAAGTTTGAAAAGGTGCTGGAAATAAAGGTTTGACGAAATGTAAATGTAAAGGTAAAAGCAATGATGAAAGACTTTGAAGATAAAGGCAATTTGACAGAAGGCTTAAATAGAAATAAAGACAGTAAATGGTTTAATTTAAGTAACTTGCATTAAAAAGATAACATGAAATGTAATCATGGTGTTCTTCATACATACATTTTCAACAAAGACTCGTTTCTCTCGCTCCGGTACTTTGAGTATTTTTAGTGAATTTTGTATATCAGTTTGAACACACGAAATCTAAAAACTAAGACTCCTATTTATAACAATTCGACCCTAACGGTCTCTACACAGACGATTGCCACGTTCAATGTTTTCAAGCGCTGCGTGTCTCAGATGCTTCCACGCGTTCGCCTGACGAAACTACTTCGTTTGAATTTCAAATCTTTCCCGCTCGAAGCTTCGAATCTGCCAAACGCTGATGTCGAAGATAACTTGTGGAGATCCTAAAATCTTCTAAGTCTTAAGCTTCGACAAAAAGGTCCTTTCTCCCAAGAAAAGGATTTAATAAATAGCTTCACAAAGCCATTTTTATATTATTCTTCAAAACATAATATTATCAAAGAACTTCAACCTAATGGTCGAAATCTCCAGCTAACAAATTGCCCCCAATAAATGTCTATTTCGAATCAATGCAGAAATGGGCATTTCTTGTAATCGTCAGATTTTGACTAGAGACCTTTCATAGACCTAAAAGTCCATAACTGTCAGTCAATCATGACTTACTTTTTCGAAACATCTCATCACGATGTGGGTGCAGTTATTAACATCATGAGTTTCAACTCGAAGTCATCTCTCTTTCAGCCTTCCTCAACCTCTGATGTCTTCTCCACTGGGACCTTAACATGGGATTCTTTTCTTTGTAGTTCTCCAGTCTGATAGCCTCTCTCTTAGATGCCTGGAACTGTTTTCTATAAGCCCAAAAGGTTCTTCCTTCATCCTCAAAACGTTTCCACTTTCCCTTCTTCGACCTCACCTGAGCCCATTTGTCCTCAGGGACTTCTGTCGGAAGCTTAAACGTAACTCTTTTCGCCCTTGGGTGAGGGTTGTCTTGCCTCCTAGGAATTCCCCTCTTGTCGAATATGTACATATTCGGGTTACCTCCGTGTCCATCCCAACCTTGGTTAGATGGAATTCTCTCGAACGCTTCAGCCAATTCCCTGTTGTAAACTGCCCCACATCTGGGACACATCAAGTATTCTGTTTCGTACTTGTAGCAACGCACAATAAAACCTAGAAGGCTTTCTCCAGGCTTGGGATACACCTTCAGTAGTTGGCTTTCCTTTCTCCGATTTCTCTCAGTCTTAGTTCGTTTCCATCTTTCATAGTCCTCAGCCACCCTTCGACACATCATGATGTTACACCTTGGGCACAGCAACATGTCAGAATTTCTTTTGTGACACCTCCAAAGGTATTCACGTAGGCTTTCATTGGCTTTGGGATAACCAAACTACATTCCCTCTTGCTCTATCTTCAGACACCTCTCCACTTCCTCCATCTCTGGGGGGGGGGGGGGGGGGGGGGTTGGTTCTGATCCACCATGTTGACACCTAGATTGGTGCCATCAGCGATTGAAATTTGCTCAAATTTCTTCCTTAGGCCCTCAGTAGCCTCAGTTTCCTTCCCATTAAGACCTTCAGTGGCCTTTGGTTCGACATCACCAACCTGTTCACCTTCGACAGAAATTCCAAAAAGAACATCATTATTTAGGCCATCAGTAGCCTGCTTTCCAACTAGCATATAACCTTCAGTTTCTGTTTCCTTCACAACCTCCACTTCCACCATGTCAATGATGTTGATTTCGACAGGTTCAGCATAATTTGTGTCAGCAATGTTGAGGGGGTCAACATCAACCTTCATCTGGTTTCTCCCCTTGTCAGCGAACTTGAGGCGGCCATCCTTAATTGCATTCTGAATAAGATCCCTGAAAAGAAAGCATTGTGAGGTTTTATGGACTAAAAAATTGTGATATTTACAAAAGCCTCTTTTCTTCCGTTGTTCTAACGGAGGAATTTTGGTATTATGAGGCACTATCATTTGGCCATCTTTTACTAATAAATCGAAGATTTCATCACATTTGGTAACATCAAATGTGTAAGTCTTTTTAGGAAATCTATCATTCTTTTCAGTTTCGACAGGGTTCCTGCCATTCGAAGGTGTAAGTAATTTACAAGCATAAGGTGGTGCTTCTTTTAATTCAGCCAAATCTACTTCGAATTCCTCGAGACCATAAGCGTCATTAGAGATTTCAGACTCCTCATCTTCGACTTCGACATAAGCAACCCTTTCTTTCTTATAATTCTTATTCGCTCTGGCCTTTTCAGCTTTTAAACGTTCGACCTGTCGCACCATGTCTGCTAATTGGGCCATATCTCTTAGATACTGGGTATCTAACTTTTTCCTAATGGAATAGTCTAACCCTCCAGCGGCCATTTCGACCAATTCATGTTCAGGCACTACTGTAAAACATCTAGATTTCAATAAACGGAACCTATTCAGATAATCATCTATAGGTTCAGTGAATTTTCTTTTAATACTGGCTAATTCCTTAAGACTTATCTTAGTTTGCCCCATGTAGAATTATTCATGAAATAATCTCTCCAAATGAGGCCAAGTATCTATGGAATTTGGTGGCAAAGTTGTAAACCACGTGAAGGCATTCTTTGTTTAAGAACTGGGGAAATATTTCATTCTTAGGTTCTCACTGTTCGCCAAATCCCCTGCCTCAGTCATGTATCTGGCTATGTGTTCTATAGTGGATTCACCAGTGTCCCTTGAGAATTTGGTGAACTTAGGGATTTTACAACCCCTTGGTAATTCAGTTTGTAGGACGTATTCTGATAAAGGAGAGGTATAATTTGGCCGTCGAAGTCTTTTATTCAGACCATTCTGGGCCATGATTCTCTCTATCATAGTAGTTAAGTTATTTTCCATCATGTTTTCTTGCCTAACCCTATGAATTACTTTGTCTGCATCCTGGTCTCTATTAACCATCATTACTCTCCTAGGTTGTTCTTCAGGGACTTCATGTCGAACTGGCTGTTGTTCTAATCTTGCCCCCATGACCCTTTCATCGGGCGCTTGTCTAGGTGGTCAAACCTGATTTATAGTTGGTTCTTCTTCCTGGATTATAACTTGGTTTGGTCTGCGTCGAACAGAGGACTGAGGGACGCCTAGGAAATCTGATATGCGTACCATCTGCGCTGACAGTTGTTGGTATGTTTGGGCATTATCATTGTTAGTCCTATTTACATTCTGTATTAGGGGAGAAAAAATGGTATTCATTTCTCTGGCAAGAACTCCTACCATATCGTGGTTACTAGCATCCATTTGTTGTCTAAAGGCTGCCTGGTTAATCATTGTAAGGGTAGGTAATAGGGTGGATAATCCTTGTGATTGGGTATTTCGACCTACATGGTTCATGCCAGAACCAGAATTTTGAATTGGCGAAACAACCGTATTATGGGGTTGAGTATATATGGAAGTATTATTTTGAAGTCCTGCCATGGAAGTAGATGGCATTTCATATGGGTATTCTCTCCAAGGCCTAAAATTCTTAAATCCCGGTGGCCTAGGGGTAGTAGGTGTTGGTTGGGTTCCGACAATTGTCGAAAACGGACCAGGGATTGAACTTGCAGAAACGTCTGCTACGCTTGACATAATAGGCATTGTTGTCGAATTATTTAAGGCCATGGATCCAGATGTTGGTATGGCATGTGTACTAGGGATCTCAGTGGATGCATCAATCGAACTTGTTCCGACTGTGCCTGTTCCCTGGGGAGGAAATTGTTCCCCTTGACTGGTTGTATTAACCATCTTTTTTGTGTATTTTCTTTTGGTTATAGATTGTGAATTGTTGGCTATCTTACCACTTCTAAGGTTCATGCAACACTATGATTTTTTAACTCAAAAGAATAACAACAATTTTGTATTGTAAAAGTAAAGCAAACTATTATAATTACCAGTTCTTTTGACACCGTCCCACTGGGCGTGCCAATTTGTTTACCAGTAATTTCTGACAAATAACCGCTAGTCCTCCAATATTATTAATCTTGGTAACTTACATGATCGACTAGATTGATCATAGGAGATGTGTCTCAAGAACTAGTGTTATGGTGATTTGATTCATGATTAAGTTTGTTTCTGGTTTATGAATGGTAATTAGGGTTCTTTATCTAGCGTTAATGGTACAAAGTAAAAGGTGTTTCGACAATAAACTCTAAACGAAATCTAAAGGCTTATGACTTTAAAGATAAAGGATAAATTGCAGTAATTCTGTAAAAAGGTTTTTTTAAAGATAACAAAGGTAATTGGCAAAAGTAAAGATAAATAACTTGAAGTAAAAGGTTTTAAGTTTGAAAAGGTGCTGGAAATAAAGGTTTGACAAAATATAAATGTAAAGGTAAAAGCAATGATGAAAGACTTTGAAGATAAAGGCAATTCGACAGAAGGCTTAAATAGAAATAAAGACAGTAAATGGTTTAATTTAAGTAACTTGCATTAAAAAGATAACATGGAATGTAATCATGGTATTCTTCATACATATATTTTCAGCAAAGACTCGTTTCTCTCGCTCCTGTACTTTGAGTATTTTTAGTGAATTTTGTATATCAGTTTGAACACACGAAATCTAAAAACTAAGACTCCTATTTATAACAATTCGACCCTAACGATCTCTACACAGATGATTGCCACGTTCGACGTTTTCAAGCGCTGCGTGTCTCAGATGCTTCCACGTGTTCGCCTGACGAAACTACTTCGTTTGAATTTCAAATCTTTCCCGGTCGAAACTTCGAATCTGCCAAACACCGATGTCGAAGAGAACTTGTGGAGATCCTAAAATCTTCTAAGTCTTAAGCTTCGACAAAAAGGTTCATTCTCCCAAGAAAAAGGATTTAATAAATAGCTTTACAAAGCCTATTTATATTATTCTCCAAAACATAATATTTTCAAAGAACTTCAACATAATGGTCGAAAACTCCAGCTAACAATAACACAATGTTGACGAACGAAATTAAACCGAATACGCATACCAGTAATTTCTGACAAACAACCGCTAGTCCTCCAATATTATTAATCTTGGTAACTTACATGATCGACTAGATTGATCATAGGACATGTGTCTCAAGAACTAGTGTTATGGTGATTTGATTCATGATTAAGTTTGTTTCTGGTTTATGAATGGTAATTAGGGTTCTTTATCTAGCGTTAATGGTACAAAGTAAAAGGTGTTTCGACAATAAACTCTAAACGAAATCTAAAGGCTTATGACTTTAAAGATAAAGGATAAATTGCAGTAATTCTGTAAAAAGGTTTTTTTAAAGATAACAAAGGTAATTGGCAAAAGTAAAGATAAATAACTTGAAGTAAAAGGTTTTAAGTTTGAAAAGGTGCTGGAAATAAAGGTTTGACAAAATATAAATGTAAAGGTAAAAGCGATGATGAAAGACTTTGAAGATAAAGGCAATTCGACAGAAGGCTTAAATAGAAATAAAGACAGTAAATGGTTTAATTTAAGTAACTTGCATTAAAAAGATAACATGGAATGTAATCATGGTATTCTTCATACATATATTTTCAGCAAAGACTCGTTTCTCTCACTCCGGTACTTTGAGTATTTTTAGTGAATTTTGTATATCAGTTTGAACACACGAAATCTAAAAACTAAGACTCCTATTTATAACAATTCGACCCTAACGATCTCTACACAGATGATTGCCACGTTCGACGTTTTCAAGCGCTGCGTGTCTCAGATGCTTCCACGTGTTCGCCTGACGAAACTACTTCGTTTGAATTTCAAATCTTTCCCGGTCGAAACTTCGAATCTGCCAAACACCGATGTCGAAGAGAACTTGTGGAGATCCTAAAATCTTCTAAGTCTTAAGCTTCGACAAAAAGGTTCATTCTCCCAAGAAAAGGATTTAATAAATAGCTTTACAAAGCCTATTTATATTATTCTCCAAAACATAATATTTTCAAAGAACTTCAACATAATGGTCGAAAAATCCAGCTAACAATAACACAATGTTGACGAACGAAATTAAACCGAATACGCATACCAGTAATTTCTGACAAACAACCGCTAGTCCTCCAATATTATTAATCTTGGTAACTTACATGATCGACTAGATTGATCATAGGACATGTGTCTCAAGAACTAGTGTTATGGTGATTTGATTCATGATTAAGTTTGTTTCTGGTTTATGAATGGTAATTAGGGTTCTTTATCTAGCGTTAATGGTACAAAGTAAAAGGTGTTTCGACAATAAACTCTAAACGAAATCTAAAGGCTTATGACTTTAAAGATAAAGGATAAATTGCAGTAATTCTGTAAAAAGGTTTTTTTAAAGATAACAAAGGTAATTGGCAAAAGTAAAGATAAATAACTTGAAGTAAAAGGTTTTAAGTTTGAAAAGGTGCTGGAAATAAAGGTTTGACAAAATATAAATGTAAAGGTAAAAGCGATGATGAAAGACTTTGAAGATAAAGGCAATTCGACAGAAGGCTTAAATAGAAATAAAGACAGTAAATGGTTTAATTTAAGTAACTTGCATTAAAAAGATAACATGGAATGTAATCATGGTATTCTTCATACATATATTTTCAGCAAAGACTCGTTTCTCTCACTCCGGTACTTTGAGTATTTTTAGTGAATTTTGTATATCAGTTTGAACACACGAAATCTAAAAACTAAGACTCCTATTTATAACAATTCGACCCTAACAATCTCTACACAGATGATTGCCACGTTCGACGTTTTCAAGCGCTGCGTGTCTCAGATGCTTCCACGTGTTCGCCTGACGAAACTACTTCGTTTGAATTTCAAATCTTTCCCGGTCGAAACTTCGAATCTGCCAAACACCGATGTCGAAGAGAACTTGTGGAGATCCTAAAATCTTCTAAGTCTTAAGCTTCGACAAAAAGGTTCATTCTCCCAAGAAAAGGATTTAATAAATAGCTTTACAAAGCCTATTTATATTATTCTCCAAAACATAATATTTTCAAAGAACTTCAACATAATGGTCGAAAAATCCAGCTAACAATAACACAATGTTGACGAACGAAATTAAACCGAATACGCATACCAGTAATTTCTGACAAACAACCGCTAGTCCTCCAATATTATTAATCTTGGTAACTTACATGATCGACTAGATTGATCATAGGACATGTGTCTCAAGAACTAGTGTTATGGTGATTTGATTCATGATTAAGTTTGTTTCTGGTTTATGAATGGTAATTAGGGTTCTTTATCTAGCGTTAATGGTACAAAGTAAAAGGTGTTTCGACAATAAACTCTAAACGAAATCTAAAGGCTTATGACTTTAAAGATAAAGGATAAATTGCAGTAATTCTGTAAAAAGGTTTTTTTAAAGATAACAAAGGTAATTGGCAAAAGTAAAGATAAATAACTTGAAGTAAAAGGTTTTAAGTTTGAAAAGGTGCTGGAAATAAAGGTTTGACAAAATATAAATGTAAAGGTAAAAGCGATGATGAAAGACTTTGAAGATAAAGGCAATTCGACAGAAGGCTTAAATAGAAATAAAGACAGTAAATGGTTTAATTTAAGTAACTTGCATTAAAAAGATAACATGGAATGTAATCATGGTATTCTTCATACATATATTTTCAGCAAAGACTCGTTTCTCTCGCTCCTGTACTTTGAGTATTTTTAGTGAATTTTGTATATCAGTTTGAACACACGAAATCTAAAAACTAAGACTCCTATTTATAACAATTCGACCCTAACGATCTCTACACAGATGATTGCCACGTTCGACGTTTTCAAGCGCTGCGTGTCTCAGATGCTTCCACGTGTTCGCCTGACGAAACTACTTCGTTTGAATTTCAAATCTTTCCCGGTCGAAACTTCGAATCTGCCAAACACCGATGTCGAAGAGAACTTGTGGAGATCCTAAAATCTTCTAAGTCTTAAGCTTCGACAAAAAGGTTCATTCTCCCAAGAAAAGGATTTAATAAATAGCTTTACAAAGCCTATTTATATTATTCTCCAAAACATAATATTTTCAAAGAACTTCAACATAATGGTCGAAAACTCCAGCTAACAATAACACAATGTTGACGAACGAAATTAAACCGAATACGCATACCAGTAATTTCTGACAAACAACCGCTAGTCCTCCAATATTATTAATCTTGGTAACTTACATGATCGACTAGATTGATCATAGGACATGTGTCTCAAGAACTAGTGTTATGGTGATTTGATTCATGATTAAGTTTGTTTCTGGTTTATGAATGGTAATTAGGGTTCTTTATCTAGCGTTAATGGTACAAAGTAAAAGGTGTTTCGACAATAAACTCTAAACGAAATCTAAAGGCTTATGACTTTAAAGATAAAGGATAAATTGCAGTAATTCTGTAAAAAGGTTTTTTTAAAGATAACAAAGGTAATTGGCAAAAGTAAAGATAAATAACTTGAAGTAAAAGGTTTTAAGTTTGAAAAGGTGCTGGAAATAAAGGTTTGACAAAATATAAATGTAAAGGTAAAAGCGATGATGAAAGACTTTGAAGATAAAGGCAATTCGACAGAAGGCTTAAATAGAAATAAAGACAGTAAATGGTTTAATTTAAGTAACTTGCATTAAAAAGATAACATGGAATGTAATCATGGTATTCTTCATACATATATTTTCAGCAAAGACTCGTTTCTCTCGCTCCGGTACTTTGAGTATTTTTAGTGAATTTTGTATATCAGTTTGAACACACGAAATCTAAAAACTAAGACTCCTATTTATAACAATTCGACCCTAACGATCTCTACACAGATGATTGCCACGTTCGACGTTTTCAAGCGCTGCGTGTCTCAGATGCTTCCACGTGTTCGCCTGACGAAACTACTTCGTTTGAATTTCAAATCTTTCCCGGTCGAAACTTCGAATCTGCCAAACGCCGATGTCGAAGAGAACTTGTGGAGATCCTAAAATCTTCTAAGTCTTAAGCTTCGACAAAAAGGTTCATTCTCCCAAGAAAAGGATTTAATAAATAGCTTTACAAAGCCTATTTATATTATTCTCCAAAACATAATATTTTCAAAGAACTTCAACATAATGGTCGAAAACTCCAGCTAACAATAACACAATGTTGACGAACGAAATTAAACCGAATACGCATACCAGTAATTTCTGACAAACAACCGCTAGTCCTCCAATATTATTAATCTTGGTAACTTACATGATCGACTAGATTGATCATAGGACATGTGTCTCAAGAACTAGTGTTATGGTGATTTGATTCATGATTAAGTTTGTTTCTGGTTTATGAATGGTAATTAGGGTTCTTTATCTAGCGTTAATGGTACAAAGTAAAAGGTGTTTCGACAATAAACTCTAAACGAAATCTAAAGGCTTATGACTTTAAAGATAAAGGATAAATTGCAGTAATTCTGTAAAAAGGTTTTTTTAAAGATAACAAAGGTAATTGGCAAAAGTAAAGATAAATAACTTGAAGTAAAAGGTTTTAAGTTTGAAAAGGTGCTGGAAATAAAGGTTTGACAAAATATAAATGTAAAGGTAAAAGCGATGATGAAAGACTTTGAAGATAAAGGCAATTCGACAGAAGGCTTAAATAGAAATAAAGACAGTAAATGGTTTAATTTAAGTAACTTGCATTAAAAAGATAACATGGAATGTAATCATGGTATTCTTCATACATATATTTTCAGCAAAGACTCGTTTCTCTCGCTCCGGTACTTTGAGTATTTTTAGTGAATTTTGTATATCAGTTTGAACACACGAAATCTAAAAACTAAGACTCCTATTTATAACAATTCGACCCTAACGATCTCTACACAGATGATTGCCACGTTCGACGTTTTCAAGCGCTGCGTGTCTCAGATGCTTCCACGTGTTCGCCTGACGAAACTACTTCGTTTGAATTTCAAATCTTTCCCGGTCGAAACTTCGAATCTGCCAAACGCCGATGTCGAAGAGAACTTGTGGAGATCCTAAAATCTTCTAAGTCTTAAGCTTCGACAAAAAGGTTCATTCTCCCAAGAAAAGGATTTAATAAATAGCTTTACAAAGCCTATTTATATTATTCTCCAAAACATAATATTTTCAAAGAACTTCAACATAATGGTCGAAAACTCCAGCTAACAATAACACAATGTTGACGAACGAAATTAAACCGAATACGCATACCAGTAATTTCTGACAAACAACCGCTAGTCCTCCAATATTATTAATCTTGGTAACTTACATGATCGACTAGATTGATCATAGGACATGTGTCTCAAGAACTAGTGTTATGGTGATTTGATTCATGATTAAGTTTGTTTCTGGTTTATGAATGGTAATTAGGGTTCTTTATCTAGCGTTAATGGTACAAAGTAAAAGGTGTTTCGACAATAAACTCTAAACGAAATCTAAAGGCTTATGACTTTAAAGATAAAGGATAAATTGCAGTAATTCTGTAAAAAGGTTTTTTTAAAGATAACAAAGGTAATTGGCAAAAGTAAAGATAAATAACTTGAAGTAAAAGGTTTTAAGTTTGAAAAGGTGCTGGAAATAAAGGTTTGACAAAATATAAATGTAAAGGTAAAAGCAATGATGAAAGACTTTGAAGATAAAGGCAATTCGACAGAAGGCTTAAATAGAAATAAAGACAGTAAATGGTTTAATTTAAGTAACTTGCATTAAAAAGATAACATGGAATGTAATCATGGTATTCTTCATACATATATTTTCAGCAAAGACTCGTTTCTCTCGCTCCGGTACTTTGAGTATTTTTAGTGAATTTTGTATATCAGTTTGAACACACGAAATCTAAAAACTAAGACTCCTATTTATAACAATTCGACCCTAACGATCTCTACACAGATGATTGCCACGTTCGACGTTTTCAAGCGCTGCGTGTCTCAGATGCTTCCACGTGTTCGCCTGACGAAACTACTTCGTTTGAATTTCAAATCTTTCCCGGTCGAAACTTCGAATCTGCCAAACGCCGATGTCGAAGAGAACTTGTGGAGATCCTAAAATCTTCTAAGTCTTAAGCTTCGACAAAAAGGTTCATTCTCCCAAGAAAAGGATTTAATAAATAGCTTTACAAAGCCTATTTATATTATTCTCCAAAACATAATATTTTCAAAGAACTTCAACATAATGGTCGAAAACTCCAGCTAACAATAACACAATGTTGACGAACGAAATTAAACCGAATACGCATACCAGTAATTTCTGACAAACAACCGCTAGTCCTCCAATATTATTAATCTTGGTAACTTACATGATCGACTAGATTGATCATAGGACATGTGTCTCAAGAACTAGTGTTATGGTGATTTGATTCATGATTAAGTTTGTTTCTGGTTTATGAATGGTAATTAGGGTTCTTTATCTAGCGTTAATGGTACAAAGTAAAAGGTGTTTCGACAATAAACTCTAAACGAAATCTAAAGGCTTATGACTTTAAAGATAAAGGATAAATTGCAGTAATTCTGTAAAAAGGTTTTTTTAAAGATAACAAAGGTAATTGGCAAAAGTAAAGATAAATAACTTGAAGTAAAAGGTTTTA